>NW_012117821.1:3337024-3359214 GCF_000951035.1 Colobus angolensis palliatus | reverse complement strand
TTCTCCTCCTCTGAGGCCGGGTGTGCTTTCCCTTCGTGCTTTCCCTTTCCCTACAGAAATGGTCATTTGGGGCGGGGAGAAGCACAGCAAAGGTTGCTCTGTGCCTGGAAAGGACTGTTGCCCTTGGCAGTAGGGAGGCCACCACTGGCCCTGGTTTGGCAGAAGCCATCTTGGCGGCGGGGGGTGGCCTGAGTGGCGGCCGCAGCACACACTCGCCCCCAAGCCCCCGTCAGTGTGGTTTGGAAGCCAGGGGTCTGAGTCCTGTGCTGCCCAAGCCAAGTCGAATATCAGCTGGGAAGGGACATCGTTACTGGCCCTTGTCATCCTGCAGCTGCTGCAGGTAAATCACATTAGCCAAGGATTAGCTGAATCGATGAGAACCATTCTGGAGCAGGAATCTCTCAGGGCAGCTTTTCACATCTGACCTAATCTAGCCACGACAAGGCATGCCATAGACGGTGCAGGGAAAGAAGAGGGAGACGCCAGCCTCCTTTCCATCTCGCGGGAAGCGTTCTGCTTCTCCGGGTAACTCTGGACGTTAAAACTGGTGTGTGTTTGCCCTAAAATCATAGATACATATGTGCAGCCAGGTAGAGCTATGCCCCCAGTTGACTCCATCTCAGTATAATTCGACTGAAACATTATATGCCACCTTAATTAAGGTATACATGCATTTTAATTAGCAATCCAGCCCAGATGTGAAGGAACAGGTCCAGTGACGCACCCTCGCCCGACCGGAAACTGGTGACATGCCCTGTCTCTGTCTTCCCGTCCTTTTTGTGCCAATATTTTTCTTTGATGTGCTCCCTGCGTGAGGCAAGAACTAATTCTCTTTTTAAAACGATACATGAAATAGATGAAATGGCAAGCTAATGAAGTTATAAATCTATATCATAAATAAAAGAATAGCAGGCCCAATCCCGTTGAGGTGAAACGAGCTGATTGCGCTCAGCAGAGGCAGGTGGACATTTTGTCCTTGCATCTGGCTGGTCATCATGAATTACTCTGGAAAGAGTAGATGTTGACCTGTCTGACCAAAAAGGATTTCTGTCTCTGAGCCAGCACTCCCTTCTCTGCGGCCGGCAGACTCCTGTAACGATTGGGGGTGTCTTCAGCAACTGGGAGGTAGCTCATCTTGGCAAACGTGGTTGACACAGGCATCTCTCCCTCCAAGTTTCCAATTTTGGGGTGCTGTGGCTTTGGGGGAAGAAAAGCAAGCGCTTGCCTTGACCGTGCTAAACTGCATTAAAAGAAATTCCGGCAGAAATGTGATGAGGGGATCTCAATAACTCTTCAAGCAGTTTGTTTTGACTAACTCGAGCATTACAGCGGGATTTTTCTAAATGACCATGCAAATATGTGTTTCCTGATGGCTGTCTGTTTCAGGCAGGCTAGTGAGCTAGTTCTTCAACGGTATTTCATTTTCTTACTTGCAGGGCTAACTTTAAAGAGTTTTTTCAATGCTGCAGTGACTGAAGAAGCAGTCCACTCCCATGTAACCATGAAAGAGAGCCAGAGAGCTTTTTGCACCATGCATTTTTACTATTATTTTCCAATACTTAGCACCATTTCACTAAGGAACCTTGAATACAACCAGGATCCTCCTTTGCATGCGACTGTAGCTGCATTTCATGAATAGTTTGAACCCTTGTCAATGCACTTTTTGAAAAAGAAAGAAAAAAAAAAAAAAACTTCGTGTATGTGACTCAAAGCATGTAACCTTAAGATGTTGCATTCTAAACTGACAATAAAGACCTTTCCCAAATATGTTGGTGTTCTGAGGACTGTTTAATATGCTCTTCTGACTCATTTGGACCAGAATAAATCAGCCTGTAAATAAAGCGGGAATATACACACTTGCCCTCACCTAGAGAGAAGCCAGGCCAAGGCAGGGTGTGAGAGTTCTTGCATGCATCGCACTGAACCAGCTTATTTTAACCTTACAGGCGATA
This sequence comes from Colobus angolensis palliatus, assembly GCF_000951035.1. Lineage (NCBI taxonomy): Eukaryota > Metazoa > Chordata > Mammalia > Primates > Cercopithecidae > Colobus > Colobus angolensis. The sequence goes on along the minus strand of NW_012117821.1, from coordinate 3,357,262 downwards.
AAAGCGAAAATGGATGAACTTAGGCCTTTGATACCTGTGTTGGAAGAGTACAAGGCCGATGCCAAATTGGTATTGCAGTTTAAAGAGGAGGTCCAGAATCTGACGTCAGTCCTTAACGAGCTGCAAGAGGAGATTGGCGCCCATGACTACGATGAACTTCAGAGCAGAGTGTCCAATCTTGAAGAAAGGCTCCGTGCATGCATGCAAAAACTAGGTAGGCCCAGTACCCTGCGGGACGTGGCGCCGCACTGCCCACCTCCGGCACACGCGCAGGCTTAGGGAGTGGTGCTGAGGTTCGCGAGGTGATGGCTGGATTAGGGCTCCTGGGCAGGGCTACCCTGAGAGGCAGCAGAGGAGGAGCGTAGGCCGCACCCATCCTAGGGTATTGTTCAGAGCTGGGTCTTGTGCGGAGGCCACAGACCCCGCTGAGTCACACATCTGGAAAAACAGAGCATACCATCTGGCGGATTGTGTGTGCGCATGCGGACTGTGTGTGTGTGCGCATTGAAGACACCGGTTTCACAGGGCTGGAAATATACATCTCAGCTTCCTCTGGATGGAGAACGGGGGCTGGTGGAGCTCCTGAAATACCGAATCATGCATAGTTTGAATAAAAAAGGGAGCCAAATTCAATCACATCACAGTAGAGCTGCCATTCACAGCACGGGAGGGAGCCCCTGCTCACAGCCTGGAAGGGGAGGAGCCTCTGAGCAAATGAGCCCCTTCCTCGGTATGTTTCCTGAGAAAAACCCCCAGTGTGGGGTGACCTATTTGGATTCTTATTTCTGATTGATTACCCGTTCACCTTACCAACTTTCCAGTTCATCACTAGGAGAAATCTTAACACGTTAGTGTCTGAGTCTGCTTTTAAATAGCACATTTCAAATCCCAATTCCACTTCTAGTTTTTCTTAAGAAATATTAACCATCTGTCCTCACCAAGCTGTTTTTTTTTTTTTTTTTTAATAACACAAAGGTTGTTGTTTTCATACTATCTACTTTTTAGGGTAACGTAGGGTAATTTTAGGGTGATTTTGCCTTAGGAAGTTTATCTCAGGCTTTCTCTGATGTTCTAACTTGGTTACCTTTTTATTTCTACCCTCCCTTCCACACACACACACTCCAAGCGCCTTATGATAAACCTAAAACATCCACAGAGAACACTTTAAAGAAAAACCTCTAGTGTTGTTAGTCAGGCGAAGAGAGAGAATATTCAAGGGGAAAGAGAAGAGTCAGCCAAACCCTTGTTTTCCCAGGTTCCCACTTTCGGTGATTTTTAAACGCTGTTCTAGGTATCCTCGGTGAACGCACAGAGCCTCAAGTTCCCCAGTCCTGAAACAGAGACAGTAAGAAATGCTGGGGGTTGGAGAACTAATCCATTGTGATGAGTGCACGCTGGCTGTGTCCCGTGGGGGCTGCTAACTGCATTCTCTCGGCTCCGTGCTCCAGGGTGCCCAGCCCTGGGGTGACAGTGGCTGGGTGACCTCAGACAGTCCCAGGAGGGGCGTCTGGGCCAGACGGCCTCCACCATGGCTTTCCAGTTTGACTTTCTAGGAGTTGTGTGAATGTTGACGATGACAGGGCTGTATGAACGATCATGAGGCTGTATGACTGTTTGCATTGGGTGCTATCTTTGGCGTTCTCCCCATCATGACCTTGAGTGACCTCACCATTGCCCCTTTCTCCGGGACCTCCAAACATTCCCACGGATGGGGTCTCCCTTGGAAGTATCCAGTGGCAGGGTCTTTCTGTTGTCGTTATGTATTTCCCCATGAGCGGTGTCTTTTCCTCCCTGGAATAGACAGGGCACATCACAGAGAAACCCAGAAAAAACCTCCACATTTTCCAGTCAAGGAATCAAGAGAGCAAAGTAGGGATTTGGAGTAAAAAGTTGCAAATCGTGAGAAGCCAAGGGCCTTTCCGAGGGGGCACCACCCCTCCCGGATGAGCTGGCCTTCCCATCTGTGCTTGGCCTATTTTTAGTAGCTGGGTGAGTTTACCTTGTAGCTTCAAATCCTGGGTCTTGTGAAAGAGATCACATGGCTGTCCTTGGGCTGCTAACACCATTGATTTGGGAGTAAAGAGAGAGGGTTCATAGGCCTCCAGAGGCCCTCTTTTTCCCACCTTTGGAGTGCAGCTGCCTGGTTTCACCTCTGCGTTTAGTTCTTTCTTTGGAAGGGCTGCGACACGTAGGCAGAGCTGCTGAATCAGAGCTTCTGCAGGTGGGGCCCTGGCATCTGCCTGTAGCCAGCACCTGACTAATCTTGACACACAGCAAACTGAGCTCCCCCCGTAGAGGAGGCAGCTCTGTAAGGTAGTAAGCGCCACTCGATAGCTGTGCGACTCCCCCAAGGCATTTACCCTCTCGAGTTTTAGCTGCCTCCTCATCTGTAAAATGGTGCAGGGAGTCCCTGAGCTCTGGGGTAATTCACAGAATGATAATTCATGGAAGTCCTTCAGATCCTGAGCTCAGCACTGTGCCTAGCAGAGGAGGTGCTGGTAGGCAGGTAGGTCGACGGATAGAGAGGTGATGATAGCCGACTGATGACTGGATAGGTAGTTAGATAGATAAATGATTGATTGATTGACAGATGATTGATAGACACACAGATAGAAAGATTTAGCAGCTGCTGATCTTCCTCCTCCCTCTTCCCAGGCTTTCGTTCAAGCTCAGTAACTTAAGCGCCAAATTAATATCCTGCAGCTGCTTAATTTAGCTTCATTTTAGCCTTGCAAATGGGCACCCACCTCAGGACCACCCTGGCAGCCTGTTTCCTTGCTGGGAGGTTGCTGAGGAGACCCACCTTCTGCAAGGTGGAGCCAGCACATGCTGCCGGCCATCCTGGGTGGGCAGGGCTTCTGCGAGACGTGGCATCCAGTAGGGGGCAGTTTCCTCCCCCATCCCAGACCCCGCAGTTTCTTGGTGTGCCTGCTGCACCTGCTGGTGTGAAGTCTGACTGCAGGTTCCATGGTCTAGTGACTGCAGGTTCCATGCTCTAGCTTACCGGGTTCCCTTCCTGCGGTAAGCCTGGAGGAGAGCCTCTTCCAAAGTCTTCCTGATAGTTCTCTCCTTGCTGCTACCGTCTTCAAGTCACTGTTGCTGACAATTCCTGACCCCAGAACGTACTCAGAAACAGAGAAAACAAGGACCAGGGCTCCATCAGCTTTCAGTTTCCAATTCTGAAGATCCCTGTTTTGATGGCATTGTATAATTTTCCTAATGGCCCAGCCAGAAACTTGAATCTGAACCTTTCCTCTCAGGCATCCTCTGGAAGGCAGGCAGTTTGTCGGTTCCCCTGGAGCAAGTCTTGTTGCCAGGCAAGGGGAGAGGCAGGGCTGCCACGTACCCCTGGCCTCGTCCCCTAAGCTGGGCTTAGGGCCCTCTCTCCAGGGGAGCCTGCAGTCAGATGCCCCAGCAGCGAAGCTAAGCGCAGCCAGAAGAGAGGGTCAGTGCATGACACAGCTCTACCCATGGAGCTCCCGGGATGTGTCATGTACCTGTTGGCTTCAGGCCTCCGTGGTCCTCTCTATAAATGAAGGGGCCAGCTGATTGGAAGGGCTCCTCCCAGATATACCATCCTGGCACTCTGGTGCTAAAGGCTTCCTTCGTTTCTTTTTTTTGCCCCAAAGGGTGAGGAGGAAGCCCCCAGACACCCATAAGCACAGACAGAGCCCGGGCTTCAGGGTCAATCGGGTCTTCTTGTTTCACTGGAGCACATCTTAACAAAGCCCACTGGCTCCAGCTTCAGAGTCCCCTGCCAGCCGCTGGGAGCTGGGCCTGCCTGGGTATCTAGGTTGATGCAAGTCCAGTTGCAGGTCCCCATCCCAGCCTGGGCTGTCAGGGCCTGGGGCTTGGCTCTGGCACCGTGTTCTACACTCTGTCCTGGGGGAGAGGAATTTGAAACCTCCCTCTTGTTCCCTGACCCCGAGATGTGAGAAAGGGTCAGCCAGGCAGAGAGAGCGTCTGTCTCCTCCTGCCCCTGGCCCTGAGTGGAGCTAGACAGTGAGCCACTGTCACCGGCACACATGGTGCGTTCAAGGATAGAGAGTTAAGCCCTTGCCAGTGGATTCTGAAAGAAAACCCACTAGAATGACGGGGGAGGAAATAAACCGAAATCTAAAAAGCCGCTCATAAGCACTGAGTGAGTGGGGCCCCGGGCGGCCAGGGCTCCTCCCAGGAAGTTCTCCAGATGACAGGCGGTGAGAGTCTCCTGGAGGCCCGTCCTTCCATGCCGTGCGAGGAAGAGGGTCTGCCATGACCCTTTTCTCAGTGGTCACCCCAGCCCAGGCCCTGGGTCTGATCTCGAGGCCTGGCGGGGATGCTGCATGGTTCTCAGCTTCTTTCATCTGTATCTTGGACGTTGGTTCGTCCAAGTTCCCAGCTCTGCAGACTTCTTCCAGCTTAAGTCTTCCTGGATTGCGGGGGATAAAAGCTGGGACCAAGGAGGATAGACTCAGAGGACAGGCGGCAGGCCAGGAACCCTGTCTGCCTGCTTCAGGGCACTCAGCCCTCCTGGCCCGTCTCTGGGGTTGCCCAGAGACCCCTCTGTCTCTGGCCTGAGGTCCTCGGCGGGCATCTCCCCAGGCCTGTTCTATGAGATCATCCAGGCTGCTGCTCAGAAGTGGTCTCCTCCTGGGAATAGCAAGAGGCAGATTGTCTCATCCGCAGGGGCATCGGCTTGTCCAGGCTCCTGGCCTTGCACAGCACCCTGCCTTCTGAGCCCCTCTGGGGCCCTCGGGAGGCCTGCCTCTCCAGCTGAGCATGCCAGCCCTCCCAGCCTAGGCCTTCCTAGGAGACAGAGCCCATTTGGGCCATTTCCTGGGCCTCCAGCAGTGCAGGAAGCCCAGCCAGCCCTCTCCTGCCTCTCCCCTCCTCTTCCCTCCTTGTGCATGCATCCTGAGTGCTCGTGACTGGAGAGGGACGCTTTCCTGAACTGGATGTGCCAAGATTCTGCTGAGGCTCTGCCATGGGCTTTTTTAGATCCTGTCAGTTCCTGAGGTCTTGGCAGAAGCGGTCTGGATGGAGAACCAAAAATAACTCCCTGACTCAAGGAGGGCAGGTGGCCTCCAGCCCCGAGGGCCCTGGGGGCTGTGCCTGCAGCCAGCAGTTGGAAGAGCAGGCTGCAGAGCCAGCCTCACCCTTCCCCGCCCTCACTAAGCCAGGATTTTAAGGCTCATTTCAAGGGGTCACTTTTGCATTTAAAAGAGGGTGCTGGAGAGGGTGATGCTCAGCTCTGAGCCAGTGGGGCCCATGCAGGAGGGAGGAGGGAGCCCTTGACCCGGGCAGGGTGGGCCTGGGGCAGAGCTATCCTCTGGAGGGCTTGCGGGATGAAGTGGGAGGGGTGAAGACCACATTGACCTGGGCTCACCTTCTCTGCACGTCCTCAGTCTGAATCCCCATTGATGCCTCCTGACCTCTGTGGAGCTCTGACTCGGTGGCAGGTGCTGTCCCAAAAGCTCTCTGGTGGTCCCTGCCCTAATTCTCACAGCAGCCTTCTGAGGGGGCGCTGTTGTTATTACCCCATCTATAGATAAGGAGAAGAGGGGGTTACAGAGCATCCTCCAGGGAAGAGGGTGACCCTCCCTCCCCACTGCCTCCTCCACTGAGATGGAGAGTGAAGCCTTCAACTTAGGAGGCTTTTCTGAGCAATGAGCCATTCATTCATTCATTCATTCATTCATTCATTCATTCATTCCATACAAACCCAGACTGCGTTTTGGAGGAAACAGGGTGAGTGCAGGAAGTTTCTTCCCTGGGGCGGCAAGACCCAGACATTCCTCGGCAGCCCCAGGAGATGTACGGTGGGAAGCTGGCTCCGGCTCCAGTGAGGACAAGCAGGCCAGGCAGAGTGAAGGAGGGACACGTCTTTAGGGCAGAGGTGTCCGTTTGGGGCAAGCCAGTGAAGGTGGGTGGGAAGGCGGGGCTGGGGCTGGCACGCCAGGTGGAGGGACCGCTGGAACAAAGCTGCGTGAACCAGCAGGGAGGGGCTCAGGCCAGGCGGCGGAACGGAGCCCAGCACTGACTTGCTGCCTCTGGCCTCTGCTGGCTGCCTGCGAGGTGGAGGGCAGACACCTGGTCTCCTTCTGGGAGGTCATGCGACAGGGATGAGCCTACTGCGGGTGTGGTTCCGGGTGTTAGTGTGGGCCAGCGTCACGGAAGGGCCGGTGTGTTGACTGAGGAGGCTGAAGTGGCCAGAGCCCACGTGCACTGCTGGATGGAAAACCCAGTGTGGGGCCGCCGCTCTTCTAGGCTTCTCCTTCCGGACCACTAACAGAACCACGGTGTGGAGAGCCCTCACGGGACGCTCCCAGGGCCACAGCGCTGTCTTAGGGGACACCGGCCTCTGGATGGCAGGGAAGGCTGCAGAGGGGCTGTGAAGGGCTTCTCCCAGCACCCACCCAGTGCAGAGGGAGCTGCTGTCTCCCCCGAAGCCCAGGGCCCCTCAGCAGCCGGAGGGTGAGGGGTGAGCCCAGCCATGGCTCCTGCCTCCCACCTCCTGCCTCACGCTCCTCCAGGGCCTTAGTGAGGCCACCCTGAGCTCCCCTTCTCCGCCCACAAGTTGCACTGGGGTGAAAAGCTGGACCGGGCTCTCCTGGAAGAGGAGCCTCTAGTAAGACTTCTCAGACCCCCCACATCTTCTTACTTCTTGTCCCCATAGACGCCAGTCAGCTGTGGCCATCTCCTCTCCATCCCTTTCTTCTGCTGCTTCTCCTCCCACAGATGGGAGGCATGGCCCTGGCCTGGAGCCCATGTGGACTATGGCCGAGCAGACCCTGGCAGCCTCTCACCCGGCCCCACTGCCGGAAAGCCTCCAGCCATGAGGGGACAATATTTACTTGGGAAAGCACATAATGCCTCCTGAAAGTGGGAACAGGGGAATGAGCACGGAGGAGGAGGGGAAGGAAGGGCTGTGACATTTCTTCTTCCAATCGGGGCAGAGGCGGCAGACCGGGAGCCAGGTTGCCAGGGCCTCGGAGCAGTACAGCCCGACTCAAAGGGAATTTGGGGACAAACCCAGTCTTTTTCTGCGGGTGGTGGGCTCCTTGTCCCTCTGAAAGCCCCTGTTGCCTGGATGCACACTCTCCCACCAACCCACAGTATCGGAGACACCTCCACGCCGGCGGGGCCGGGAGCGTTCCTCATTCTGGTCTTGTGTGATGCCAATAACAGGCACACTCGCCACTTCCAGTTGAGAGAGAGTGGGAGGCACCCCAAGACCTGCGCTGAGCATGGGAGTGGCCGGGCTGTGCCCTCCTGGGTACCAGCCTGGAGCCTGCCCCACCCTGCTTGCCTACTGGATTATCCTGGCTGAGCCGAGGTCCAGACACACTCGCCCGCAGTCTTCCCCCGCACGTGGATGGCCTCTGAGCTCATGTGCTCGCGCAAGCCCACCAAGGGTGCCACGCAGACCAAGGAGGTCACAGGCGGGCTTGGCCGGGAGGGTCAGGGCAGGGTGCGGGGGCTTGCGGCGGAGGGGCCCTTCCTCTACCCTCTGCAGGGAAGCCAGCCACTTCCCGTCCAGGGTCCCTGCTAGAATCAGGAGTTTTTGGTCCTTCAGAGGGCGGCTGAGGCTCGTGCCTTCTGGAAGAGCTGCGTGGCTGTGCAGACACGCCAGCCTCCGGGCAGGAGGAATTTGTGTTCCTGTGCAATGGGTGTGGCAGCCGCCCTGAGCCCTCAGGGGTGTGGGGGGCTCCAGCCTCAACCCGAATCACCGGGTGCCCCGGGTGTGTCCCTCCTCACCTCCATGGTCCTCTGTGAGACGGAGGGCTGCTGAGGTCACATCCAGGATCCCTTCCACCCTGGTGCTCAAAATCCCAGCGCTCCAGCCTAGGCTCCTCCCACAGGCAGAAGCAACTGGCTCACGCCTGTGGGAGAAGCGCGCAGGCTCCTTCTGCGGGAAGGCAGCTGTGGCCTTTGTCCCGGTCAGTTCCGGGGCCGCTGGTGGTGTTGCTGCTCCGTGGTGGGACAGGGCCTGCCTGGATGCAGTGTCTCGCACTGCACCTAACTGTGCCCCACGCGGGCTGGGCTGTCAGGGCATGACATCTAATGCCCTTGGGGGTGGAGCTGCTGCTGTTCCCATTTCCAAGAGAAGAAAATTGAGTCTTGGAAGAGCTGACCTCTCTCCTAGAGGTGCTGTTCCGGCACCCCCATCCCCAGGCCATGGGTGCAGCAGGCTGAGGAGGGATGAAGCCCAGGAGGGCGGCTGTCTGCTTACAGCTTTTCACTGCTATCCTGGCCACAGCTGCTCTGTTTTGGGGAGGAGGTAGCTTTTCCGAGACGGGGGGGGGGGATTGTCTGTGAAAACAAGGTCGTGAGCATCTTTCCACAGCACCCTAGACCCCAAGGGCAAGAGGAGAAGCCACCACATGGCACATGTGCTCTGGGCAGTCAGGGTCAGGGTGACCACCGCGGGCCGGGGCCCCCGCCCTCCCTCTCCTGACCTGCGTGCTCTTTTCCAGCTTGTGGGAAGTTGACGGGCATCAGTGACCCCGTGACTGTCAAGACCTCCGGCTCGAGGTTTGGATCCTGGATGACAGACCCTCTTGCCCCTGAAGGCGATAACCGGGTGAGTGTCCCCTTATGCCATAGGGGGTCATTTGGGCAAGGGCACTTTCAGACACCTGGTGGGCCTCAGACATGGGTACAAGCCACGCCCACCCTCCAGGGCCTGTGGACTGAGCAGCTTGGTGCCTGGGGGAGTTTGTTCCTGGAAGACTTTCAGGAGGGACCCAGGCCTCTGTGCTAATCCAGAGTCATAGCATGGGCCAAGGAGTGACATGAGGATGATGGTATCCCATTACATGGCTGCAGACCCCTTCAAGGCCCCCTCCCCGGCCCCAGTGGGCCGGACTGGACTGGGCTGGGCTGGTGCCCCAAGTCCGTTTCTCTGGAGCCAAAACACAGCCCTGTCTTTTCCGGCCCTTGCCTCCGCTTCAGGAAGAGAATTCATTAGGCCTTTCTTGTTTTAATGACATCTCATTTGTATTTCATTTGCCATTCCTTTCATGGCTGATGGAGGCTCATGTTTCTTTTGATTTAGGAAAGAGGCCACGTTCTTTTTTCCCAGGCTTTTCCCCACTGGGTGAAACCTCAGAAGAGGAGAGAGAAACAGGCACCATATTTCTCTTTATCTGGGGAGCTGGGTTTTACGTTAGAGCCCCTTTGAAAAATGGGGAGGTGAGGGCGGCTGCCTGACCGATGGTGAGGCCCGGCCCCGCTCGGCCCCTGGGGCACAGACCCCTGGACACGGGCAGCATGGGCTTGTAGCCTCCCTCCAGAGCAAGTTCCCTCTCAAGGCTCCCACTGGAGGAGGGAAGCTGTCCCTTGATTTGCAAACTGAGCTGTTGCTGCCAGAGTGGGCGTTGCTCACCCAGCCCCCCTTTCCTTCAGGGGTTTGCAGGACACTTAGAAAATAAACATTTAAAAACAAACAACCCAGCTCTGCTGACTGAGAAAGGCCCTTTGAAATGTGAGATAGCCTCTAAGCTTCATCTGGAGTGGGTTTGATGGAAGGGATGGACCCAGCTCTCTCCCCTCCGATTTCTGATCTCTTTGCCTCCCTCCTTCACCATTGCCACCATTTCCACGAAATCTCTTCTCTTTAAAACATGGGTGGCACTGCCTCCAGCATACTCCCTCCTTCCAGGAAGATGGCTGGGGCGAGGAGAGGGACTGGCAGGCTTGCGAGAGCCTGTTGCATGTGTCTTGATCCCCCGGCCTCCCATGGGAGTGGCCCCTGTCCCCATCTGGAGGGGCTGGCCAGACTGCAGAGCTGCGATACAATTGGTGTTCGGTATTTGTCAGGGAGAAGGTTTTTCTGTCCTATTTTCTAAAAAGTGACAGCTGATGCTTGGAAGTTTTCTAACAATTTAATTAGCTGTGAAGACTCTGACCACTCTTTCAGTCCACATCCCCACTGGAAAACCCCACTTATATTCAGAATTAGGAACGTGCACTTGCCACAGATGTTTGGTGATGATGATCATAATACGGAAGTGAAAACAAGGTGATGCTGGCCGGCACTTAGAAAGCAGGGCCGGGCGTGGTGGCTCACACCTGTAGTCCCAGCACTTTGGGAGGCGGAGGCAGGCGGATCACCTGAAGTCAGAGGAGTCTGAGAACTTCCTGGCCAACATAGTGAAACCCCGTCTCTCTAAAAATGCAAAAATTAGCCAGGCGTGGTGGCATGCACCTGTAATCCCAGCTACTTGGGAGGCTGAGGCACGAGAATCGCTTGAACCCAGGAGGCACACCACTGCACTCCAGCCTGGGTGACAGAACGAGGCTCTGTCTCAAAAAAAAAAAAAAGCAAGTGGGTCCCATGTGCAGGTTCTGTCCAAAGCACTTCTCTTCATGCATTAGCTCCCTTAATAGCAGGGGGAAGGACAGGGCCTTAATGCAGCCGTCTGCGTGCCCATCCTGCTTTGTCCTCCCTAGGACCTTCCAGCATCAGGGTCATCGGCATCTCAGTGTGGATGACAAGACCACGTTCTTACCCCCAGAGGCAGAAGGGTCTCGGGAGTATGGAGCGCCTGTCTGTAGCATGCACTGACACTCCAAGCTAAGTCCCCTTACACCACCCTCCCCTTATAAGTGCCCTTCCCACCTCCCTGCAATCTGGCCCATCCCACTACGCAGAGCAGGAAAACGACCCCACACACCCACTCTGGTGGTGTTGAGATCTGTGAGCAGGAAGCAGTCACCTTGCTGCTGCAGAGGGCAACCCCAGGACCGCACTGCTGTGTCTGGACCTAACGCCCCCCAGGACCGGACTGCTCTGTCTGGACCTAACGCCCCCCAGGACCGGACTGCTCTGTCTGGACCTAACGCCCCCCAGGACCGGACTGCTCTGTCTGGACCTAATGCCCCCCAGGACTGGACTGTTCTGTCTATATCTAATGCCCCCCAGAACTGCACTGCTCTGTCTGTATCTAACGCCTCATGTGTAGGCCTCTTGACTCCTGTTTTTATATCCCCTTCCTTTGTCATAGGGAGCGCTAGTCAGGTTATCGTTTTTCTAGGTGCCTAGGATCTGGGGCTTCTGGAAGCCCTGGCTGTTTGCTTTGCACAGCGCAGCCAGGGTGTGGGTTTGCAAAGCTGTCGTGGTGCTGATGGATGCTTTTGATCATTAGGCATCTATTTTCTGCTTGATGACTGGATCGCCCTCCAGGGAAAGAGGCTCTGGTGGCAAGTAGAGTGTGGGGAGAAGCCCCAGGAGGAGGGATCCCTGGCAGGGGAGCGGGGGAGATGGGTGCTGGGGCTGGCAGAGGAGCCACCGGGGGCCTGCTCAGAGCCTCGGCGACCACAGTCACTCCAAGCCATATGCTCAGCGCAGCCTCCAACTCCCAGCGTGCTAAGTGACACGTCCCCAGGTCCTGCCATTGATCTAGGCCAGCCGTGGTTGGTTGGTTTTGATCTTTTCCAATCTCCCATTCAGTTTTGATCACACACACAGGAGACCAATAACTCGCTCCAAAAGAAAGAAAACAAAATCGATGTTGGCTTCAGCGCAGGCTCCCATGGAGGGCAGTGTAAGACGGGTGTGGCCAAGGGCAGAGGGGAGAAGTGCAACGGGACTGCCTAGTAGAGAGCCCGGCTCGGGGGGGACCTGCGGAATCTGCGCGTTCATGTGACCCCAGGAGGGACGGTCCTGAGCCAGCTTGCAGGGTCTTGCGAAGCTGTCAGAACAGAGTTAGCTTGGGACGCCTTTGCATCAGGCCTTTCTCGGTTCACTTATTAAGCACCGTCTGTGTGCCCAGCCTGTGCTGAGCACTGAGAACCGCCCCCCCCCCACCCCGTGCTTCTCAGCAGGGAGCCACCCCTGCGCTTCCCAGGGCACCAGGCCCCACAGCGCCCCCTTTCTTTCCCGCCTGTCCCATTGCCTCGGTGTTGGAGGAGGGAAGGGCTGTGTGGAGGGTGACCAGCTCTCAACCTGATGCATGAATGCTCTGCCAGGCTGTGTTCCCGCCCACAGGGAGACCATGTGAGTTCTGGGACCCCTTCCCCAGCTCCGAGGCTCCTGGCCTGCTCTGACCACGGGCTGCCTTCCAGAGCCTGACATCTGCCTCCTCCTTTCTGACCCGCTTCCTATAAAAGTCTCAGGTCAGCTCACATCAGCAGACACCAGACACCAAAAAGAGGGCCAGTGCTACTCCCAACACCCCAGGAAATTCATGTTCGAAGGGGTGATATCATTAGGAAAACACTGGCATTTTACAAACAGTAGCAAGCTTAGCTTAGTGTTTCAAAGTCCTTTCCCATCATCTGAACGGCGTCAAGGCCATCTAGATATTTTATAAGGATCCTACAGGATCTTTTTTTCCAGAAGGTGGAAATATCCAAAATGCATAAAATCGTGTGGGTGCAGGCAGTGGTCAGCCCACCGCCAGTGGTGCAATAAACATCAGCGTCCCTTCAAACTACTTCTCAGTGTGAGGATGGACGTTCCCAGAACCAAGAATCGTTCCCCTTCAGCCTTCACTCCCCCAGTGGAGCCTCCGGCAGAAACTGCCAGAATCCCCACCTCTTTCCCACCGCCCATTCAGCTACGGCCCCCGTGAGAGTGTCTTTTCCAGCAGCCCAGGCTCCTTGACGTTAGCAATTCTGTCGGGAGGACGTGTGACAGAGGCTCGCCAAACCAAAGGGAAGTGCCGCGCGGGCCCAAGTCCCTACACCAGAGCCCTCTAAACAGCACCTTCTTCCCACCTCCCGGGGGCTGCATCAGAGGCGTTTGGGACGGCGGTGCCAGGTCCGTGCCCATCGTCCAGCTCTACCCTGAACCGAGAGGCCCTCTTCGCTGGGAAGCTGATGAAAGTAATTGGCACAATTAGGAAAATCCCACATTCTCAGTAAACTGCACCACACGCAGCCGAAATGCGGCCCAGAGGTTCAGACAGCCAGTTTTTCTTACACGGGAAGCTGTGCTGGGCCTTGGTTTTGGAGAAGCCTGGTCCCCTGAAAGCACGGTATTTACAAACGCATTGTGTGTTTGAGAAGGAAGTACCCACCCGTTGCTTTATTTTATCTTTTCCAGCAAAGAAACCCTCAGGGTTTGGGGAGGGGATTTGGGCAGGACCTTGGGGCCTTTCAGCCGGTGTGGTGGAATTAGAGGGAGGCTGTGCTTGAGCGGTGGCCTTGCTCAGCATCTGGCCACAGGCTCCCAGGGACTGTAGCATGTGGTCCATTGAACTAGAGAAGGATGATCAGTGCGCAGAGACCCCCACGACCCTCAGGAGGCCTGAGTCCCGCCCTGACCCCCTGCTCTTCCTACATCTTGGGGCTGGGAATCTGACGTTTCCTGCCTGTGCTGAGGGCGGGTGTGTTGCAGAGCTGTTGGGGACATCAGGTGTCACCAGTCAGCTCCTTTGTGGGGTCCCTGTGGATAGCGTGGTTCACAGCTGCGCACAGAGGTTCAGGGCGGATCCGCACTGGAGTCTTCGTCTCTCTGTGACCTTTGGGACATTCTTTTTTTTTTTTTTTTTTGAGATAGAGTCTTGCTCTGTCGTCAGACTGGAGTGCAGTGGCGCAGTCTCGGCTCCCTGCAACCTCCACCTCCCGAGTTCAAGCAATTCCCCTGCCTCAGCCTCCCGAGTAGCTGGGATGACAGGTGTGCGCCACCACTTCTGGCTAATTTGTGTGTGTGTGTGCGTTTTAGTAGAGACAGGATTTCACCATTTTGGCCAGGATGATCTCCATCTCCTGACCTCGTGATCTCCTACCTCGGCCTCCCAAAGTGCTGGGATTACAGGTGTGAGCCACCGTGCCTGGCCAGGACATTCTTAACCTTCTGTTCCTCGGTGTCATGATTAGAAAGGGCAGACCTGCACAGGGGCTCTCAGCACACGCGGTGGCGGCAGCACCAGTGGCTCTAATACACCAGATTTCAGCCCATAGCACACAGCAGCCCACCCAGCTATGAACAAAGAGCAGTTAGGTCAGGGAGGGACACGCGCCGGCCACTGATTCACCAAGAGGACTCCATGGACAGACAGCACCGGGGGCCACCTGCCCTGCAGGGCTCTCAGTTGGGAGAGGCACCTGCAGAAGAGTCTCTGGTCTCTGCTGTCTAAGATTCCTGTTCCCTCCAGGCTGCACTGGCTTTCTGCTCCCGGAATTTTCTCTCTGGTCTCCCCTTCCTATGCCTGGGAAACCCCAAGATTCTTCCAGCAGGAGGACTTCTGCATGCAGCCATGGCCCCTCATGAGGTCAGAAGCTTTGGGAGGACAGGGCCTGTGTCTCCAGCACCTGGAAAATAGGAGATAATTGGTGCCCCTGGGTTGAGCTTGGGGCCCAGCCTTGGGGCTCTGTGTAGCCAAGACCCGGGGCAGGATGGCCAGCCAGCCATGCACACCTGCTTTCAGGCATTTCTCTCCCAGCCAGAGGGTGACCCGTCCACCCAGTCTGTGCAGGGCCGCTCTTGGACAGGTGTCTCCTGGGCCACTGTGGATGCCTTGACACCGGGAGACCTCAGCATCAGGGGCTCGTGTGGACGCCGTGCTGTTCCTGGGAGGACGGCGGCAGGAGGGCTTGCCTTCTGCAGGGGCACAGACAGGGGCCACCACGTGGAGCTGCCAAATGAGATTGGGACAAGGTCCCTGAGGGGGAGAAGGAAGAGGGATGAGGAGAGGCCCATCTGCAGAGGCTGTGGCAGGAGGGAAAAGGGCATTGCTGGGGGCATCCAGGGATGAGCAGGTTCGGGGAGCCGCTGTCTCCTTCATAGATGGAAGCCATTTTGTGGGGTGGGGGAGGGCAGCCTTGGGAACATGGGTGGAAGCAAGCCGTGTCGGGGTCAGGGCAGGCTTTGGATGTGCTGTGTGCAAGATCCAGACCAGCGTGCACGCTTCCTAATGCACAGAGCAGGTGGCAGCCAGCACAGCTGGCCATGTGACCCTGAGAGAGGCCTGCCTTCTCTCTGGGCCTCTCTGAACTGGGGATTTGGGGACAGGGTCCCTAAGCCTCTGTGATTCTGTGGAGGGATGGGTGTCACGGCCTGTCTTGCTGCATCCTGGGCTAGTCCAGAGGCCAAGCCTCCTGTGGTCTCGGTTTTCAGATGGACTGGCCCTACCACCACGTCCCCACAGGTGGTCCTCCGACCTTCTTCCTTTGGGTGGTGCCTGGGCCTGGTGAGCTCCAGCAGGCTCTGAGGTCCGTGTCTAGCCTACCCAGAACCACCAAGGACACTCAAGTCCTGGGCTAAGGACAGAAATGATGATCGCTGGCATTTACTGAACCACTGTGCAGGTGGCAGGACCTGTTTTGCAGCAGAGGGAACTGAGGCACAGAGAGGGGTGGAAACTCCCCGGGTCTCACTAGAGACTGGTGGTAGCTGGTGGTGGAGGCACTTCTTGGTGCTGCATTAACAGGAGTCCAGCCACGTGCGCACCCCTCACTCTGTGGGATCCACAGAGCAGTGCCTGGGAGGTCAGAAAGCTCTGGCAGACCCACGTTGTGCCCTGAGCTGGGTGGGGGTGCTGGGTCACAGTGAGGTGGCGAGACCTCCCCTCCGGGCTCACAGTCAGGTGGGGGACACATGCCCGATGCCCCAGCACACGGGTGTAGAAGCCCAAGAGGTGTCCTGTGGCTGCTGCAGGAGCTCCCACAGCCTGGGGGGCACCACTGGGGTTCACTGCCACCCAGTGCCGGAGGCTGGAAGCCCCAGACCAGGGCACCTGCAGGGCTGTGCTCTAAAGACAACAGGGGAGGACGCTCCTGCCTCTTCTGGTGACTCCAAGTGTTCTTGGCTATGGCTGCATCACTCCAGTCTCTGCCTCCGTCTTCACGTGGCCTCCTCCCTGTGTCTGTGCCTGTGTCCCCTCTTCTGTCTCTTATAAGGACACTTGTCACTGGATTTAGGGCCCACCTTCATCCAGGATGAGCTCATCTTGAGATTCTTTATTTATTTATTTATTTTTTTGAGACACAGTCTAGCTCTGTTGCCCAGGGTGGAGTGCAGTGGTGCGATCTCGGCTCACTGCAGCCTCCGCATCCTGGGATCCCAGGATCAAGCGATTATCCTGCCTTAGCCTCCCGAGTAGCTGGGATTACAGGCACATGCCACCATGTCTGGCTAATTTTTGTATTTTTAGTAGAGACAAGGTTTCACTGTGTTGGCCAGGTCTTGAACTCCTAACCTTGTGATCCGCCCGCCTCGGCCTCCCAAAATGCTGGGATTACACGTGTGAGCCCCCGTGCCCAGACGAGATTCTTAATCCTATCTGCAAAGACCTTTTTCCTAAATAAAGTCCCATTTGCAGGTCCCAGGATGTGGACCTATCTTCTGGGGGCCACTGTTCAGTCCACTACAAGAGTGGACACCTGCCTGCCTGGGGGTACAGGGGTTTAGGAAATACTTCCCGAGGGGGTGAGTGTGGGCTGGGGCAGGGATGGGGATGGGGCGGAAGGGCGGCTCCTGCAGGCACAGAGGCAAGAGATGGAAGCTCTGGGACTCAAGGACGTGACCGGGCAACCTGGGGAGGAAGGAAGGGGCTGGCTGGGCAGCAGAGTCTGATCCCAGACTCCAATATAGGGGACTGGGTAAGGGACAGGCTGGACTGGCATTCTAGAAGGTTCACACAGGCCACACCAGAGCTGCAGGGGCCAGGAGAGAGCTGCCAGCACCACTGATGAATGAGACGGCGAGAACCAGGCCCCGGACACAGATTATTCCCGTGTGCATGGGGAACAGCCCTGTTTGCACACAGTGCAGTGTCGTCCCCAGGGCTGATGTCATCCAAGCCCCTCACCCACCCCCGCTCTATGGCAGGAAGGATGAGGCCAGGCAGGAACAGCAAGCTTCTCCCTGCAAGTGTGTCCACCCTGTTTGGGACAGTTTTCCTGCGGGAGCTGGACACACACAGAACCTTTCCTCAAGACCGCTAGGGCCACGAAAGGTCAAGGGTGAATGTACTTCTTTGTAATTCAGCCCTGCTAGAAAAGAACTATCCTCTATTGTGGGAGCCATTGAAATCTTCAGCCAGGGGTACCGTCTTCACCTCCCTACACATTCACCACTCAGGTCTGCATCTTCAGGCCGAGCCTTCAAACCCATGTCCACGTCCAGGTTGCATCCATAGGAAGAGGGAGGAGGCCGGCCGAACCCTCATCTGGCCAGGCCCCACTTCCCCAGCACAGGGACGGATTGCTTGCCCGAGGTCAGGCCTGGTGGGTGATGTGGGGACGGAGGGTTTGCCCTCCAGGTTCCCCTGGGGGCAGAAAGGATAAGTGGACAGAGGGAAACAGGCTGTTTACCTGGCAGGTTCATGGCGTGGACAGCAGCGCATCAGGGCTGGGGCTTTTCAGCCTCACCCACTGATATCTGGGACTGGATCATGCCTCGTTGTGGGGGGGCTGTCGGTGTGTGGGGATGGGTAGCAGCACCCCTGGCCTCTGCCCCTAGATGCCAGCAACACTTTCCCCCCTTCCCAGTCAAGACAATCCAAACTGTTTCTGGGCATGGCCAGTGCCCCCAGGGCAGATCACCCCTGGCCAGATTGGTGGTTTCGAGCTCAGGATTTGGAGTCCCCTCCTGGCCCTGACCACTGGAAAGTCACCAAACCTCCCTGGCCTCCATTTTCTAGCCTAAAAATGGGGCGATCACGGTTCCATGGGTGCACGGGCTCACGTGATCATTGAAGGCAAGAGATGATGCCAGCGTCTGGCGCAGTGAGCGCCCTGAGTAAGGGCACACACGTGACCAGGCGTCCAGGTAGCCTGGTTCCGCTCTTGGCCTTTTGCTGGGTGTCCTTGGGTCTTTTTGGAGAGAATGATAGGTCCTGCCCGGAGGTGTAAGTGCTCAATCTCCCTAAAAGTCGGCACTGTATTTGGGGCCGCCTCCCCAGAGAGGAAGCTCGCAGGCATTGATGGGATGTGATCTGAGCCTTGGGACTTGGAGAAAGGGGAAGAAAAAGGCCTTTCCGATGAGAAGGTCGAGGGAAGGAACTCAGAGGAGAGGGCCTACTGTGAAGCACGGGTCTCCTTATCCCAAGGCCTTTGGGGGTCCGTGTGCCTCCCTTTGCATGGGTGCTTTCCCATTGGTAACTGGATCTCAGCCTCGGAGGAGTTTTTACCCCACAGAAACCGGCAAACCCTCAGAGCAGCCTCCCCTGAACCCTACCCAGGGCCCAAGCACTGTGTGCCGGTTCTCCCTCCCGCCCCCAATTACATCTTCAGAGTGCTGTGTCCTGTGTCCAATTTGCCGGTGTACTGAAAGAGAAGGTGATTTAAAAATCCTTAGCAACTTCATGCTGTTGTCTCCCCATTCTGCCCATGGGAAGGAGGCTCCGGACCCGGGGTACAGGGGTGAGTCACCCTGCATCCCTGCGATCTAGGGCTCGTTTGTGGGGGTGATGCATGAACACAGTCAAAGGTGTTCTGTGTGCTGTGACGGCAGGGGTGGTTCCCCTCCAGGCAGGGCAGGAGAGGGCTGGGGGAGGAATGGTATTAGATGTGAGTTTCAGAAGCAGTGAGCTCCGTGTCTGAGGAGATAGCCAAGCAAAGAGGGGGCCAGGGGGCAGCTTTTTGGCAGTGTCATTAAGGGGGTTTCAGTGCACGGTCCCGTTCCCTCCAGTACCCCTCCCAGTTCTAATCTGTGACCCACATCATTGAGGTTTGGTCTGTGGGAGGCTAAGGATAATAGCCTCAAATGAGGCCCAGCTGAAAAAAAAAAAAATCTCATTAAAAAAAAAAAGCGCATCTGCCTGTAAGTATCTGAATGGATGTCTTGAGAAGAAGGTTATAATTTTTTTTTAATTTTTAGTGCATGTGTAATGCCAAGTCTGAAAGCTCCCTCATCCTTAGTCTCCTGTAGCTCCAGAGCCCTCGATGGATAAAGCAGCTGTCTCATTGCCAGACAGATGCATGCAGAGCAGCACCAGCCTGCCAGACTCCCTCTGCCTGACTGCGTTGCTTTCTAATTTGCTCCCACATTGGTTGAAAATGACTAAAGCATTTTGCACAAAGTCCAGACAATTCTCAAGTCAACTGGCATTTAAGCGATCATCAGAAATCTCTTCCTCTGTGACCCCAAACTTGGGCCATTACTAGGTTTGCTATCTTGGTTGATTTTGACAACCAGTGCCTTCTTCAAAGCCCATATTCTTGTCAGAGAGGCACTTTCCCTGGATTAGGGGTGACAATGAGTGATTACACTCACAGCATCCCAAATGCCAAATTAATGACATTCTGCCCTGCAGATGGGATGACTCAATCCATGCTGCAGTGATGACCTGGTGGGAGGAGAGGCCTCAAGCGTGGTGTCTCATTGGGATATGGGAGCTGGCCTTTCCTGGTGACCTTGAGAGCCGGTCCTCACTGCAGACAAGAGCTGCCTGGAGCTGTGAGCATTTGACCTCAGCTAGGCCAGGTGGCTATGCCCCTTCGAAGGCCCCCTTCAGCTCTGGGTTCTGCATTGAAGGAGCTCCTTTCTTGCACACGTGTGTATGACCCCCACTACGGGCCAGGCCCCTGGCTGGGGGTATGGCAGTGAACAGATAGGTGCAGCTGCTGTCCCACAACCTGGTGTCATCCCAAGCAAGCAGAGGGCAGGATTAGGGGCGAATGGCTGCACGTGTACGCCTGTGTGCTCCCACCCTACCTTCCCGCTAGATTCTTTCTTCAAACTGGGCCTGTGTGTTCCCATCCCACCTTCCTGCTAGAACCTTTCTTCAAACTGGGCCATCCTTTCTCTGAGAGCACAATAGCCATGTCTCCTTTTGAGGAGCGTGCTGGGTTTGGAGGTAGGATGTGGCACCCTTTGGTTGTGGCTACTCTTTTCTGGCTCTCTGGGTTTGGAGGGAGGCCATGGTACCCTTTGGTTGTGACTACTGTTTCCTGGCTCTTTCAGCTCCTTCTCCTGAGGACCAGGAAATTACAAGTTGGGGAACAGCTTCCCACCCAAGGAGCCTGCTCCACCCCACTTTGGAGTACTCGCTGGGTCTTTGGAGTACTCGCTGGGTCTCTGGAGTACTCACTGGGTCTTTGGAGTACTCGCTGGGTCTTTGGAGTACTTGCTGGGTCTTTGGAAATGCTCTCTGGGTCTTTGGAGTACTCGCTGGGTCTTTGGAGTACTCGCTGGGCCTTTAGAGTACTCACTGGGTCTTTGGAAGTGCTCGCTGGGTCTTTGGAGTACTCACTGGGTCTTTAGAGTACTCACTGGGTCTTTGGAAGTGCTCGCTGGGTCTTTGGAAGTACTCGCTGGGTCTTGGGGAGTACTTGCTGTGTCTTTGGAAATGCTCTCTGGGT
>NW_012117821.1:3330435-3335974 GCF_000951035.1 Colobus angolensis palliatus | reverse complement strand
CTCGCTGGGTCTTCGGAAGTACTCGCTGGGTCTTGGGAAGTGCTCGCTGGGTCTCTGGAGTACTCGCTGGGTCTTTGGAGTACTCGCTGAGTCTTGGGGAGTGCTCGCTGGGTCTTTGGAGTACTTGCTGGGTCTCTGGAAGTGCTTGCTGGGTCTCTGGAGTACTCGCTGGGTCTTTGGAGTACTCGCTGGGTCGCTGGAAGTGCCCGCTGGGTCTCTGGAGTACTCGCTGGGTCTTTGGAGTATTCGCTGGGTCGCTGGAAGTACCCGCTGGGTCTCTGGAGTACTCGCTGGCTCTTTGGAAGTGCTCGCTGGGTCTTTGGAAGTGCTCACCACCGGGTCTGCTCTCTCCACAGGTGTGGTACATGGACGGCTATCACAACAACCGCTTCGTACGCGAGTACAAGTCCATGGTTGACTTCATGAACACGGACAATTTCACCTCCCACCGTCTCCCTCACCCCTGGTCGGGCACGGGGCAGGTGGTCTACAACGGGTCCATCTACTTCAACAAGTTCCAGAGCCACATCATCATCAGGTTCGACCTGAAGACAGAGACCATCCTCAAGACCCGCAGCCTGGACTATGCTGGTTACAACAACATGTACCACTACGCCTGGGGCGGCCACTCGGACATCGACCTCATGGTGGATGAGAGCGGGCTGTGGGCTGTGTATGCCACCAACCAGAACGCCGGCAACATCGTGGTCAGCAGGCTGGACCCCGTGTCCCTGCAGACCCTGCAGACCTGGAACACGAGCTACCCCAAGCGCAGTGCGGGGGAGGCCTTCATCATCTGCGGCACGCTGTACGTCACCAACGGCTACTCGGGGGGCACCAAGGTCCACTACGCCTACCAGACCAACGCCTCGACCTATGAGTACATCGACATCCCCTTCCAGAACAAATACTCCCACATCTCCATGCTGGACTACAACCCCAAGGACCGGGCCCTGTACGCCTGGAACAATGGCCACCAGATCCTCTACAACGTGACCCTCTTCCACGTCATCCGCTCCGACGAGTTGTAGCTCCCTCTGCCTGGAAGCCAAGGGCCCACGTCCTCACCAGAGGAAACTCCTGTGAAACCGCTGCCAAAAAGATACCAATGATACTAACAATACCAATTTTGAAAAATCATCAGCAGTGCGGATTCTGACGTCGAGGGATGGCATTACCTCCGTGTTTCTCCCTTTCCAGCCAGCGGGCCACAGACATCGGAAGAAACCCCCGTATTTGCAGCTGGAACTGCAGCCCACGGCGCCCCGGTTTTCCTCCCCGCCTCGTCCCTCTCTGGTCACACAACATGCTAAAGAGGCAAGGCAATGACTGTTGGCCAGTTCTCACCGGGGAACAACCCACTGTTAGGATGGCATGAACATTTCCTTAGATCGTGGTCAGCTCCGAGGGATGTGGCCTCTGGGCTCTTGGGGAGCCCCAGGCCGCACCCGGCCGTAGGCTAGTGTAACTCGCATCCCATCGCAGTGCCGTTTCTTGACTGTGTTGCTGTCTCTTAGATTAACTGTGCTGAGACTCCACGTAGCTCCTGGACCCGTGTCTAGTACATACTGAAGCGATGGTCAGAGTGTGTAGAGTGAAGTTGCTGTGCCCACGTTGTTTGAACTCGCGTACCCCGTAGATATATTGTGCAGCGTTCTTCTGTTATTCCCTTGAGGTGGTAACTTCGTATGTTCAGTTTATGCAATGATTGTTGTAGATGCAATGCCGTAGTTTGGATTAATAAGTGGATGGTTTTTGTTTCTAAAAAGAAAAAAAAATTCAGTGTTCACCCTTATAGAGACATAGTCAAGTTCATGTTGATAATAATCAAAGGAATTACTCTCTCTTCTTGTTAAATTAGCTAAATCATGTAACCGCAGATAGGAAGGGCTCACCTAGGGAACCTTTGGTTTCCGATGGGACGGTAAAGTCATACGGGCAACAGTGTGCGGAAAGTACATTTTTTAAGTAAAAAACAAAGGAAAACTTTGTACTATCCAGTTATCTAAGGAACAATAAAAACATTAGGAGATCTTTTTGCTTCACTTGTCATTTCTGAGAGTTTTAAAAACTGACCGAGACTTCCAGGTCCTTGCAGACGGATTCCCGGGTTTGAGTGGCCCTTTGAGAAAAGGAAATAAATCCCTTCTTTCGGAAAAGGGAACAGCAGGTCCCTGTTGGATCTCCAACCTCCCATCCCCGCAACCTGGAGGAGCAGCTTAGAATCTACCCCCCATCCCTTAGGTGACTCTGGGGCACTACTCCAACTTGGGACTGTGCACCAGGGACCCCAGCCACACCCCATCTCCACCCTGCTTTCCCTCCACAGACACCGCTGGAGGGGGCCTGGGGCGGCACCCACTTTAGACAGCCCTGGTGTGATGGACAGAGACCCTGCTGAGGAAAAGTTCACTCATCTAGCGCTGCAACAGGCCCTGGAGGTGAGTGACATTCCTTTCTGGGATCTGTAGACCTGTATCTCCCCAGGCCTTGGAGACCGTGGCCAGGTGCATGCAGCCCTTGGCAACCCTGAGGGGCCCAGGGCGTCACATGGGCTAGATCCTGGGAGCCTCGTGGGGCCCCTGCCACTCAGCAGGCCCTGAGGTCTCTGCAGGACAGGCCGCAACTCAATGTCTGGAGGCTTTCTGGAATGTACTGGCACTTCCTGCGAGAAAAAGAAGAATGTCAGAGTAACCCCCTCACAACGTTCCTGGCACTAACTTGGCAGAAGAGGGCTGCTCATCTGGGTCCCCAGATACAGTGTGAGGTTGGGAGCCACCCTTCTCTCACCTGCCCTCTGCTCGGGGGCAGCTGGCACCCCCAGCAGTGTGGATGGCAGGGCAGTGATATGGGGCATTGGGAAAGCCGGGCAACCTTGTGGGCCTGGCCCAGTGGCACCTGCTCAAATCGGTGAGTGGATGAGCTTCCAGCACTTCCGTCATTTGTTCTGGAAAGACAGCCAGCCGGGCGGTTCCCAGATGGAATCGTGGATGGCACTTAGACGAAGCTGATGTCTGTAGTGCTTGGTACCTGGTGGAACTGAATCTGAGAATGTCTAAGAAGGTGTGACACCAGCTCCTGAAACCACACAGAAGCTGGGGCGCCTGAAATAGCTGGTCAGAGAAGGACGCAGCTGGGGACATTTGGGTACCATGTCTAGCTCCCTTACCTGGTTACCTGGTCCTGGACAACAGTTTGGAAAATACGGGATGACAAATAGGGCACAGGCAAGCCCTCACCCACTGGGTGGGAAGGGAAGGAGATGCCAGCATCTCCAGAGGTGCAGAGCCTGGCTGCCAGTCCCCATGGCCATCAGCTGCTCGTGGGGTTGAAGTCTGCCCCAGGTCCCTTCCTCCCAGCTGCTAGGGCCACGTTTCTACAGTGGGTTGGGTGGGCCAGTGATGCCCCAGTCCCAAGCTGCCTAGAACCCCCCGGCAGGGGTTCAGTGCCTGTCTCTGCTCTGCACACGCCTCTCCCGGTCAGGCTGTCCACTTCCCATCTGCTCCCCCAGGCCCCACCTGCCTCCAAGCCTCTCACCTGCCCTGCCTGCCCTGTGTGCCCTGCTGTCCCTGCTCTCCGCCTCCCCCAGGGGCCAGGTCAGGGGCCATCACTTTGGGAGTGACTCCTTCTTGCCTCCGGGGAGCATTCCTCCTTGGCCCTGCGTTCCTCCGGGCTTCCGTTCTCCCGTTCCCCGGCTCTCACCAGCCCCTGCGTCCAGCATCTATGAGTGTCTTGCACCTGACATGATATGTTCTTTGAGGGGGATTTGGGGATATCCAAAATAGGTGAATTTCCAAACCCAAGACAAAAAGAGCCCGACATTTGGGAGGGAGTGGGGCAGAAATGCCTAATCCATAACAGCAGCCTCCCTGGCAGGAAGGCAGCGCTCACACACCACCGTGGAGTGCACTTGCAGTGAGAACTTTCAGGGCTGGAGGCATGTTCATACTTTCCTGTTTACAAATTGTCTCAGAGCGCGGTGGCACACAAAATGCCCCCTGCAAGACACAGGAGTGGATATTCAGAGAAGAGCCCTGAGTTTCCATCCAGCCATAATTCAGTCTAGCAGGCCAATGACTTTACCCGTGACGAGACAGAAACCTGTCCAAGTCGGCCGGGCGCGGTGGCTCAAGCCTGTAATCCCAGCACTTTGGGAGGCCGAGACGGGCGGATCACGAGGTCAGGAGATCGAGACCATCCTGGCTAACACGGTGAAACCCCGTCTCTACTAAAAAAAAAAAAAAATGCAAAAAGCTAGCCGGGCGAGGTGGCTGGCGCCTG
Organism: Colobus angolensis palliatus; assembly: GCF_000951035.1. Classification (NCBI taxonomy): domain Eukaryota; kingdom Metazoa; phylum Chordata; class Mammalia; order Primates; family Cercopithecidae; genus Colobus; species Colobus angolensis. Next base: position 3,331,693 of record NW_012117821.1, on the reverse strand, counting down.
TAGTCCCAGCTACTCCGGAGGCTGAGGCAGGAGAATGGCGTAAACCCGGGAGGCGGAGCTTGCAGTGAGCTGAGATCCGGCCACTGCACTCCAGCCTGGGCGACAGTGAGACTCCGTCTCAAAAAAAAAAAAAAAAAAAGAAACCTGTCCAAGCACAATCAGATGGGAACTATTCTGTAATTACAGGCTGTGATTACGGGCTGACTTCTTTGTAATCTCCCCTTAATGACATAGTAAAAAAAACAAGCGTTCAAATACCTGTTCTATGAGTCACCAGAAGACAAAATAATGACCTGACAGGTCCAGAATGGATTTGCTGTCTCAGGCTGAGTATTTGCTAGGGAAAATATTCCTCCAGGATATTACATACCCAAGAAAAATGGTTCTACCCAGAGAGCAAATAAAATAACCAGGCTGCCATTAAATCTCCCAGATTCCAATAACCCAATATATCGGCTGATAGTGGAACATCTGTGGATGAATTTTCTTTATTAAAAGTTTGGCGCAGAGTCAAAATCCGGCAGTTATTCACAGTACTCAGAGGCTGGAGCAAGAGACAGTTCTGTTTGCAGCTGGGTCTGAAATTCTCCTAGTTGCCAGAGGGTTTCTTTTCCTGAGGGAAGCCTGCGACTGGTGGTCCCACAGCTACCCACTGAATCCTCCTCTGGCTCCGTTAGAGCTACAGGTGCTCAGGTAGCACTTGGTGGGGAGAACATAAGGTGTGGGCGGCTCTGCTCTCTGAACCAGTGAGTAGGGGGGGTTGGCTCTGGGTAGGTGGTTCTGGGTGGGGCGCTCTGTCTCCACGATGCTTGGGAAGTGCTGGGTGGACAGCCGGTGCCTGGCTTTGTCCTTGGAAGGGATCCCAAAATGAAAGGCACTGTTATTTCCAATAGCTGAACACTCTGGAACAGCCAACAGTCAGCAAGCCAGGCGACATCGGGGCAGGTACTGAGCACAAACGGGCCCATTGTCTCAGCCCGAGGGACTCTTCAACCCAGAAACGCTCAGGTCATCTAGTCATAGTCCATAAAACTGTGGAGTGTGAAAATGTTTTTTATTGGAACGTTTCACCTAATTCCCTTTGAAAGCAGCAAGTGGGCCGGGCACGATGACTTATGCCTGTAATCCCAGCACTTTGGGAGGCTGAGGTGGTCAGATCACGAGGTCAGGAGTTCAAGACCAGCCTGACCAACATGGTGAAACCCGGTCTCTACTAAAAATACAAAAATTAGCCAGGCGTGGTGGTGTGTGCCTATAA
>NW_012117821.1:3292823-3329636 GCF_000951035.1 Colobus angolensis palliatus | reverse complement strand
GAAAGAAAGAAAGAAAGAAAGAAAGAAAGAAAGAAAGAAAGAAAGAAAGAAAGAAAGAAAGAAAGAAAGAAAGAAAAAGAAAAAGAAAAGAAAAGGCAAGTGGCGGCTTGGAGCAGATAATACCTGGATGCCACACCCCCGGCAACCCTTGGACCTCACTGCCCCGTTGAAGAGGCGTCAGGCCCCGTGCTAGATGGAAAAAAGTCAGGCTCTGAGACACCAGCAATTTCCCTGGGCCACTGGGCTTCCGACCCAGAGTCCACAAGATGAGCACAGCCCAACATAGAGAAAGGTCTAGAATAGCAGTTGAAGCTTGGAGATCAGCTGAGCCTGTGATCTGGGACAGCAGACAGTTCCTGGTGCTCAAGGGGGACCCGAAGGCAGAGGAATTGGGTCAGGTCCTGGTCCAGCCTCCTATAATGCCTGGCCAGTGAGTAATTTTGTCTGTTTCCACCCTCAGAAGTGTGGGGTGGGAGGGAGCCATCATTCAGGGCAGCGGGGAGGACTGACTGTGTTCTGTGAACTTTTAGTTCCTATCTTCTTCTCACTGTTTTCTGTTCAGTTGCTGGTCTTTACTTTCTCAAATTTTAGGAGTTCTTTCTATGTGTGGAAAGTCAGCCTTTGTGATTCTGTGGTCTGAGGCACACATATTGTCTGGTCTGTCATTTGTCTCCTGATGTTGGTTATGTGTTGTGTGTGTCTCTGTGTGTGTATTTTTTAGTGTAGTCAGAGTTATTCACCATCTTTGTCATGCTCGTGGCTTCGGGGTTGGAGTTAGGGCCATCTTCCCCAAGGTGATCCCTACTCCTCTTCGTTCTTGCAAAGTCTTGCCTGTTTACCCTGGGGCTGTCCGTGTCCTGGCTTTGAGAGTGTGAAGTGTAGAGCCAGTTTCATCTTCTTCCAAAGGGTGCTCCTTGGCCCCAGTGCTATTTGTTAAATGGCCCAACTTTCTCCCCTGGACCCTTTGTCTTGGGGGAGGTCCATCCCTGGGCCCTCCTCTCCCTGGGTCTGTGCTGGCCTCTGTGTCCAGAAGGCAAAAGGACCCATTGACTCACCTGGACAGGGGCTTTTTCATGGGCAACCACCTTGAGAACTTCCTATATGGTTTTTTAACTGTTAATTTTTTCATTATTTTTTATTTTTATTGTTATTTTTTGAGATAGGATATTGCTCTGTCACCCAGACTGGAGTGCAGTGATGTGATCCCAGTTTATTGCAACCTCCATCTCTTGGGTTCAAGCAATTCTCCTGCCCCAGCCTCCTGAGTAGCTGGGATTACAGGCAAGCACCACCATGCCTGGCTAATTTTGTGTTTTGTTTTTGTTTCCGTTTTTGTTTTTTTTTTAGTAGAGACGGGGTTTCACCATGTTGGCCAGGCTGGTCTTAAACTCCTGACCTCAAGTGATCCATCTGCTTCAGCCTCCCAAAGTGCTGGGATTACAGGTGTGAGCCACTGCGCCCTGTCCCTGCGTTGTTTTATAAAGTGATCTCTGAGTAGCTTATAAACCATGATGCCTGACCCCTGAGATTGTCAGGCCCTACTCCAGGAAGCATCCGGAAACCTGAGCACTATCGTTCGCCTTCACCAGTGTTGTTGGGTCAGTAAAGACTGCAGTGACCTCGGGGTGCTGTGTCGCTCAGACACAGTTCTTGGTTGTTCTAAACCAAGTGCCTAACTCCAGAGACTTTGCCAGGATTCTAAGACAAGGTGAGGTCTTGTCTTCGGAAGGATCTTTCAGGGAAACCCTCACCCCACGGGGTGCTGTGTGACCTCCGTCTTACAGGAATAGACACGGGGAGATTACGCGGCAGCCCAGACCCACTGATGAGCCGCAACTCGGGGGGCAAACCTGGGGCTGCCAAGCCTGGGCGCTGCTCTTTCCCGCCTTCAACTGGCCTGCTGGTACCCACGGCGCATCCTCCAGCTGGTGAGTCACCGGCCACTTATTCATCACGCAGCAGGCAGCAGAAGGTGCCAGAATGGCGTGCCCTGCCAGGCTCTGTACTGGTGAGTCACTGCTGCCAGCATGGAGTAGGGCAGCGGAGGGAGGTGAGGCTCTGGCCAGGGAAGGCCAAGCCAGCAGGCGGCACCACTTCTGCCTCTGCCCTCTCAGGAGAGGATGGCTGATGGGGGAGCTGGGCCTTTCCTCTGTGCGCTCTCTATCCTTGTGCCCCACCACACACACGTGCACACCTACATGCATGCATGCATACACACACACATGCATGCACACAGCACGCACGCCAGCTAATGCCGAGCACCCCACCAGAGGCCGAGTAGCTGTGGGTTAACAAGCGGGCCTTGCAGACTTGCTTTGCTTCTTCTGGTTTAATCTCCTCCCTGGAAAACGGGAGTGGTAAGCCCGCCCTGCCTGCTTCCTGGCAGACTTCTGCTCCCATGTCCCACTGCTCCAGTCCCCCAGCCTGGCAGGAGGAGCAAAGCTGGGGCATGAAGTCACTCAGACCTGGGCTCAAACCCTGCCCCCACCATACATGCCTGCTCTGGGCCGTAGTTTCCCCGCCCGACACCCGACGATACCAGTGCTCTTGTCACAGTGAGGGAGCTGTGCTGGGGAAGCATGAGTCCGGTGCCTGCAGACACCGCTCCCCATTCATGGAAGTGGCAGCCACGGCTCTTGCGATGGCTCCCCCAGGCTGCCAGGTGCACCGGGCATCACATCAGATGACTTCAGGGGTCTCTTTGCTCCCTTTACTTGGAAAAGGCTTCAAAGTCGGACTCTTCCTGGCCTCAAGGCAAAGGACCCTCTGGCCGGGTGCAAACCTCCCTCTCCTGTGCTCATGCACAGGGACTCCCACAGCCCTTTGCTCTGCCTCTAAGGCATTGTCATCCCCACTCGGCAAGTAGAGACATCGCGGCCCGGAGAGACTAGTTAACACCTGCCCAAGTTAGCATGGTAAGGGAGAGATGGGCCTGAGATGGAAGCCAAGTCCCCTGACACCCAGCCTCCGGCTGTTGCCCAAGAGCCATGTTTGGAGAAATTGGTGTGATATCAAGCAACTGCCTTCAAATGGGACAAAGTTTTCAGAATTGCTGGGGGACAGGAGCCCACTCCTCCAGAAGTCACTTTCTTCCTTCCCGAGTGAGACCCAGGAGGTTGGGCTGTAGCAACACCGGAGGTTCCAGCAGCTGACTCTGTGAAAAGAAACAGCAATTTCCTTATTGATCTTTTCCTTCCCACTACGGGCTGGAAAATAAGGTCGCCAAGAATGATGTTGTCGCTGCGTGTTTCTCGTTGTTTCAGTTTTGCTTATTGAGTTGTTATTCCTGGAGGACCCCAGCCTCACGGCCATCACTCCACCCCCAAACAGTTTCTTGTTTCAAGGACATCAGTGGGTCATCCAGATTCCATGGAAAGTGCCTTCTCTGACTAGTGCCTCCTGCACTGACCCTTCCGCTGTCCCCAGTGCGGCAGAGCCTGAAAGGTGGTCAGCTGTCCGTCCACCAGCATCAGTGGCTCATCCAGATTTCATGAAAAGTGCCTTCTCTGACTAGTGCCTCCTGCACTGACCCTTCCGCTGTCCCCAGTGCGGCAGAGCCTGAAAGGTGGTCAGCTGTCCGTCCACCAGCATCAGTGGCTCATCCAAATTTCATGAAAAGTGCCTTCTCTGACTAGTGCCTCCTGCACTGACCCTTCCGCGGTCCCCAGTGCGGCAGAGCCTGAAAGGTGGTCAGCTGCCCGTCCACCAGCATCACGACTCCCCGGCTTCCAGCCTCCTCATTTCTGTAATTAGCGGGATGGGCTTTCCCATCAACCCCTAGGCTGTTTGTCTCGCTTAGGATGGCTCTTGTTGTCCCTGTTAAATTGGCTGTGGCAGGCCATAATAAAGAAGAAAAACAGTGGCTGCATCAGGTCATTCCAAGAAGCTGACATTAGCTCCAGAAGAGCTGGGAAAGGAGAGATTCAATTAAACTTTTACTGCGGCCCGTGGGCTCCTGGCCTGTGAATTCTGGAGCTGGGCTGAGGTTTGGAGAAGCCAGATGAGCTTCCCTGGGGTCCCTCCCACCAGGAGGCTGTCAGTCTGCACTGGTCCCAGGCAGGCCAGGGGAGCGTGGCCCTGCAGGGTTACCCTGAAGCCCAGCTCTACAGAAGCTTAATGAAGGCACAGCCCCATGCCAAAGGCTCAAACCAGACACCCCAGGCTCAAGGGACTCTGAGTCTAGCACAGAAGACAGAGACAGGGACAGACAATTCCAGAAAGTGTTCCCGAGTCTCCAGTTCTTGGCTATGAAACCAGCAGCTAATTTAGCCCATTCAAGTGCAATGAAATCACAGACAAATGTAGGCGGTCTCTTTGGGCCCTTACCAATTCTTTATATATAGGCTGAGGTTAATCTAAAAGGTGATTTTCTGGATAAAATCGTGCGATTCTTAGACCCCTTCACCTTCTCTTGCTCCCCTCACTAGCACAGGCTTTTGGGGGAGCCATTTTCCTCAAAGGAAGCAAAAAGAAACACACAAGTTTAACACCAAGAGAGTTTCTGTGGACACTGAGGTGGGGTGAGGGCTGGGGATACTGGGGATCCCATCAGAGTCCCTGCTCCAGCACTGGCTGCTGTATGTCCCTTAACGGGCCTTAGGTTTCAAATTTGTAAAATGGGATTCACATTCGACCCACCTCTGGGGACCATTGAGAGCAGGCCCTGAGCCAACCCTGAAAAAGCAAAATGGCTGGGGGTGACACAGGATCCGGGGGCTGGGACAGTGAGGTAGGGACAATACGGTACTGGGGCTGGGGCAGTGGGATGGGGACAATACGGTACCGGGGCTGGGGCAGTGGAGGTGGGGACAATACGGTACTGGGGCGGGGGCAGTGGGATGGGGACAATACAGTACCGGGCCTGGGGCAGTGGGATGGGGACAGCAGGGTATAACACAAAGTTCCTGGGCTGGGACAGTGGGGTGGGGATGGTGGGAGGTGACGTGGGATGCTTGGGCTGGGGCAGTGGGCATGGAGGACAGGGGCCTTGACTGGTGGGCACCAAGGTTCTGTGGGGATGGTGGCAGGAATGCAGGAGCAGTAAAGTGCGGGCCTGGGGGCTGCTGACCACTCGCAGCTCCTCATTATCCCCATTTGCTGAGCGTGGGATGCTGGGCTGCGGGCTGAGCCCTTGTGTTCATTACCTCCTCTCATCACTACAGCAAGCGCCATTTCTCATATTGGAAAACTAAGGCTGGGAGTAGTCAGGTGACTTCCACCAGGCCTCAGAGGGCCAGGCAGGTTGTGCCTAACCACCTCGCTATGCCGCTGTCAGGGCTCTGTCCACATCCCAGCCAGGCAGCTCAGGTGCTGGCTCCGTTGTGAGGTCTCAAGGCCACACGTAGGGGAGGGAGCTGCCGCTGTCCGATGGGCTGCACTTGCTGTCCCTGACTGGGCCTGCTCTGGGACACTGATGGGCTGGCAGCTGCTCCATCTGCAGGTGAGCTCAGGTCCCTCCCAAGCACTGTCTACAGGTGTTACCTGTGGAGAGTCTTGACTACGAGTTGTCCAGGTTCTTGGAGTTTTGAACAAAGAATCGGACAAAATACACAAACAAAGCAACAAACAATGAAGCAGGGAAAGCACGGATGTATTGAAATGAAAGTACACTCCCCAGAGTGGGAGGTGGGCTGGAGCAAGTGGCTCAAAGGGGACGGGTTACAGAGTTTTCTGGGTGTGAATATCATCTAGAGGTTTCCCATTGGTTACTTGGTTACACCCTATGTAAATGAAGTAGTGGCCTGAGACCAGTCTGATTGGTTACAGGAGGCAACCAGTCAGAGGCTGAAGGGAAGTTACCAGGTTACACCCTTATGCAAATAAAGACTTGGCTGGCGGCCAGTCTGATTGGTTGTGGGAGGGGATCAATCAGAGGTACTTTAGATTTTTCCTCTGCCAGGCAGTGCAAAGTTGGGAGTTGCAAAGGGAGTGGCCTCTGATGGTTTTGTTACTTGGGCATGGAGGTGTAGGGTTTTCCTTTTGATTGAGTTCTAGGAAGTCAGTGTGACTCAGTCTTAGGTTCCCTGCCTCACAGGAGCCCACTCCTGAGTGTCTGTTGCGCCCTGCAGAAGACTCCAGGCTGGATGGGAGTCCCTATGGTCCTGCCGGCCTCTGCTGGTCCCGGGGACCGCCCCATGCCTGCACACGTTGAGGTTCTCAGTCTGTGTGTGTTGAATACACGAAGGACGGTGAACACCTCCCACCGTGAAGCATTGTGAAGGCATGCAAGGCAGGGATGGTCCTTCAGAAGCAAACTCAGGTCTGGAGACAGCCAGTGCCCAGCTTCTGGCAACTTCCAGTCATCGTTCCAATTCAACAACCATTTCCAGAGCTCCTTGGAGGTTCGAAGCAAGCTGAGCTGGTGAGACTGTGAAGAGGTGGCTCGCTCACCCTCCCTCGAGGCAGGGCCTGGCCTGATTCTGGCTCTTGTCCTCACCTGGATGCTCTATTTTTGGAATGAGGGCTGCTCCGTGTGCCTTGAACATTCAGCTGTGATTCTCTGAGGCACGGAATGGATTCTCCTTTCTGCTTCTTGGAACTGAGACTTGGGCCATGATATGAAAGGAGGAGAAGCACCCGGGAAGCCCCGAATTCCTGACATGGGAAACCTTTGGGGGACATGGAGGCTGGCCCTGAAACCCTCTTGTCTTTTGAAATCATCCACAGCCTCTCATCAGGGACAAGAAGGAGGAAGCCAGCACCTCCTTTCTGCTCGCTGACCCCTAGCCTGGCCCTGCAGACTCTCCCTCCCATGTCTAGGCAGTTGGAGAGGAAGCAATTTGTTGCATGTGAATTATTCAGAGCAGTCAAAGTGAAAGGAAGGACTGAGGCAACCCGTCTAGAAACAGCCAGTGAAGAGATCCCAGCTCGAAACCACTCGTAAGGTTGATCTTGAAAACAAATTAGCGGTGAGTTAAGGAAAACATTATTTGATTAAATGCAACCAGTTGTTTCAAGAACAATACTCATCAATCGTTTTTCTCCACACAGGTTTCTGGAGAATTCCGTGCTCTTCTGCAGGGTTTCTGAATACTGGCCTGCTGACGTTTACCTCTGGCAACCCCGCTTCATCACTGACTCCAGGGAGCAAAGGTCCTTCGGACTCGCTCATGGTGCTGTCCCAGCCACACGTCCGGCCGACTCAGCACAAGTGCACGGTAACTCCCTGTGGAGGTCAGGAAGTTGCATCTCTAATGATCTCACAGGAGCACCTCCTACGTGCCCCGACACTAGCCACAGCCCGTGCTCCAGACCCCAAGCCATGGGAATGCCCGAGCCAGGGCTCTCCACCACCCTGCTCAGGCCCTGATGCAAGGTGCATCGCATGCCTGGTTGGGACTGTGCACATCCCTTTATTGGAAAATTATCCCAAATATGGTGCTGCTGGTTTGGGGCCATCTCCAAAGACATGGCACGTTTAGCCTTAGCTGCGAAGGTTCATGTTCACCCCTAGACAGGACACTTCCTGTGGAAAAAGTGGGGGCAGAGCAATTGTGCAGATAACAGGCAAACCAGGCAAAGACTTTGGGAGTCTAGAATTTTCCCTTGCAGGCAAGGCGGGGTGTGGGCACGGGGCCTGGGGCCGGGCAGCACCAGACATCAAGGCGTCTCAGAGAACGAGATGCACCATCATGATAGGGAGAATCTTTCCTGGCTTCTTGTCATCACACAAGCGTGAGAGGTGAGAGACGGGACGGCACGCGAGGAGTTGGAGTGTAGGTCGGAGTGGCCTGCCTGGGACTGGACTGCCGAGGCCCATGGTTGTCTCCACATGGCTTCCCCTTCTGAGTGGCTGGGTCACTGTTCAAAGGTCTAAGGCCCTTCCCTTCCGCCACTCTGCATCCTGTTCATGGGACTCCTGCCGTGTGGAAGGTCCCGGGCAGGAGCTGTCTACCCAGCACAGGGAAGAAGGAGCTCCTGCCTTTGTAAATGGCCAGAGGGCCCCATGGTGCTGTGGCCGCCGGGATGGGCTGACGGCTGGTGGATCGCGGCCGTAGGTATCCGCTCATCCACTCTTCAGCTCCGTTAACCAAATAACCACGCGTCACCCTTTGTTGCTGATGCCGTTTTGGACCTGGGAACATGGTGGTGACTAAGACAGCAAGGCCTGGGCCTCACGTGCAGGAGGGGGAGTGGAACGGGCAGGTCAGTGGATGACAATGTCGGGGTGATGAGTGACAGGAAAGCAGTGGCAGGGAGAGGTTGATGGTGCTGGAGAGAGGAGGCAGCTGCAGGAGAAGCATCCTTGGGACGTCACCAGGGAGTGAGTCCAAGAAAAGTCAGTTTCCACAAGACGTCGCCCAAGCGAGACTAGCAGGACAGAGCAGAGGTGATAATGGGCGTTCAGGGCCTGAGGGGCGTGCCTTTCCATTTGCTCTGACTTCACAGTGAAGCATGCATGGAGGTCAGGTTCAGGTGAAGGGGAGGGGCCGGGCATGTAGGAGGGCTTGCAGGGAGCAGGTGTAAGCCCGTTGGTTTGAAGGGTGGGAAACCAGCCCCCTAGGGCTGCGCAGGGTGGGCAGTTCCTGCCGGTCAATAGAGGAAGGGAGCGAGGGGGTCAGGGAGAGGGTGCTGGGCGAGTGGGAGTGAGGGGCACCATCTCAGGGGCCATGGAAATCCAGTGGGGCAAGGCAGAGGTGGGTAAGGGCAAGGGGCAGGCAGGAGTTAAGAATGAGAATGTGGCTGCAGTCAGGAAGCGAGGTCTGCGCGCACCCAGGGACTGGAGCACTCCATCAGGCGAGCTGGAGAGAAGGGGGCTTGGAACCGGGATTCGGGAGGAGGAGCTGCCGCCAGGGCTGACAGGGTCAAGGGAATGGCCCACCAAGAGGGTGGCTCTGCTGGGGGACAAGCTGGTAGGTAGGGCCAAGGAGCTGAGAGGTCACACTGGGATCAGGACTGGAGGAGGCTACACGGGAGGGAGCTGATCCACAGGACCAGGACAGAAGGCTTGGAGGAGGTGAGCAGAGGAGCTGGGGCTTTGCAGGGGGTCAGCAGAGAGGGCTCGACCATATGGAAAAGGGAGGAACCACCCTTGGGGGTGGAAAACAGCCTTCCCTGGGAAGAGTGCAGGAGCAAGGCCTCACCTCTCCACACAGCCAGGTGCCGGAGGGCCCTCGGAAGGGGGGTGTTTGTGGGTGCAGATTCGCACGGAAGGGCCTCACAGCAAGGTACGGGGAGGGTGAGTGGGTTCAGGTGGGAGCAGTGTGCATGGGGCAAGGGTCTCATGGAGACCTCAGGGAAGCAAGGGTCAGAGCCACACCTCTTGCCCATGTGGGCTCCACGCAGAGCCTGCAGGAAGCCGTGCTGATGCCAAGCCTGAACTCCCTCCCTCCTCGCCACTCTGCCTGCGCTGCCCCTCAAGGGCTGGACTTAGTACAGGAGACTCAGAGTCTACATCAGAGCTGTGTGTTCAACTCAGTCTGCCTCTGTCCATCCCTCCCTCACCCATCCGGCACGGACTGGGTACCTAGCAGGTGCCAGGCCTCCTACCCAGTATCAGCATGCCAGGGGTGCAGGGAGTCTGCAACTGAGAATGACCTTCTGCCAAGCCGGGTATCCCCGGGATGGCCCGTGCTGGCCACCTCTGTTTGGTATCGCTTGCAGCCTTTGCCTCTAAAGGAGACAGGATGAACCTTCAGCCTTAAGACTTGGGGCCGCTAGGGTGGTAGGTGCAGGGAGGAAGCCTGAACTCCGTGCAGGGAAGAGCCTTCTAAGCATGGTGAGCTCCCCATTACTGGTGGTAGGGAAGCAGAGGGAGAAAGCCACTTCCATCCCCTCCTCCAGGGAGTGGGAATCCGTGTCCCTCAGCAGCCTCTGCCCACTGAGTTTCATTAACGGGCAATCTGCCAGGCCGCGGCACGCCCCTGGACAGCAGGCACCAGTCGAGCCAGGGTAATTTCTCCAGCACTGCTCAGAGGCACCGCCCCGCCCCAGACCATCTGTTTGCGCGCAGCTCCGGACCGTTTTTCGACACATCAGCATGACCGAGAAATCTCTCTGGCTCCGGACCACCCCGCCCAGCTCCGGCAGAGCAGAGCTCACCCCAAGGATGGCATTTCAGCACCTACTCAAAGTCAGCAGAATATGATTTTATTGATTGGAGGCACTGGGCTTGTCGATTTCCTACGTGAGGAAAAGCACGCGTTTTCCTGTCTCTTTCTCAGGCCAGTAGGAAAATAGATTGTGCATCTGAAAGGGCCACATAAAGCACTGGCCACAGTGAGCTTCACGGAATTCGCTGACTGCAAAATCAGGGAGATGAGTTTCTGAGAAGCCTGTTCTCCCTTTCTGGATGTAAAATGGTTGACTTCTAAATTGGGAGAGAAGTCAGCCCAAATGTCCCCGAGGCTGCCAGAGGGCATGGGGACAGAGGGCCTGAGAGGGGAGATTGGGTTTTCTAAGAGGCACTTGCTAGGGAAAGGGCAAAGATGCCAACCCCATGCTGGCCCTGAGCCTCAGGGCTTGGGAAGCACCTTCTTTCTGCTGGGGAAGCAGTAGAGCCCAGTGCTGGCATTCCCAAACATCCTCACAGCCACCTTCCAGATACGCCATTTCCAGGGATCACCCATGCTATTTACTTAGTTTTAGAAAGAGAATCCCCCCACCCTATTTTGTAGCCGCAGTTAGCAACAGTATCTCTAACCCATGGTGTGATGGGCAGGCTGTATTTTTTCTGATACTTCACAGTAAATGGTAGTAGATTAATTCCTCCAGGTCTCATCCTCTCCTCTCTCTTCCACGGGGTGCCGCAGGGATCCAGGCATCATCTGGGAGCCTCCAGGGTCTCTGCAGAAGAGGAAGGCTCCACCCACATTTCCTTGGCTAGAGTCAGTCATGTGGCCACAGCCTAGTGCAAGGGAGGTTGGGAGGTGTGGTTTTGGGATACCAGGGAAGCAGGAAATGAGAAGAGAAAGGGACCTGTTTCTGACATTATTAAAATAACAAATGCATCTCTGCATACCTCTCGGGCCACATCTGGGAAAGACTGACTTTGCAGAGAGGCCAGCATGCAGTGCTGGGTGACCTTGGACAGGTGACTTACCCACTCTGAGCTCAAGTCTTTGTCATGCATGTGGAGAGGCTCACTGGAGTTTCTGAGCTGGGAAGATTCGATGCACAGCCCGCCCAGCACCTGGCCCAGGGCAGAGCCTGCTGTGAACTCGTTCTGCCCCCACCCCTGCACACCGTGTTGCAGACACCAAGGACCCTGTCAGGTGCCCTCTCTTAATTCCTTTATAAAAGGAGAGGGCTGGCTGGGTGACTGTTTCCAACCTAACATCCATAAAGCAGATAAACAGGCAGACACGAGTGACTTTCTTAAGGACACAACCAGCTTGTTGTGGGCCCTATCTGGGGTGATGGCATCCCTGGGGGCCACACGCCGTGGGCCCCATCGCCTTCAAGCCTGCAAGCTGGCTGCCACAGCTCACCCACTGTGGGGGCACACGGAGGGGCTTCAGGTCCCTCATCCAGGACACAGGGAGGACAGGGACGGCCAGGGAGGGTTCTAGGTGGGGACAGGCCACACTAGTGTTTTTCAGAAGACAGGTCCAGGCTGATGACAGGTCCGGACTGATGGGGAGCAGCCGTGAAGCAGGCTGTTTGCGTCATCACTATAGTCTCCACTCTGGAAAACCAAAATCCGGTGACTCGCTGAATTCAACCCCGGGAAGGCTGAGCCAGAGCCAGAACTGGGGTCTCCCCCCTGGGCCAAGTCTGACCGAGAAGCTGGGAGGCCTGCGGCTGGTGCCCAGCCGTTCACTTGGTGGTTGGGGGCTCTCAGCAGCAGCCAGGCCAGGCCCGAGCCACACAGACTCCCACCTCTGTTTCTGCCGAAAAATAGCAAACACAATTCCTCAGACCAGGAAGAGGTGGAGACAGGGGTGTGGCTCAGACCAGGACCGGGGCCCTGACAGAGGGTCCCAAGCAGAGAGCAGGGCAGTGGTGTCAGGGAGGCAGGCCGGCTAGCCACACCTCTGATACAGGCTGCAGAGCTCGGCTGCTCTCACCTTTGGGAAGGCCTCCACCACGGCTTTGGCAGTGCTGACACGGAAACCTGTCGGCTGTTTCTGAGCATCTGGACGTATGATTTAGCGCTTATTGATGGCAGGAGAAGCAGGGAGTGACCATGCATGTTAACACATAATCTATTCCACACCCATATTTCTGTTCTACAGTCAGTGATGATGGGGAGACTCGCTCCCTCTTATCAGGCAGTGGCACCTTCAAGACATCGGCCCCTCCTTGGAGCCGAGGCCAGGTGGGCTTTATTCAAGAACCTCCCCCACTGCCGTGCTGTTCGCAGGCTGAGCTGAAGCTAGGATGATGGGATCCAGCCGGGTCAGCACTGGCAGAAGCACCTGTGACTGTGGCAGACAGAAAGATGCCACATCCTCTTCCCCAGAACCTGTGAACGTTCCTATCTAAAGAGGCTTTGCAGTTGAGCCAAAGTTAAGGATTCATGGAAAGGGGAGATTATTCTGGATCATCTGCACAGGCCCTATGGAAGCTCAAGGGTCCTTATAAAAGGGAATTAGGAGGCTCAGAGTCAGAGGGAAGACATGAGGACTGGCCAGGGGGTTGGAGGTGAGAAGATGCTGCCGACCTTAAAGAGAGGGAGGAAATGAGGGGAGGGAGCCTGTGGCCTCTGACCCCTGCCTCCAGGTAAGTGAGTCAGAGACCCCTGCCATCCACAGAGGACAAGAGGCAGCCCCGTGGGCTCCAGCTGCTCTTTGGTGAAGCCTGGCAGGGATCGGAGAGGCAGTGCCCTGGACATCCTGGAGAACCCACACATTTTAGGCTTGAGCCTGGGGTGGATCCACAGCGTGCTGGTGACCTTGGTTGTTAACTTCTAGCCACGAGGATTGAGGCTCCCATTGGGAGCAGGGAGGGAGGGAGGAAGGAACAAGGGGGAGGGACCTGAGGCCATCTGTGACCCTGCTCTGGGGGGAGCCCACAGGAGCAAGGTCTGTGGACAGGGACCCGCCCTGGCCCTGTGGGGGGCCCTAGAGCTGCCAGAAACCACCCCAAAATCCCTTTTCTAGCCCCCCCCATGAGCTAATTTCCCAAAGGATTTGGCTAAAAGACACCTGGGGGGTTGTGACAAATTTAGACCTCCCACGAAAGTGCTGAGTCACGCTTTGCCTGTTTGGAAAACAGCAAGCTAATTAAGTTACTGTTGGAGGCAGAGGCTGCAGCAGGAGGAGGCAGTGGAAAAATCCTCTGTGATGCTCGGCTCCACTCAGCTCAGAGAAACGTGCGCCACCGGGGAGGTGACCCCACGTGCTGGGCTGTCAGCAGCCAGAGCCTGGCTGGCGGAGCTGTATGAAGAGGTCTTCCTCACAACACCACCCCTGCCTCCTTCCCTCACCCAACGTCTGGGGAACCTCTCTGAGCCAGGGGATTTGGCTGCACTCAAACAGCAAGCAAGACAATCATGTTCCCTGCGCTTCAGAGCTTACAGTCTGGCCACGAAGACACCCTGGGAGCAGCCGCAGCTGCTGCGTGTTGATTAAGGTGGAGGGTGAAACTGACGACACAGGAATGGAGAATGTGAGCTCAGATGAGGCAGGCAGGGATGGTTAGAGCCCTGATTGGAACAAAGGAACCAACATTTGACTTTGAACTAATTGCTTAACAAAGATCTGCTGACCCCCCTTCTGGGAAGAATGCCTGCAATGGGTGGGCCTAAGGACAGACCAAACCCATCCCGGCCCCCAAAGAGCTCAAGTCCAGGGGGACATGAGTCCTGTTCAGATGAGAAATACACAGGATGAGACAGGGAGACTGAGCCAGCTTCCCCAGCTCCTGTGCTGCATCAAGTCCTCTGCCCTCCAGGTCTCACCCCCTACTCCCTCCTAGCAGCCCAGGACCCCGAGGCTCTGAGAAGTGAGTGGGTCCACCCAGACCCCACCTCTTGGCCCTGCTCCTGCAGGTTCTCTCAGCCCCTTTTGAGAGCAGACGCTTGGGTTACCAGCCATGAGTGGATGACTTGCTACCCTGAGAGCCCCTCTGTGCCTGGACACCACTCCCTCCACAGCCTACTTACCAGGAAGCAATTGTGGGGTCTGCTCTTCACTGTGGAGGGGTATAGGGTAGAGCTGACTGTTAATGTAAGTCCTTGAGAGGCTGGGCTGGATCTGGAGCCCAGAATTTTACCTGGTCTCAAGCCAGGTAAAATTGGGGTTTTAGGCAGGAGGACATGCTTGCCTCAAATACTTCTCCTTGGTGAAGTCCGAAGCCCCTCCTTGGGGGACAGAACCTCTTATTCAGTTTTGGGGTGGGAGAGTCACCCCAGGACTTATATTGACATTACAGGCGGAGGCCCTGTATGGAACCCCTTTCCTGAGGAAGGGTTTGCATGGAAGAGGCAGACAGGACCCCAAAGCAGTTGGGTACACAGACCACCCACCTCCCTTGCCGCAAGGATACCCAGGTTCATTCCCTCCACACTCTCCTTCCCAGACTCCAACGATTCTCAGCCTGAATGCCTTGCTCTGAACACCAGGCCTTGGCTCAGGCTGTTCCCCCTGCTGGGAGAGCTTTCCCCACTCCAGGTTGCCCAACTCAGAAGCAAGGTCACATCCACAGAGACACTCTCTCTCTGTGAAGAGTAGGCTTCCTGTGGGCAGCCCAGGGGTGGTTTGGCAGTTCAGCTACCAGGACAAAGAGGCTTCCAGCATCTGCTCTGTGACCTCCAGATGTGGCTTTTGTCTTCATGGCCCAGGATGGCAGCTGAAGCTCAAGCCACCACATCTCTGTTCCAGGAAGGATGGGGCAAAGAAGAAAAGAGTCACAGTGTATTCACAAATTGCCTTTTAGGGATGGTATCCAGAGGCTGTCATGTGACACTTCTGCATATCCTATTTGTCAATACTGAGTCACATGACTACCTACAGCTGCAAGGGAGGCTGGGAAATATAGTCTTTATACTGGATGGTCAAGAGGCCAGCCACAACCCCTGGATTTTGTAACTGAGGAAGAAGAGGAAGAGGTGAACAGTTGTCTGCCCCAGCCTTCCCACACCCTGTCATATTAGGTCAGCGTCCCTGTCACATGGTCAGACAGAGCTCACACTAGACTTGAGCAGGGACCAGCCAGTGGGCAGATAGAGCCTGGAACCAGGCAGGGGAAGGAGGGAGGCATCACACACATGCCATTCCCACCCAGTCCCCTCCATGCTTCTGGGCTTTTCAGTAAATTATCCTTTTGTCTCAGAAAGCTTTAGAAGCCTCCTGGCAATTCCAGCTGGAGTTTTGAGTTGTTAGGGGTGGAGAGATGGTACAAGACATGAGCTGCCGTTGCTGCTTTGGAGCAGAACCAAATGTAAACATGTGAGCTGCACACAGCCATGCACTCCCCCAACCCGCTCCCACGGGCGCTGTTCACCCAGCACCACAGGGGAAAGGAAGGGGGCATGTGGGGAGATCTGTCTCCTCCCCAAGATCTACTTGTCTTGGAACAGATGAGCACAGCATACAGCACTTCTCAGAAGCCGGTGTCAGCCATGAGGCGGGGGTCTCTGGGCAGTTAAAGCACCTTCCCATCTATTATCCTGCATGTCCCCGTCTCCCTGGTGGCATCTCCGAGAATGGAGCAGTTTATTGCTCTTTGATGGGGGACATGGAGGCACTCGAGTGCTGCGAGGGACAGGCAGTTCTCTCCCTGCAGACATCCTGGGTGCCTCTCCACCTGCACTCGGCCATGCCCTCCCCTCACTCCCACACAGCACCACACGGCACCACATGTTCTGTCCTGCCTGGGGACGTCTCCACCAACTCAGTGCCCACTGGGCTTCATCTTGTCACCAGCCTCTTCAGGCAGCAGTCCAGGCCTTCTGGGCCCCACCCCACACTGTGGTTGCTTCCTCATGATGCCCCAGCCTGGGCTGCTCTCCCCTGCAGCTCCCTCTCTGCACACAGGTGTGCATTGCCTCTTCCCCCGTCTTTGCTCGGGCTGGTGCGCCTGCTCAGAATGCCCTTCTCTGCCCTAGCTTCTCTGTGGATCCTCATGTTACCCGCCATCCAGGCTCAGCCAGAGCTGGCTCAGTAATGCACATTACTTGCACACTGGGTCCTGGCTGGGGATCAGAAAGACTGGCGCTGGTGAAGGGGGTCTTGAGATGAAGAGAACATGGCCTCTGGCTTCTAGGATCCCCCAGTCTAAAGGATGAAAATAGACAAGTGACCAATGGGTTCTGGGCCAGTGACCAAGGTACCCAGAGAAGCAACTGTGCCCTGCTAGGCACCCCATGGTCCCAAAACACTTTCTTCTCACTTGTAATTATTTCATCTCTATTATCTGCCTCCACCAATGGAATCTAGCTCCATGAGAGCAGGGCCAGCTCTGTCATGTTCACTAATATATCCCTAACACTCATGATAACATCTACTCAGAACAGAAAAACATTTGTTCACAGGATGTATGTATGTATGGATGGATGATGGATGGATGAAAGGATAAGTGGATGGATGGACATCCATAAATATATGGATGGATAGACAGATGAATGGATGGATGTATGAGTGAATGGATGATGGATGGATGGATGATGGATGGATTGATAGATGGATAGATGGATGATGGATGAATAGATGAATAGATACATGGATGGATGAATGATCTTTGATGAATGAATGGACAGATGATGGATGGATAGATGAGGGATGGATGAATGGATGATGGGCGATGGATGGATAGATGGATGAATGGATGATGGATGGAAGATAGATGAATGAATAGATGATGGATGGGTAGATAAATAGATGGATAGATGATGGATGGATAGATGAGGGATGGATGAAAGATGGATGATGAATGGATGAATGAATGATGGATAGATGAAAAGATGGGTGGATGAGTGGATGGATGGATGATGGATGGATGATAGATGGATGAATGGATCATGGATGGATAGATGAATAGATGGGTGGATTAGTGGATGGTGATGGATGGATGGATGGATAGGTGTTGAATGGATGATGGATGGATGGATGATGGATAGATGGATGATGGAATGGGGCTGAGTTATCCAGTGGTATCCTCTCCACTCAGCCACACTGACCACTCAGTGGAGGCACTTCCTCCTGGCTCCCTCCCCATCCCCTGTGGCATTCCTCTCCATGGGGCTCATCACCACCTGGCACAGATTCTAGATGTTTGGTTATATACTTGTTCACTGTCCATCTGCCTCCCTCCATCTGAGGCTTGTCTGCTGTGTTTGCCGATGTATCTTCAGGGCCTAAGAAAGTGCCTCCAACATTTAGTAATGAGTTAGGAGGCAGGACTCAATTCTGGACCATATTGAAGGCTAGCTGAAACAGGGAAGAGGCACCAAAAGCACCTTTCCATAACACATGCCCATCATTGCCATGGCAACACCCGGAAGTTACCACCCCTTTCCATGGCAGTGACCTGGAAATTACTGCCCCTTTTCTAGAAATTGATGAATAGCCCATTCATCCACCATGCATCCACCATCTGTCCATCCATCCACTCATCTACTCATCCATTCATCCATTCAACTGTCTATCCAGATTTGCATATAGTTAAAAATGAGTATAAACATGACTGCAGAACTGCCCTCAGCCGCTCTCAGCACGTTGCCTGTGGGGTAGCCATGCTCTGCGAAAGTAGTCATGGAACTGAAACACTGCTGCTTCAATAAAGTTGCTTCCTTCTACCGCCGACTGCCTCCTGAATTCTTTCCTGAGAAAAGCCAAGATCCTTCCCAGGCTAAGCCCCAATTGTGGGGCTTGCCTGCCCTGAGACAGGAGAAATAAACTTTTGTTGTATGTAAGGATTGATGAGTGAGCTAATGAAAGAACACACACATACAAGACTCTTCTCCCAATTAGAGTCCAGGTTCGACACCTGGCTTCCACTGAATGTCACCTTAGGGGAAAAGCCTTCCAGAGCCAAGACCAAAACAGCATCGGCCTCTGTCTCTGTCCACTTCCCTTGCTTTAGCTTCCACACAGCGCGTTTCACCACCAGCCCTGTTACCTACTTGTTGTTTCCCATCTTTACTCACTCAGCTATAAGCTCTGAGGGAGGGGCTGTGTTTTGTTCTCTGTCAAATCCCCAGAGTCTAAAATAGGTCCTGGCACATGATAGAGGCTCTAGCAATATTTGTGGCAGGAGAAAGTGTTGTCAAAGCTGGAGTGTGCAGGAGGACTAGGGGTTCCCCCAGCAGCCCCGGTCAGAGCCTCCAGGCCTCTCTGGGGCCCTTCTCTTGGAAGCAATTTGGTTTTAATTTGCGGGGGCTGCCATGCAAAGTACCACAAGCTGGGCAGCTCAATCAGTGAAATGTATTTTCTCACAGTTCTGGAAACCAGAACTCCAATATCAAGGTGTCAGCAGGGGGAGTTCCGCTGAAAGGAAGTGAAGGGAGCACAAACAGAAGACAATGCTATTTTGGACTTGGGCCTGGAAAAGCGTTTCCCTCTAGCTGACATGCAGTGGGGTTCAGGGGTTAAGCGGGGACTCCATCTGGGGGAGTCTGCTGCACGCTTTTTCCATAGCTCCTATCAGTTCTTTCATTCAACATAAATGAGTTCCGTTCCTGCCGGGAGGGGCATCTGCTCCAGGGCCCTCTCCGTCTGGTGTCTGCTGGCTGTCTGGGGTTCTCCTTGCCTTGTGGACGCCCCACGCTGGTCTCTCCCTGCATCTTCACCTGAGGTTCTCCTTGTGTGTATGCCTGTCTCTGAATCCAATGTGCCCCCACTTTTTTTTTTTTTTTTTTGAGACAGAGACTCATTCCATCGCCCAGACTGGAGTACAGTGGCACGATCTCAGCTCACTGCAACCTCCGCCTCCCAGCTTCAAGTGATTCTCTTGCCTCAGCCTCCCAAGTAGCTGGGACTACAGGCACGTGCCACCACACCCAGTTAATTTTTTGTATTTTTAGCAGGTACAGGGTTTTGCTGTGTTAGCCAGGATGGTCTTGATCTCTTGACCTTGTGATCCACCCGCCTCAGCCTCCCAAAGTGCTAAGATTACAGGCGTGAGCCACCACGCCCGGCCCAAATTGCCCCTTTTTAAAGAACAGCAGTCGTATTGCACTGGGGCCACCCTGCTCCGGCGTGACCTCATCTTACCCAGTAACATGTGCAAGGACCCGATTTCCAAATAAGGCCACATTCTCAGGCACTCAGGGTCAGGACTGCATGTGGATTTGGAGGTACGTTTCAACCCCCGACAAGCCAGCTCCCCTGCTCCCTCCTTTTCTGCCCTCCCACATCACACTCAGTCCTGCTGATTTGGCTGATACAAAATTACCCTCAAATCACAACATGGACATTCCCTCTGCCCCCCAAGTGGAGTTTCCAGGTTCCATCCTTCTTCCTCGGCTCCCCCGAGGCCTGGCAGATGCCGATGCCCTGAGAGCGCCAGGTCGTCTCACGAACTGGCTGAAGTGTGTTGCTGACGTTTCTGCCTCCACCAAATCCACGTTCAGGCACCTCCAAAAGTCTCTTTTATTCAGCAAAGGAGAGGATTCCTGTCTGGGTCATCAAGAAGGAAATCCAGAAAGACTCGAAGTCCAGGAAGGAGGAGGAAGCACGTGCCCCTTCCACTCCATGTGGGCACAGGGGAACTGGCCTGTCAGTCAGGACAACAGAAAACGGTTCATTCCCTGTCCCCCAGGATCCCCACCAGCCGTGCCCCAAGCTGGCAGCCCCAGGTGAGCTGTGCTTGTGTTTATTTTGGAAACTGAATCTTTGTATTTCCTGGAAAGCCCCAGCCCATGTCTCCTCAGCACCCTCTTAGCTGGCCAAGGTCAGACACGGGAAGGCTGCCCTCCCTGGCTCCCCAGGGTGGGAGACGGAGCCACCAAAATGCATCTGCAGGAGACAGCTGTGCTGGGAGCCTCAGAACAAGACCAGCAGGTGTAGGGCACACCCCTGAGGGAGTCTGACCCGAAGCTGATGCGATTTCTCTTGTCTGAAGGAACGAGGGTTGCCAAGGCCTGGAGGGCTGACAGCACGGCCCATCCTCGCCTTCTGCCTGGATGGACAAGTCAGATCCCCTGATTCCAACCCAGGTCCAGAGGTGGGCCCCAGAGACACTGAGCCAGGATGGCAGGGCAGGAAGGGAAGGAAGGCCACTGAGGGCTCACCTGGGCCTTCCTTTCCTGCAACCTGCTGGCATGGCTCCAAACCACAGGCGGCTCTGTGGAGGCTCCGTCCTGGGGACAGTGCTGCTCTTTCAGGCTGAGTTGCCCTCCACCCCTACTTCCAGCCCTTCCCCTGTCTCCCTGTGGCTGGGGAGAAAATCTGGAAACAGAGGGACACATCTACTAATCACCTACTCCAGCCCGGTCTTTCTAGGCAATGCAGCTGCAGAACCCCCCCCCCCACAAGCCAGGGACCCAGAGATCAGGTCCAGCCCTGGCCTCGCCTCACTCTTTCCGGGCATGCAGCCGCAGAACCCCACCACAGGCCAGGGACTCAGAGGTCAGGTCCAGACCCTGCCTTGCCTCACTCCAGGCTCAGCTCCCCACTTGACATCATGTCCACTCGGCGTGTCCAGGCCGAACCCCAAGGTCTCACACCGACACCCCACGCCTTCCCACTTACTACCCACTGGCCACCACGTTCTTCCAGCTGCTCAGACCACAGCCCAGGAAGGGCTGTTGACTCCTCCCCCTCACCTGACACCCACCCCAGCAGGAATCTGTGCTGATTCAACTCCCAAAGTGCATTGTGGATCTGCCCGGATCCCTCCACCTCCTAACGAAGGTTCATTCCACCCTCATCTAAATCACCACCATCTTCCCACCCAAAGCCAACGCCTCCCCATGGGTCTCCCTCCCACCAAACCCATCATGCATTCTCCACAGTCCACAACCACACACTACAACCACTCCTTCCTGCTTCCCCGGCGCCTGGACACCCTAGCAGCCAACAGTGCACCTGCCATTCTGAGCACCCTGGACCAGAACACAGCCCTGCTCAGGTTTTTAGCCAAAGCTCCTCTGCCTGGAATGCCCTTCCCAGACCTCCAAGCAGTGAAGTCTTCCTTGTCATTCAGATCGCAGTCTAATGTCCCCTCCCCGGAGCCTGCATCCCTGACCCCACTCTCCCAGACCTCTTTCCCACTCTGCCCTGCTCGGTTCTCTACGCAGCATTTGTTCCTGGCTGGGGTTCCTGCCCTCATGCATTGGTTCCCTCACACCCTCCCATTGGAAGGTACACTTTACCAGGGAGCGTCTCCTCTCTGTTGGTGCCCAGACCATCTGGCCTGCCATTGGCCCTTGGTCAACTGGTGATATCATTGCGTGTTCCCCAAGATGGTACCACCCGGAGTCGGCAGGGCCGTGGACCCTGAGACTCCACACACTTTCCATAGCCCGTGATAGGCAGGCCTTTCTTTCCTGTGTCTCCTACGATTCTTCCTGGGCTTTCATTGCATCTTGGTGCTTCCAGGCCAGCACCTTCAACCTACAGAAAGCAGAGAAGCTAGAAAATGCACCAAAAGACATAACACAAAGTGTGCCTCTCAGACCCTCCCTGAACTCTGGGCAGCCCCTTTGCTCCTCACCACACCACAGGTGACCGCCAGGTTCAGGGGAGCTCCTGAGAGGTCCCCGAAATTTTGCGTATGGATATATATTTGTTTTTTGCAGCCGTCACCACCAATTATTACACACTTGCTGGTTTAAGAAAAACCGTGAAATTTATTCCTACAGTTCTGGAGGCCAGGGATCTGAACTCCAGCTGTGATCTGGGCCGCGCTCACTCTGGAGGCTCTAGGGGAGGGTCCTCTCTGCCCCCTCCAGCTCCTGGTGGTTCCTCGGCTCTGGGCGCATCGCTCCAGCCTCTGCCTCACGTAGGCTCTTCTCTTCTGTCTTCTCTCCTCCTCTTTTATGAGGGCATTTGTCGTTAGATTCTGGTACCACCTCATCGAGGATGATCTTGCCTTAAGATCCATAACTTAATTACACCTGCAAAGACTCTTTCTCAGCCAGGTCATTGAAGATGCTGGGTGGGGATAGCTGTGCTTTCTTCTCCTCATTTTCTAGCATCTCAGAGTTGCAAAAGGTTCGTCCCCCTTACAAAGGCAGTGAATGGCTGTTCACCTTTGGGTCCTCCATGCCTGGCCCAGGTACATGCTCCGTGAATGCTTAGCCTTGTGTTCTACGAGATCCTGCAGGACGCGGAGCAGGAGGCCATGCTGGCTCCCCAGCCCCCGGTCAATTGAAGAGGCAGCACACACTGGACCATGCCCCATCCACCCTCAGGATCCACAAGCCTCCCTGGCCTGTGCACTGCAGCCTGGGTCAGACAGCACAGGGGAGGCACAAGGTTAGACTCCTTGAAGGACTTCCCTTGGCTGTGTGTGAGGTGCACAGTCCTCCGTCGCGAAGCTGCCCGCAGACCTTGGAACCCAGAGATAAATTGGCACCCAGAGGGGATGAGCCGGCCGGCAGAGCCCCCCTCCGGCTGGCAGCTCATCCCAGCCCCAGGCGGCTCAGGAAATGGCCGAGGTGCCCACGTGGATCTGATTCACCATTATTTTACAGAAGTCCAAGAACGAGGCAAACGTGTGACCCACTTCTGCCGCTGATGGGCCTGGCTCTGGCAGGAACACTATGGCAACCAGATGCACGGGTTTAATTACATCAGCCTGGTGCTTTCTCACAAAGATGAATGGGGACAGACACTTTCACCTCTCATAGTCAGAGAGGAGAGCCAGCAGCCGGCTGTTTCCCCGGGGAGCTCCTGTCCACAGTGCCCTCCATGGGCAGGTGTGCCTGGGCACCTGCTAAGAGCCTGGGACAGACAGGGCCATGGTCCAGGGCTGCGCCTGACCTCCTCCTCTTCTGGCTCCCAAGGGTTCCACACCAGCTGGTCCTCTCACCATGTGACAGCTGCTTGGTCTGGCTGGGCTGGGCCAGGCCAGGCAGTTTCCCCAAGTGTTCACCTGCCCACCTGGCCTCTGTCCAGGCACCGAGAAAGCAGAGGCTCCACACGGCAGGTGACGGGCAGGGCATCAGGGGCAGCCCTGGGAGGGGTTACAGGAGAATGATGATGCCATGATGCCATTGCTGAGTGCTCACTGGTGGAGACCTCATTTTCAGAGCATGCCCATGACAGGGCTGCTGCTCTCTGCTCTTCCCAGAGGAGGGGACAAAATGCAGAGGAGTTAAACCAGCATAGCAGGCCCAGGGCAGGATCTAGGACCCTGGGTGCCAGAAGCTGCTCCTTCTGAGTCGCAGGTCTGTGGGCTCCACGGGCACACGTGCACAGGCTTGAGGCTGGCTGTGTACATTTGACATGGCCACCTCTGTGGCAAAGTGGGTGACATTGTCTGCCTTCCACAGCATGGCTCTGCCAGCCCACGGGTTATTAGCTCCTGGTGAGGGCAGGGCCCTGGTGGCAGTGAAGTCGGCAGGTGCACCCAGGCACCCCACTGGCAGTGCTGGTGGTGTGATGTTTCCTCCGGATGACAAGCCCGGGATGAGGGCAGCGGGGGACAAGGGAGGGAGGCGGAGGCCTGGCACGGCTTCCTGGACACAGCCTGCAAACTGGGCCCCAAGGCTGAGGAGGAGAAAAGGACTCTTTCGCCTTCAGGGAAGCCCAGGGCCAGGAGCAGCTGTGAGCCCAGCAGGGCTCACTGAGGACCCCAGGGGCATCTCAGGTCCCCCAAAGCCCTTGGCTCTTCCGGCCCTCCCATTCCTGAGTGCCTCAAGTGCACAGACAGGGGCGAGGGCGAGGAGAAAATTTGTTCATTGTCTCAGCAACCATTCAACAGAGACCAGCCGAGCACCTGCCCTGTGTGTCTCCATCTGGGTGCTGGAGAAGCAGCCAGAGACACAGGTTGCGGGACCCCCGCCTGTGCGTGGCCAACCTTTACTTGGGCTGACAGTGAAGGCTGCACACGGCAGTGGCTGGGGGCTGCCTTGGGCCGGGCTCACTGCCAAGGTCAGTGAAGGACATGACACGATACAGGAGTTAGAGGTGCTCATCCCTGTGGCCATAGGCCAGGTATCCTGAGGAGGGGCTCAGGTGACCACAGGGTGGCCAGGGCAGGTGGCAGGAGATGGCAACAGCCACACCACACCTGTAAGAGTGAGGGAGTGGCAAGCTGGACGCTGGAGGGAAGGACATCTGAGGGCAGGAACCGAGGGATGAAGGCAGGGGAGAGGAAGCAAGGGCAGCCAGGGAGGGGGGCAGGGCTCATGGAGCTCCCAGACCACTGCACCCAGCTTTTACTTATTCTCAGATGTGGTACCACCCAGGGCCTGAAGCCTGAAGCCGTGGCCTAGTCTGTAGCTTCAAGAGTCACGGTGGCAGCCGAGTGGGGTCAGATAACTTGTTGGGAGGCCGCTGTGGCAGTAGAGAGGCACTGGTGGTTCCTGCAGGGCTCTGGGGAGGTGGGGAGAAGTGAGCCCCAGAAGGCTGAGCCTAAGGGGAGGACCCGATAAACTGGGGGCAGGTGTGAGAGACAGTGGGGCCAGGTGTGACTTGGGCCTTGTGCTTGGTGACAGGTGGGTGGTTCGGGCTGGCTAGTTGGTTTTCGGCTCCACTGCCTGGACAGTGTGGCTGCTGCAAGGGCTGTGGACAGCGTGGGCTGCAAGGGTGGCAGGAGTTTGGTTGGGGCGTGCTGAGCTGGAGGTGTCCACCCAGCAGACAGGTGCAGGCTCTGAGAGGCTCCCAGAGCTCAGGGTGAGGCCTGGGGGGCGCTGGTGAGGTCCTGCAGCCCTGGAAGGTGGAGGGCCCAGGTTTGATGGGGTCACTGGGGGCCCGGTGGTGTAGGGACCAGCCCTTCAGGGCTTAGTGAGTGTTTTCCTCATGTGTAGAAACAAGAGATTGTAAGAAATAAAGACACAAGACAAAGAGATAAAGAGGAAACAGCTGGGCCTGGGGGAGCACTACCACTAAGATGCGGAGACCGGTAGTGACCCCGAATGGCTGGGCGCACTGATATGTATCGCATGCAAGACAAGGGGGCAGGGTAAGGAGGGTGAGTCTTCCAAGTGATTGAGAAGGTCAAGCAAGTCAGGTGATCATGGGACAGGGGGCCCTTCCCTTTTAGGTAGCCGAGGCAGAGGGAAGGCAGCCTACGTCACCGTTTTCTTCTATGCACTTATAAGAAAGATCAAAGACTTTAAGACTTTCACTATTTCTTCTACTGCTATCTACTACAAACTGTAAAGAGGAACCAGGAGTACGGGAGGAGCATGAAAGTGGAAAAGGAGTGTGACCACTGAAGCACAGCACCACAGGGAGGGATTTAAGCCTCCGGATGACTGGGGGCAGGTCTGGATAGTATCCAGCCTTCCACAAGAAGCTGATGGAGCAGAGTGTTCCGTGACTCCTCCAAGGAAAGGAGACTCCCTTTCGCGGTCTGCTAAGTAATGGATGCCTTCCCAGACACTGGCATTACTGCTTGACCAAGGAGGCCTCAAGCAGCCCTTACATGGGCGTGACAGAGGGCTCACCTCTTGCCTTTTAGGTCACTTATCACAGTGTCCCATTAGCACCTGACCCTATACCCACTGGTTATTCCTAGGTTATATTAGTAATGCAACAAAGAGTAATATTAAAAGCTAAATGATTAATAATGTTTATACTAATGATTGATAAAAGTCCATGATCATCTCTATATCAAATTTGTATGATGACTATTCTTATTCTAACTATTTTCTTTATTATACTGAAACAGTGTGTGCCTTCAGTCTCTTGCCTCGGCACCTAGGTAATCTTCCGCCCACTCAGCGGGTCCAGGCCGCTCTTGGGGCACTCACCGTTAGAGACGGGGAAGGAAAGGGCTGGATGTGCTTCCTGGGGCTGTTGTAAAAGTTACCACAAACTGAACACGGCACAGATGTACCACCTGACACTCGTGCAGGTCAGAGGCCCAACATCTCTCGCCTGGCTGAAGTCAAGGTCTGGACAGCTGGTCCCTCTGGATACTCTAGGGAGAGCCTGTTTCCTAGCCTTTTCCAGCTTCTACAGGTCACACACTCCTTAGCTCCCAGCCCCTCCTCCATCTTCAAAGCTGAGACATCGCATCTCTCGGTGCCTCCTGCGGCTGCGTCTCCCCCAGCTCTTTCCTCCCCCTCCTCCACTCTTAAGGACCCTGTGACCACAGGGGACCCACCTGTGCAATCCCAGATAATCCTCCTAGCCTATAGTCAGCTGATTAGCCCCTTCAATTCCAGCTACAACCGTCATCCCCGTGACTGTGTAGCCGAGCACATCCAGGGTGCTGGGGATTGGGACATGGGCATCTTGGATCTATTCTTCCATCTACTGCAAAGGGTGATCAACTGGGGGGCACACACGGCCCAAGTCCCAGCCTCCTGGAGCTCAGAGGGCAGGGGGAGATGAGGCTTGAACAGAGCCACACACATCAGTGTGGGAGGGGCACTATGATGGCAGGGACCAGCACTGCTAGAGAGGACACCAGAGGCCTGGAGCCTCTCCAGGGAGCTGCTGCTGGAGCTCACAGTCAAAGAGGAGGGCGAAGGTCACACCAAGAGTGGGCACAGCTCAGTGACCCTACGCGTGATTTGCCAGCCGTGGAGGAAGTCCCTGTTTTCCCGGCTGCAGTTGCCAGCAATGTGACCCCCAAATTGTATGGCCAGCCAGGCCTCTCCCCCGAGCTCTTAGACCTGCCTGGGACCAGCGACCGAGCGTGCCAGCACCTGGTGTCTTCCACGTCCCACCCTCAGCTCTGCTTTCCTCCACCCCGTGCTCCCTCTGTGGGATTCCACTGCGTGATGGGATAGCCCCTTGGGTTTGGAGTCTAGGGAGAAGGCGGTAAAGTCCTCACTTGCCTGGTGCTGTCAAGAGACAGACCACGGACTCTGTGCTTGCCACATGTTCTGAGCTGATGCATTTGCCTATGGCTATGTCTTCCAGGCACCACAGTACTCAAGCCACTGGGACCGGATTCATCTGTGTCTTTTCTTCTCCTGCCCATCACACTGGGCCATGCCGGCTGCAAAGGCAACCTTGAATCCCCCCAGCCTCCAGCCGCCCTTGTCCCAGCCTCACCATCTCAGCACTGGGATCTTTGCTCTGGGACCCCCCTCCACCCCTCGCCAAATCCATCTTCCAAAGTGCAGCCAAAGACCTCTTCTCCCTGAGGCCTTGGCCTGGGCTTCCTGCCCGAGCCTCCTCAGCCTCCTCAGCACCAGTTCTGCCCCGGCTGACCCCGGCTCTGACAGGCTGCATTTCCTTCTGTTCCTTCGACGCTCTGGGGTTGCTTTTCCCTCTGGCCTGTGGCGTCCCTTCAGTGAGCTAAGGAGCAAGACTGGCTTCTCTCTCTGGTCTTGACTTGTGTGCCTCTTCTTCCAGGAAGCCTTCCTTGACTCCTACAACCAATGCCACCCAGATGTGGTACAAGCAGGGCTCACGGGGTGTAAACAAGAAAATAACTTGATGTTTGTGTCTTTTAAACAGATGACTGACGGTCCATTTAAAATTCAGTGTGAAATTTCTTCTTCCATCCCAAATGAACCCTCAGGCTAGTCTGTGACTTCCTGTCATTCTTAGGTAATAAGATCCATCTTTCCCTACCTTGTTCAAAGACAGCCTCGATAGTAAAAATAGTTTTGATTTAGCATCACATTAAATTAAAGTGTTAAACACGGATTTAACATTAAATGTTTCTCCTCCCTGCAACTTGGGGGCTGGGTTGCCGGGTGGGCAGCCCCTTCCCCCTGCTGGTTTCTGCCCCTTGGGATTAGAGTCTAGGGAGAGGGCGGTAAAGACCTCACTTGCCTGGTGCTGTCAAGAGACAGACCTCGAACTATGTGCTTGCCACATGTTCTGAGCTGACACATTTGCTATGGCTGTGTCTGTGCCTACAGCCCCCTGTGCTCCCTCTTCCCACCACCCCCAACAGAAACTAGGACAGGGACTAGCTGGGCCCCAGGCACAGGGGCTGTGTCTGTTAAATGAATACATTAATGCTGACATGAAAACAGGATGGTTTGGGTTCTTGGAAGGTAGAGCTCCCAGGGCAGCTGCTGTCTGCTCTCCATCTGGGTATGGGGACAAATTCCTCAAGTGTGGTCACACCCACGCTGATATGACACGGCTCTGGTGGCAAACTCCCGGGCCAGGACCCAGCTCTGCCTCTCAGAGAAGAGTCCCCTTCCGGCCTCATGTGACTGCTTAGAGTGACTCATACCTGCTCCCTCCTTTGCGGGGAGGGTTAGGGCTCCTGTTGGTCTCTGGTCTTTCATCCTTTTTCTCTGTGATGGAGCCAACAGAAGGCTTTGGGGAAGTACGGTCGAGGCTGCCCATGGGGTGGAGGCGGGTGTGTTCCGTCCCTCCCTGCTGCCACTCCACCTGTGCCCTGGCCCCAGCTTCCCGTCTTCTTTACCCACGATGTTCCCGCCAGACAACTCTGACCTCCAGCTCAGGTCTGAGCATGTCCATCCCCCGCCCCTGTGGGTGGCTTAAGAAACTGGCTGCAGAAGTGACGATGACACTTCGTGGAGGCTGCTGAGTCACGGCCAGATCCCACTTTGAGGAGACCGAGCTCTAGAACTCGATGACCCTGGCCTCTCTCCAGCTCCTGCTGGCCTCTGACCTTCCCACGTGTGCTGTCCCTGCTCCTGCATGAACTTCCCTCCTGCCTCCCTCAGAGTCTCCTCCCGTGGCTCCTGTGCTGTCGACTCCCGTGTTTGGAATTGTTGGAATTGGAGCCTCCTTCCTCCAACCACCCCTCTTCCCTGCCCTCTGCACTGCATTTACCACAGCGACTGCATGGTGAACACGTCTCGTCACCGCCATGTTCCCAGCACCTCGAGCAAGGTGGGGCCCGGCTACTCAACTCCACAGGGTGGGGCAGGCCTGGTAGACGGAAAAAATCAGACCTAGAGAAACTGAGGACTTGACACTGTGGCTCTGCAACATCCAGCTGGGTGGCCCAGGGCGGGTCAGTTCAACTCGCTGAGCCTTGGTTTCCTCATCAGTCAAAGGGGCTAATAAGTGCTTTTGTGAAGTTGTTGTGATGAACTGGGGGGTCGCGCATGGACGGTGGGGAGCCCTGAGCCTGGTGTGTACTGGCGCTGATGCTTAGGACCACACCATCCCCACTGTAGGGAAGGGAGGGCAGCTGGGGCTCAATCCCCACCCCTCTGCACCCCAGCGGGGATACAGGCAGGACACCATCAGCTGAGCCTGCATCTCTTTCTGTACAGTGGAGACAGCAGCACCGGCCACTCCAGGCTCTTATATGGCTTCCAGGAGACAGGGGCTATAAAATTTCTAGCTCAGGGCGGAACACCTAAAGGAGATGCAGTAACTGGCTGTGGAGATGACATTGCTAACTGCTCAATAGAAATATGACCTGAATGGATTTTCTCTTCATCACGCTGCTTCTGTGCAGAGGGCCTGGAAATGAGCTAACATATGTCTTATATACATATATGTGTACACACACACTCATGCACATGGCTGTGCAGAGGGCCTGGAGAGCAGCTAGTGTGCTGTCTCACTAATGCACATGCACACATGAACAGACATGGCCAGACACGCACACACATGTGCACTCACAGGAGCACACGTACACACCTGCATACATGCACACATAAGCAGTCACATGCACACATGCACACACTCACACACACACATGTGCACACACAGGAGCACACGTACACACCTGCATACATGCACACATGAGCAGTCACGTGCACACATGCCCACGCTCACACACACATGCAAACACACATGTGCACTCACAGGAGCACACGTACACATCTGCATACATGTGCACATGAGCAGTCACGTGTACACATGCCCACACTCACACACACATGCAGACATACATGTGCACACACAGGAGCACATGTACACATCTGCATGCATGCATACATGAGCAGTCACCTGCATACATGTACACACACGCACATGCAAACACACATGTGCACACACAGCACACGTACACACCTGCATACGTGCACACATGAGCAGTCACGTGCATATATGCACAGACTCACACGCAAATGCAAACACACATGTGCCCACACAGGAGCACATGCACACACTTGCACACATGCACACATGAGCAGTCACGTGCACACATGCACACACTCACACACACACGGCGTGCAGAGAGGAGGTGCTTTGAGAGAGATCGAGGGCCGGTAGTGGTTGCTGGTTCAGGAGGGCTGTGGCTGACCCAGGCAGAGGCGATGGATGGGCCATAGGCTGAGGCCTCTGTCCCCAGCTGCACATTTACCTGAAACTGCAGGGGCAGCACTTTTCTTTCCAGCCAGTTTAATGTCGGTTTTTTTCAGGGCTCAGCTAAGTGTTCTCAATGGGGAAGAGTAGCAGCTAAGCGGTCTTTTCCCTGGAAAGGTCAGAGAAATTCCATGGCAAGAGAAGCCCTGGGCTGGGTGAGTGGCTGGGGCTGCATATATTTTGCAAGGCTTAGGGGACATCCCACGTGGGAACAGACGTTAGAGTGGGTCAGGAGCTCAACTGTAGAAGGTATCGGACTCAAAGGGGAAGGGGCCAGAGCTTATTGAAGTTGCAGATTCCGGCCTCCTTCCTCCAGGGATGGTGATGAAGGGAGCCTGGGCAAGACCCAGGAATCTGTGTTTCCACAGCCTCCCCAGGTCATCCTGATGCAGGTGGCTCCAAGTCCAACAGGCTGATAGGATATTCCTCATGAACTGCAAGGCCAAAATCAAGTCTGCTTTTTTTCTGTGAAGGAGATTAGGCTTCCTTGAAACTCTGCAGTGAATTCTACCACTCAGAGCCAAGCATTGCTATCTTGTATCCTTCTGTCTATGAAAAGAACTGGTCCAGGCAATTGTTGGGAGGAGCAGTTCAGTTTTCACATCCATTTCCCAAGGCCTCATTCTGCACAGGACCAAGAGGGTGGTCTAAACGCATTCCTTCGTTAGAGGCTCCAGTGAGATGGGGGACCAGGTCAAGGTGGAATTCAGCTCTGTGTCACAGACGCCAGACCATGGGGACTTGTGCAGATTCAGATTTATTTTTCCACAGAACGGTAAGTCCAGAGGCCTGCAGTCATGCCCACTGTGGTGGCTGCAGAGGAATCACACGGACATAGGCTCCTTCATCGTCCCACTCTCAGCCTCATGGCCACAGAACAGCTGCAGTGCCCCGGACATCATTCACATTCTAGGTTGTTGGAAGGGGAAGAGAGTGAGACTCCATAAAAAAAAAAAAAAATCTGACTTCCTCGAAGCCCCTCCCTTTAGCTGCACAGCCACAAGAAAACCCCTCATCCTCCCGAAATCGCTTTATCAATGGCGTGGAAGGGAGCAGGAGTAGGAACAGGGGTCATGCACAGGGAACACTTAGCACAGGCTTGGCACGGGGCATCTGATGACCATAGCCGGCATTCTGTTGCTTACATCAGAAAGCTGCATTTACTTTTGTGTTCGATAGATCCACTGCTGCAGAGGCTCCCAGTGCCATCAGGTCCCCCAGAGATAATGCCTCTTCTCCCCAGCTTTGGATGGGACTTACCTACCTTGGAAAAATATACACTTTTCATTCCTTGGCAATAACCAGATTTTGGACTTCCACAGGCTGCATGGAGAAGTGAAAACTGGATTAAAAGGAGCAGTGACAGAGGTCTTCAGAAACTTAGGAAAGGTCTCAAGTTCCATTAGCACTGCCTGGCAAGCTCAGCATTTTCTCCTCCACTGGCTGCCCCTCTGGCCTCTGGCTTGCAGCCTGGTGGCCACTAAGATGTGAGCATGGGATGCTTCTCCAGCCTATACAGAGCTCTGACCATGCTTCCTTAGGTGTTGGCAGGGCCCTGAAAAGGCAAAAGCAGCAGCAACGCCCAGTGGCCCCAAGTCCGAGAGCTAGTGCATCTCTGGGATCTGTCCATGGTGCTGACCTCCCCAACCACCAGAATGTCTTAGCTCCAAGAGGCCAAGAATTTCCCATCTTCTCCAGCTCTACCCACGTGACGGCGTGATCCCACCCTCTGAGTTGATGAGGCCTGTGGGGTGGAGCCCAAGCTGGTTGGAAGGGAACTAGCTAATCAATTAGGAATATCTGTGAAGAGCGGGAGGACGTAAGAACAGCCTCCCACGTGGCTCCAAGTCTGCCGTTTCTCTTCCAAGGCTTCCAAGCAGAAGAGCTGGGGTCCTAGCTTTGCTTCCATTTTCAAAGAGGGAGACTCTAGAAGTAGCTCCTTTAAAAGGTCAGAGCCCAAATCCAATTGAAAGCCCACTTTAGGATTTGAGATGAGAGAGAGTGTTGTTAGGCTAGTCTCTCCTCCCAAATGGCCCTGTTGAAGATTTTTTTCTCCTTCGCTCCTCCCTCCCTCTCTTCCTTCCTTCCTTCCTTCCTTCCTTCCTTCCTTCCTTCGTTCCTTCCTTCCTTCTTCATTCCTTCCTTTTCTTCTGTCTTTCTATATCTTCATAATAGGATGCTTCATAAAAATTGCATGGGCACCCACTGCTTCTCCAGCATGAATCTGTACTAGGCTCATGCTGAATGCTCCCCATGCACTATCTCATGTAATCCACAGCAACCCTGGAGGCCACTATTATTATCTCCCCATTTCATGGATCAGGGAATGTAAGTCCCAGCTCAAGACTGCAGAGCCAATGGGTAGCAGAGCCAGGATTCAAACTTAAAACTCTCTGACAGCAAAGTCTGAGCTTATACTCATCTTGCCATAATGGTCCTTTAACATTTTTTTGGAAACAGGGTCTTGCTCTGTCACCAGGCCAGAGTGCAGTGGTGTGATCTTGGCTCACTGCAACCTCTGCCTCCCAGATTCAAGTGATTCTCCAGCCTCAGCCTCCCGAGTAGCTGGGACTACAGGTGTGCACCACCACACCCAGCTAATTTTTGTACTGTTAGTAGAGTCTTGGTTTCACCATGTTGGGCAGCATGGTCTTGATCTCTTGACCTTGTGGTCTTCCCGCCTCAGCCTCCCAAAGTGCTGGGATTACAGACATGAGCCACTGTGCCTGGCCAACATTTTTTTAAGTTCCAAAATGATAATTGGAAAATGAAGGAAAAAGAAGAAGAAGAAGAAGAAGAAGAAGAAGAAGAAGAAGAAGAAGAAGAAGAAGGGAAATCAGCTACGTTCTTTCATGGAAAGAGAAACTTAATTAGAAATGTGATCGGTCAAAAGGTTTTCTGGTATGTCTAGAACACTGTCTGAAGATCAGGGAGAGGTGGTGAGATGGGGCAGAAGAGATTTTCTGGAGCCGGAGCCCCAGGCAGCCTTGCTTGCTGTTCTCGGGGTTGACGCGAGACCTGCGCACAGAGCCACTGTTGTCTGGCAGCGGAAGTGGAGTTATTTACGTCCTCTGGTCCTGGAATCGAGACTGATTCCAGGGTAACTGCCTGCAGGGTAACTTCCTCTGAGGAAACATGTCCCATCTCACCTGGAGAATGAGCCTGAATAGGTTGATGTGACCGAGGAGAAGATCTGAGATGGATCTTTGTGAAAAGCAGGGACAATTGGGAAAATCCGAGGCTAATTAGCTCTTCCCAGCCTCAGGCTGCAGGTCCGGAATTACAGAGGAAGGTACATCAGGTTGGCAGGCTGGGGAACCCCAGGCATGTTTTTATGCAGCTGAGAGGAGGTGGAGCCTCCCAGTGCTCTGGAAACACCCGTTTCCCCTGTTCATTCATCTTAGCAGACTGGAGCCTGAGGATGAAAGGGCTCCAAGACTGGCCTCTCCTGCCCGTAGCCAGAGCGCTGAGACATGGGTACTCCACGAGCTCTGGGACTTGGGTCTTCATGCACGCGCTCCTCCTTGGGAGTGGGGAGACGGTGAAAGTTTGTGTTAAATTTGCTCCAGGTGTCCTTAGGTATCCAGACTGCTGCAAGGAGCTTATTCTAAATCCCGAGGATGAAGAACTGCTGTCTCTCCAGGCAAGACGCAAATTCTTCACCATGACGATTCACAGAATCCCACTAGACACCAAGAAACTCTGCTAATGCTGACTCCAGCGAAGGGGTCGGCTCTGCCACAGCCAGTGCCACTGAGTCCCAGGGTACGAGAGTCTGTGCAACCAGGCTGCCTCCCGTGACTCCACTAAGCCGAATGCAGACAGAGGTTCTGCGCACTTGTCCCATCCAGCAGAGGATACCCTTGGCGATCGTTTTAGTGCTTATCACGGAGGGCAGGCTGATGGGTCCATGTGACAATCACAGCTTCAGGGAGATGTGCAAAAAGGCTGGAGCCAAGTGGGCAGGGGATGGGGAAAAGAGGGGCTGTCTGGAGTGAGACAGTTGTGCTATGAACCTTGTCACTGCTGCTGGCTGTTGGAGTGACCTTGGACTAGTCCCTTGTATTAGCTGAGTCTCCGAATTTTGCCTGTAAATACAGAGTGCTCACTTGGAGGGGCAGTTGGGGTTCACTGAGTTTGTACAGCACCTGGTCTATGTGAAATGCCCCCTCCCCTCCTAGGATCTCTCCCTGGGTAGGAGGGAAGCTGATTATGATGGTGATGGCTGACAGTTACCCAGCACAGGTGCAAGCCCCAGGCCGGTCATCTAGATGGCTTCACCCTGACCTTTCACCCACCCAATGAAGGAGGTGCCCTTGTTAGCCCCATTTTATAGATGGGGAAACAGAAGCCCCAAGGGACTAAGAGAACATGCTTTCTGGTCATTTCCAGGCCCTCAGGGTCCTGCCCTGCTTCTTCCAGAGTAGTTCTACTTTCCTCTGCTTCAGATCAGTCTGGAGAAAGAGAAATTTCTGCCACTAACAAAGCTGGAGAACCAATGAGCTCCAAATGCCTCCATTTTAAAGGCAGGGAAATTGAGGCACAGAAAGATAGGGGATTCAGCCAAATTGTACAGGGACATAGGATAAGACTTGACAAGTCCCAAAGCCCTGTGGGACTTGAACGCCCAGCTGGTCTCTCGGTGTTCAGCTGTCTGATGGCCACTGGGACCTGGAGCCCCGGGTGCCTCTTGACAGGGCCAAGGCTGGCAAAGAAGGAAGACGTGTGTGTAAAATGCAGGTGCAAGGGGGGAGGACTGAGTGTCAAAATCATTCGTGGAAAATACCCCTGGCTTCCCCGTTTCCCACACCTTCATTCCAGGTCCCTTCGTTGGACATCCTTGTATCTGCAGATTGTCCTCCGTCAAGGAACACAGAGCTGGAACAGGCACTGCCTCAAGGACATTGCAGCCTGGTGCGGAAAACAGATCTGTAACCAGGTACTCACCCACAAGTGACACCACGTGCCAGGCCCTGTGCAAAGCGCTAGGTCCACTTTAGGAAGGTGCTGTCCGTGTTCCGATTTTACTGATGGGGGAAAGGAGGCTTGGAGATTAAGTAACCAGCCAGAAGTCCTGCAATTAGTAGATGGCAAAGCTGAGCTTCAGAGGTGGTGATCCAGGCCTCCCTCTCCATGCATGTGGGGCTACAGTCTTCAGATACTGGAGGCAGGAGGACAGAGCTGCCAGCACGGAGAGGAGGGACACCAGCAGCTGGGCCCTCTGAGTGACTGCCACCCCCATGGCTGGTAGGCAGAGCCCAGTGGCCTCACTGCCTTGAAGAATCAGAGACCAGGGTTCTGAGAGACCAAGGTGGCTGGGGTTTGCACAGCAAAGTACCAGGGAGCAGTGGGATGCACAGACAGAGGTCCCAGGGCTTGCAGGAGGGGCTCAAGCTGCTGGCAGTGCTCCTGTCTGCACATGTCTGTATGAAACTACACGCAGAAGTGGGCAGAACCCCTGGAAAACAGGAAGCCAGACAACTCCCAGAACTCACA
This sequence comes from Colobus angolensis palliatus, assembly GCF_000951035.1. NCBI lineage: Eukaryota > Metazoa > Chordata > Mammalia > Primates > Cercopithecidae > Colobus > Colobus angolensis. The sequence continues at coordinate 3,293,934 of NW_012117821.1, read as the reverse complement.
CGGTCTGGGAATAGCTCAGATTCTCCTAACCAAGTGGGATGCAGCAGCAGGCAGCAGCCTTAGGAAGGTAGCACCCCAGTCCCAGACTAAAGGCTGCTACCTACCTACCCTAAAAACATGTAAAGAAAGATTTGAAAAGGGGCAGACGGACGCCGAGTAACTTCACTGAGAATCAAGAGAAAGTCCCACACTCTTTAAAGGATGAAAATGAAATTCATAATTGTCAACATCCAATCAAAAATTACTTGGCAACAAAGAAGCAAGAAAATATAACCCAACACCAGGAGAAAAATCAACCAACAGAAGCGGACCCCAAAATAACGCAGATGATCAAATCAGCGGAGAAAGACATAAAAACAGCTACTATAAATAACTTCGTATGTCCGAGAATATAGAGGAGAATGTGGAGATAATGAGGAGAGAGATGGGAGGTAAACACCCGGGGGATGAAAAATACACTAGCTGCCATAAGATACAATAGAGGAGATTATCAGCCAATTAGATGGTACAGAAAAGAGAAGGTCAGTGAACTGAAAAATGTCACTTGAAGACGCCGTCCAGCTGAAGCACAAAGAGGAAAAAGACAGGATGAAAAAGCACATGGGTGTGATCTGTGAGGTCCCACACAGTGACAGAACACACTGGATTCAGGGTCTCGCAAGGAAGAAAGTAGGGAAAAAGTATTTGAAGAAATAATCGCTGAAAATTCTCTACATCTGAAGAAAATGATAAAACCCAAAGATTGAAAGATCTCAAGGAAGCTTTAGATGTACATGCACAAAGAAAATCAGACCAAAGCATGTCGTAATCAGGCAGAGCGTGGTGGCTCACACTTGTAATCCCAGCACTTTGGGAGGCCGAGTTGGGTGGATCACTTGAGGTCACGAGTTCGAGACCAGCCTGGCTAACATGGGGGAAACCCCGTCTCTATTAAAAATACAAAAAAAAAAAAAATTAAAACCGCACATGGCAATGCACAGCTGTAATCCCAGCTACTTCGGAGGCTGAGGCTGGAGAATCACTTGTACCCAGGAGGCGGAGGCTGCAGTGAGCCGAGATCGCACCACTGCACTCTGGCCTGGGCAACAGAGTGAGACTCCGCCTCAAAAAA
>NW_012117821.1:3289626-3291183 GCF_000951035.1 Colobus angolensis palliatus | reverse complement strand
GCTGGGATCACAGGTGCACACCAGCTCACCTGGCTAATTTTTGTATATTTTGTAGAGACTGGGTCTCGCTTGCTGATCTCAAATTCCTGAGCTCAAGCGATCCTCCCACCTTGGTCTCTCCAAGTGCTGGGATTATATCGGCGTGGGCCACCACACCAGGCCAAGAAAGGTTGTTTAAAGGGGACATTTGAACAGTGTCAAAAAAGTGAGTCGTTTTCCTGCTTCTGAGCAGTGGAGAGGGTGCAACCCATTCTTGTTAGAGCAGATGGCTGGTCAAGGATGCGGAGGTGAGAAAAGTATGAGAAAAAGCCTGCTCCTGTGTGGCGGGCCTCGGAAAATGGCCAAAGTCTGGAAATGCAGCTGGGGTCAGAGGTCAAGTCAAACGTTGCCATTGGAGGAGCTTAAACTCCTCCCGAATGTTTCTTTCTCACGTTGCAGACTTCATTTTTATTAACATGGCATCTCTGAGAGGCAGGCTGGAGACCTTCTGCTTTACAGAAAGGGTCATGGAGGGCAGGGTCGCCTTACGCACAAGACATCTGGAAGCGGAATTCACATCTGTTGATACCCCAACCAGTGCAGTTCCCAAGGATCATCTGTAGATACACTTCAGGCAGTGGCCTCTCTCTGGTGACAGCACACTTCCTCCACCAGCTCGGAACCTGGCACCACCGTTTCCAGGCTGGCGTTTCTTGAACCTTCCTGTTTGCCTAGGTGCGTAGTTGAGATGTCACCTTTCCTTCATTCCTGATCCACCCTGGGAGACTTTTCATAGTAGGATCTTCACACCCTTATTAATCTCTCATCTAATGCAGTGAGTTATGAATTGTAGAATATCGTATCTATACAATATCTTGTTCCAGCCACAGGGTTCCAGTCCTGTGAGGAGGAGGCCAGGGTCCCCATGTCCTGCATGGGGGAAGGAAAGGTGGGGGAAGGGGGTGGGAGTAGGGACAGGCCCTGGGTCCTCATTCCGGCCGAGCCTTCTACACCCGGGCAAGCTCACCAGTCGGCGAGTTCACACCAGCAGACGGTGTGGAGCTCCCATTGCCAGCCCATGCCACGACATCGCCTCGGGCCCTAGGAGAAATGACGGACAGAAGGCACCTTGTAAACACCTCAGCTTGGCAGCCAGGGGCCTTGTGTGCCTGGAGCCTGCATGGGGAGAGAGAGAGTCAGAGCTGGATGTGTAGCTGGGTGGGAGCCTCGAGAGTTTTCAGCAGGGGAGTGACTGCCTTCTTCCCAGGCAGGAAGGTGTGTTGTCTTCCTGCGGCCAGGCCTCAGCCCCAAATTCCTCAGGCCTGGGCAGCGGGAGGAGGTGGGGCGCCTCTAAACGCTGTCACCCTGTGGCTAGCGTGACCGACTGGCCCATCCTCAGCCACTGGTTTCAATCAGAACCTTCTGATGCTCCAGCGTCTCCTTCCCAGTTGGACCACCGAGGGGAGGTGCAGGGAGAGAGGCGCTTGCCCACTCCGCGCGCGTCCACATCGCGCACAGGGCGACACCAAGCTGTGGTGAGCAGTCAGGGTTGGCCAAGGACAGGCGGACCAGGGCTGC
>NW_012117821.1:3252711-3289576 GCF_000951035.1 Colobus angolensis palliatus | reverse complement strand
GGGGGAAGGGGGTGGGAGTAGGGACAGGCCCTGGGTCCTCATTCCGGCCGAGCCTTCTACACCCGGGCAAGCTCACCAGTCGGCGAGTTCACACCAGCAGACGGTGTGGAGCTCCCATTGCCAGCCCATGCCACGACATCGCCTCGGGCCCTAGGAGAAATGACGGACAGAAGGCACCTTGTAAACACCTCAGCTTGGCAGCCAGGGGCCTTGTGTGCCTGGAGCCTGCATGGGGAGAGAGAGTCAGAGCTGGATGTGTAGCTGGGTGGGAGCCTCGAGAGTTTTCAGCAGGGGAGTGACTGCCTTCTTCCCAGGCAGGAAGGTGTGTTGTCTTCCTGCGGCCAGGCCTCAGCCCCAAATTCCTCAGGCCTGGGCAGCGGGAGGAGGTGGGGCGCCTCTAAACGCTGTCACCCTGTGGCTAGCGTGACCGACTGGCCCATCCTCAGCCACTGGTTTCAATCAGAACCTTCTGATGCTCCAGCGTCTCCTTCCCAGTTGGACCACCGAGGGGAGGTGCAGGGAGAGAGGCGCTTGCCCACTCCGCGCGCGTCCACATCGCGCACAGGGCGACACCAAGCTGTGGTGAGCAGTCAGGGTTGGCCAAGGACAGGCGGACCAGGGCTGCGGGGGCCTGTGAGTTGCCCAGGGCAGGAAGAAGCAGAGAGCACTTCCAACACTTAACTGAGAACGGGGCGTCTTTCCACGGAGCTTCCCAGGGGACCGGTACTCCTGAAGCATATTTCAGGAAACGCTTTGGTTGTGTTTGGACGCCAGCCTGGAGAAGGTTATCTGACATCGCTGGGCAGCCCAGGTGGGTCATTTTTTCTTTCTCAACCGTGAGCACTTGGCCAGGGAAGCTAAAGCCCAAGGCCGCCCATCCAGCGGGTCGCAGAGTTGTAGGGGGACCCTGAGGTGCAGCCTGAGCTCCGAGGGCCTGGCTTCTGCCTGCGACTCCACCACCCTGGCTTTAAATGACACACCAGGGCATTTGTTTTGGAGGCCAGAGCCTGTATTCATCATTGCTAATGTATTTGCTTGGGAGGGGATGTGCTGCAGCTACCTATAAATTTAGGAGGTGTGGAGATGGATCCGCGTGTCAAGAGCATGGCAGTCAGCAAGGCTCAGAGGGAGACAGATCTCCAGCTTACCGCTGAGAGGCAGCTCATTTATTTGGGGGCTAAGGAGGGAGGCGTAGGGGACTGAGCCTCCCATTTTTCTGAGGATGCATCACAGGCTTCTTCGCCTTCCAAGTACCTGGGACTGGGCTGCCCTCGTCTCTGGGGCCCCACAGCCTGCCAGGACCAAGGGGAGGAATAGACACAGGTGGATGGCCAGTGAGGAGCTCGAGGAAGGCGGCAGTCCAGATACCTGGTACTTAGGGCACCAGTGCTGGTTCCTGGTGCTCAGCACTGCCCTGCTGCGCGACCCTGGAATTAAAGAATCAGAAAACCATGGGATACCAGAGAGAGGCTGTGGCTGATCATTATTCAGCAAATCTTCCCTCTCTCCCACCCCTCACCTCCCAGGGAGGAACCCTTTCCCCTCCTGTTATGGCGAGCTTGGCCACTGGGACCCGACGTCCAGCGGGGCAGGTGCCGTCCTTAAGAGGCCTCCCCCATGTCCATCATCCATAGGAGTGACCTACCTCACGCCCCAGCCAGCGGCTGAACTTCCCACCCAGCCCCAAGCGGGACCTATGGAGCCGACTCTCTGGTGCAGAGCCGAGAGGCGCCACTGACAGTTTGCTGGTTACCTGGTGGAATCTGGCCCCCTCTGGGTAGGACAGGGTGTGCATAGATGCACCCTTAAGCCCTGGGTCCCCATGCCAAGCCCGCACCCTGGCCGGGGACTTCGTGGCCACCTCCCTGAGGTCACTCTCACCGATGCTGGAGGCTCGGTGCTGATTTCTGCCTGCCTGCCTGGGTAGGCGTTGTAATGAGAGGATTAACAGCTTTGACAAGCTGAAAGCTTTCTGACATGCTAATTAGTGTTTTCATGAGGCTGCTGGTGGGGCCTTTAGGGGTGTCTCAATACATCCTTCCTGGAGACGTGACGATGGGGCTGGCTTGTGGAAGGGGGTTGGGGCTCAGCACTTCCCCAGAACACACTTGGAGGGCCAGCGGCTGCCTTTGCTACAGGGCTCCTGGAGATCTTCAGGACTCGTGGTGGACAGGAGAGTGGAGCAGGCTTTACCTTTTCTCAGCAGGAGGCAAAGCAGCCACTCTGTGCAGTCCAGCAGGAGGGCACCTTGCAGCCCAGGCCCAGGGTCCTTCGGAGCCCCCAGAAATAGCAGCATCCAAAGACAAACACAAGAGCCAGATGCCTGTGAGAGGGGCGCAGGGGAATTGAGGTGGCCAATGCCTGTGGAAGGGAGGGGATATCTCTAGCAAACTCCACATCCTTGGCGTTTCTAACGCTTTCTGCAAGGTGTCATCTCTGTTCCAGGATGTGGCTCTGCCAGACTCCTCGTGGAGCAGAGATAACCTGGACTCAGATCTCACAGGTCTTCATCCTCCTGCCGCCGGGATCTTGGGGGCGAGCAGCCTGCCTGCTGGGGGCTCACACTCGGGAGGGGTATTGGCAGCAGGGAGAGGGGTCAACCTCAAGAAATATGGAAGCAAAAACTTTGCAGCTTCAGCCCTGGCAGATGCTCCAAAAGGGACAGAACAGGGAGCTTGATAGGGTGTGATGGGCGGGGTCGTTTCGGATGGGGGCCCTGAGAGGTTCTCACAGCCACACGTGACTGTGGTTCTACCGATGACATCACCTGCAAGGAGCCCGTTGCTGGGTCGGGCTCCATGGGTGGTCCATGGGTCGGGCAGCAGCCTCCATCCTTCCCAGCCACCGCTGCACAAAACTGGGGACCCTCGGGTCAGAGGCAATGCAGGGTTTATTCAGTGTCCCAGAGCAGGCTGACCCCCTCTCCCTCCGCAGGCAGAGGAACAGGGGTTGTCTGGGCTGATGCGGGGGATGGGGGTGGCATGTTTTGTGCTAAGTCACTCTGCAGAGGGTGGCTGTCAGTCCTGCTGAGTCCAGATGGATCTCTGGCTGACCCCACCCCAAGCTGAGGGAGAGATGTGCCTACTGGACAGAAGTGTCTGTCCCATGTCAGCCCAGCGCAGTGGAGTGTAGGAGAAATGCTTCTTAATAAGTGAAGACCTAGGCCGGGCGCGGTGGCTCAAGCCTGTAATCCCAGCACTTTGGGAGGCCGAGACGGGCGGATCACGAGGTCAGGAGATCGAGACCATCCTGGTGAACACGGTGAAACCCCGTCTCTACTAAAAAATACAAAAAACTAGCCGGGCGAGGTGGCAGGCTCCTGTAGTCCCAGCTGCTCGAGAGGCTGAGGCGGGAGAATGGTGTAAACCCGGGAGGCGGAGCTTGCAGTGAGCTGAGATTCCGCCACCGCACTCCAGCCTGGGTGACAGAGCGAGACTTCGTCTCAAAAAAAAAAAAAAAAAAAAAAAAAAAGTGAAGACCTGGTGGAATTCACTTACCCTGCAGGGTCAGAGCGGAGCAGGAGCTGCGGGAGATCAAGGCGCCCGCCGGTTCCAGGTTTTGTCATGCCGGTAAGCATTATTAGTTTTACATCTCAGAGCCTATTGGAAAACTGGAAGTGCAGGTTTCACGCTCAGCAAAAATCTTTTCCCATGCATAGCTTTCTTTAGAAAAGGCAACTTTCGGATGAAGGAAAAGGCCACACGTGGACACAAGGTTCTCTGTTTATCATGAACAACCAAGAAGACGGGAGCAAGAATGGTTCCATGGGTTTGGAAATCAATGGTTCTGTTTGTGAAGAAGCAGGAAAATTGCCCGTTATCCTAAGAAGTCTACGGGCCGTGGTCAGAGCTTTAGGCTCCTGATTCGCCACTCAGGTTGAGGTCACCGCTCACCTCTGCAGGGGCAGGCAGGACAGAGGCAGTGAGTGGGTACAACCAGGCTGGGAATTTGCTGAGGAAAGGATTGTAGTGATGGCTCGCAAATCCAGGCTGGGACCACGTCAAGGATTACGGCGTGAGTGGTGTCGAGAACTGAGCTAGGTGCTTAATTACCAAGGAGGGCAATGTGTGTTCCCTCCCCTTCCCCCCAGACAGCAGGGACAGAGGCGTGAGCCAGCGTCACCCCGTCTTGACACAGAGCTGGTCCCTCAAAGTAAACCTCAGGGGTCACGACTGATGATTGTAGGAAGTGATGTGCTTACTCTTCCTCAATGGGAAAGGGGGTCTGAGCCAAGGGGTGGCTCCCAGCAACCATACTGTGACCATAAGAACAGCCAGCTGCAAAACAAAGACTATGCTGAGAAGACAGAGCCGAGAGAACCACAGGAAAGCAGGGCCAGGGGCCAGACCATGCTGTGCCTGGAACCTGGGGGCCTCTGGTGTCTCCGTTAGAAGAAGAAATAAGCACTCATTGTTGTTTGAGCTGGTTACAGCTGGATTTTACGTTTTGTGCGGCCGAAACCTCCTAACAGAGTCAGATCCTTGCTAGGGAGTCCAACTCGCATCCCAGGCTCTGGAAATGCTCTAACGCACGATCCTGTTCATCTGCACGAGGGCCCCATGACCTGGGAGCGATTCATCTTCCATTTTGCAGATGAGGAGACTGAGGCTTAGAGAAGCCAAGAAGCACGGCGTGGCCCGCAGCCTGGACTCCCTGGATCCAGCGTTGGATGCGGGTCTGCTTGAGCCAGAGTCTTTATCTAATTCGTGCTCTCTTCCGCCTGGGATTTAGGAGCCAGAGAGGCCGTCCCTGGGGAGAGGAAGTGGAGAAGATAAGCTACCGGCAGCCAGGGGTACAGACTTCCCGGGGGGCCAGGGAAAGGAGATATCGCTGGGAACAAAGCTTTCACCACTGGCCCGAATCACCTGGTCCCCCTGACAGCCAAGTGGACAGCGGCTGCTAGGGAACGTCGGTGTGAAGTGTGTGCGCGCTGGGGAACAAGACACGTCGGCAGCTTCCACTGATGGGAAAATAATGAGGCCACATCGCCCGGCTGAAAAATGTACCTGTCTTCATTATTCCGGCAGAAATGAATAAAAACTTTCCATGTGGGGAATGGAGCCAATTTCCAGCACGGCGTGTGGGGCGGGGGAGAGGTGGGCGAAGAGAGAGCTTGGTTTGCAACTGTGTGTCTTCTCAGCATGGCTGCATGGGAGGCATCCGTGGAAGAAATAGGCGGTGTTCAGAAATGATGTGGGAGAAATTCAAGGCAATGTGCCATTCTGAGTTCAGCCTCCTCTGAACCTCTTCTTAAGTCTCAAATAACGCACGAGTGGCACGTGATGGCTGTAACCCCAGGAACGAAGCCCGGCTTCCAGTAGGGAAGCATGACCGGAGGTCAACAGCCGGCCCCCTAGCTTGACCCCAGTGAAGCTGGCTTGGGGGCAAGCCGAAGAGGCTTCCACGGATCCAGGGGCCAGGAAGACTCCTTGTGACCATGTACCTGGGGAGACAGCTCCACACAGCAACCCTAGGGATGTTTTGCAGCCTACCCTAGGGTTTCTGTAAGAAGGTGCAAGTGAAATTGAGTTGTCTGCAGCCCCAGAGCTCTAAGGAGAGGCTGCGAGCTGAGATTAAAGGGTGGGTGTCTGGGCCTCAAGGGTTCCCAGAGTGTGTGAGTCATGTCTGCTTGGAATGGGGCCTGGGAGCCTTCCTCTCTCATCAGAGGAAGGAGTGAGACGGTCTCCCCTTCCCGACGACGTTGTCAGTGGAGACCTCTTGCGTTCGGCGAATTTTTACTCAAAAGAACTGACCTATCGTATCTCTTGGTTGTGTGTGCCTGTGGACTTGGGCTTATTGGGAGGAAAGGAGCCTCTGGAGGGGTTCTTGAGGGAGGGTCTCTCGGTCCAGTTTGAAAATCTTAAGCATGAATCATTAGGAAATCCCACACTAGCTAGGCGCATAAAACAGAAAGGAATCTGTGATAAATAAAAATCTATCTGTAGAGGAAAAATACCACCTTTGTGAAACCCATTATGCATGGAACACACGTTTCATTCTTATGAATTTCAAACTGAACGCATGACATAATCCAAGTGGAAATACGGGGGCTGAACCCTTATCCAAACCACGTCAAGGGTGTACGTGAAGTTTTTCAGAGTGCTGGAATCTGGCTTTTACAGCCCACACAGCCTGAAATACTTCCGAGAATGTTAGCTGGAGGGAAGTCTGGGGTCTGAGGTTTGTCATTGTAAGATCTGCTGTCGTCCAAACAATCTTGCTGCAAATGTGAGCGAGGACGTATTTCACAGGAAGAGTTTTTGGCCCAGCAGATGGCTTGACGTGAATCTGTGACCAGACGTCAACCGGTGGTGGCGTCACCATCAACTGCAGCCATCTGAGGTCACCGTGTCCAATGTGATGACAGGAAGAAGGAGGAAGGCCGGGGAAGAGGCCTTGGCGTTGAGGAGTTCTGGCCCACGTGGTCCCAGCTTGTCATGAGCCCTGCCCACTGGTCCCCAAGTGGGTGAACTCCCTGGGCAGCGGAAGAGGCGGGGGTTCAGGGTTCAGGACACTCAGGTGAGGGTGTACCCCTATCTTGTACAGTTGAGCAGGCACACACAGGACAGAGCTGGAGCCCCACTTCCTTGTCCCTCTCACTGGGAAATATCCATGCCTACCCTTTATTGTGTCTGCCACAGTGTGGCTGCAGGAAGGTGGTCAGGCCCTGTGCTTCCCCTGCAGGCTGGTGTAACTGGCGAGACCCGCACAGGACGGGCGACTGGACCACCTTTGCCTACCCAGCACTCCATCCTCACGGCTGGGAGAAGGCAAGCCAGTCCTGTTGGGATTGACCATGGGAGGCAGAGGACCCCACTCTCCCAGCTGCCACCGCAGCAGCCCCGGTCCAGAGTGCTGCCAGCCACAGCCCTGGCCTCCCGGGCTTGGCCCCAAGGGTGGAAACAGGTCCACATTTGCATTTTTCAGCAAAAGCCTCATTTCCAAATCTTTTTCATATAAGATTGCCTCTGTGGACGGAGATTTACCAGAGTCCTGAAGCCACGGATGGCTTTTAATATGATGGGAGTTCTCCGTTTTTTTTTTTACTAATTCAATTTCTGGGGCTATTAAAGGTAGCCTGAAGAAGTACCATCTGTTGAGTGGATGACAGACCAGAGGAGGAATTTCAGCAGCAAGACTGTAAATTTCCACTTGATCAGGGAACTCGGTATCTAAAATCAATTTGCGGAGGCCTTGAAATGCTTATCAGGAGAATTTCTCAGTCAGGGGCCTCCCCTTGTTCCATTTTTCATTCCAATCAATCAGCTCCCGACACCTTCAGCCCAGGGAAGGGCCCTGACACTCCGCGTCCGAGCGTGTTTCAGAGGTGCCTGCAGAGCCTCCATCAGAAAATAACCTACGGAAGGGTTTATTTTTTGTTTTTTGTTGTTGTTGCTGTTGTTGTTTTTGTTTTTGTTTTTGTTTTTGCTTTTTGAAACGGAGTCTCGCTCTGTCGCCCAGGCTGGAGTGCAGTGGCGCGATCTCGGCTCACTGCAAGCTCCGCCTCCCGGGTTCACGCCATTCTGAGGGTTTTATTTTTTATCAAAATTCCAACAGTCCCAAGCACACTTCGTGTAGAGAATGCCGGGCCTGTTCCCACAGGAAGCGTCTCTTTCCCGCAGTGGGAGCAGCCTACCATGTAAGCCGGTGCCCGCCTCTACCTTGACCCTCACTACACAGGAAGAATCCCCTTGTCCAAAGCCCCCCTTCTCACAGGGAGGGCCAGGCTTATGCACCAGGAAGCCCTCCCCTTGGTGATCTTGACTTCCAGCGCTCCCTACAACTCGGTCAGGACTGTTTCCTGAGCACCCACCAGTGCCAGGTGCCAGGTGGAGCAAGACAGAGTCCCTGTTGCCCTGGAGCTCATGGCAAGCAGGGCAGCAGTGGACAGATGTCTGTGCCGCCTGAAATCCATACGTCGAGACCTAAGCACCAGTGTGGTGGGACTGGGAGGGGATCCAGTTCGAGGATGAGCTCCCTGGGGGGATCCGTGCCCTCATCAAAGATGGCCTAGGGAGCTGCCATGCCCCTTCCGCCAGGGCAGGGCATGGAGAAGAAGCCACGTCTGAGCCAAGAATGGATCCTCACCAGACACTGTCTGCCGGTGGGTTGACCCTGGATGCCTGGCCTCCAGGTCAGTGGGAAAGGTCCTGTTTCTGAGCCACCCCAGCTGCTGTGTGTGGCAGTGGCCGCCCCACAGACTCAGGCCCAGGTACAGACAAGAAACATAAACCCACATACTCGCAGGGATTGATTTCAGCCGCTAGAGTTGAATCGAAGAAAGGGAACAGCCAGGTGTGTGCAGATCTGGGAACAGCAGGCACAAAGGCTGCCATGGGAACCAGTGTGTTTCGTACGAGGGCGAGAAAGAGAAGTGCCCCGAGTTGGGGTCGGGGGGTTCGAAATGAAGACTAGATCCTCTAGGGTCCAGAGCACCACAGGGACAAGGGGGGGATAGCAAACCCAACACCAGCCGCAAGGGGAAGAAGGTCCTGGGGGTAACATCTGAGCTGAGTGCAGAAGGAAGGAAGATGGTTCTGGATGAGGCAGTGGGGCAGGCCCTGCTCAGACTCAGTTTTGAGAGCTGGGGCCACTTCTGGATCCTTCGCACAGTGGCCTTGGATAGGTGATCTCTCCAGGAGTCCTGTTCAGTCAGGAAAACAATCACTGCTATGTACTTTCAGTCAGCAGAGACAGAGGAGAGACCCAAACACAGAGCAGGGAGGTCCAAGGCAATGAGGAGCTGACAGGCTCTGCATCTGTGTGTGCATGTGTGAGTGTGCATGTGTGTGCACATGAGAATATACATGTACATACAAGTGTTTGTCCATGTGTGACCACGTGTGAGTGCATGTGTGTGGATGAGTATGTGCATGTGTGTCCATGTGTGAGTGCAGGTGTGTGTGGGGGTGTGTGTGTGTGTCCATGAGTGAGCACATGTGCGTGGAAGTGTGGTTGTGTGCCCATGTGTGAGCACATGTGTGTGGATGTGTGTGTGCATGTGTGCCCATGTGTGAGCGCAGGTGTGTGTGTGGGTGTGTGTGTGTCCATGAGTGAGCACATGTGCGTGGAAGTGTGGTTGTGTGCCCATGTGTGAGCACATGTGTGTGGATGTGTGTGTGCATGTGTGCCCATGTGTGAGCGCAGGTGTGTGTGTGGGTGTGTGTGTGTCCATGAGTGAGCACATGTGTGTGGAAGTGTGGTTGTGTGCCCATGTGTGAGTGCAGGTAGGTGGATGTGTGTGTCCATGTGTGAGCACATGTGTGTGGATGTGTGTGTCTATGTGTGCGTGCATGTGTGTGGATGTGTGTGTACATGTGTGTCCATGTGTGAGCACGTGTGTGGATGTGTGTGCATGTGTCCATGTGTGAGCGCATGTGTGTGGATGTGTGTGTATATGTGTGTTCATGTGTGAGTGCATGTGTGTGGATGTGTGTATGCATGTGAGTCCAAGTGTGAGTGCATGTGTGTGGATGTGTGTGTGCATGTGTGTCTATGTGCTTGTAGAAGTATTTGTGCATGTGTGCCCATGTGTGAGTGCATGTGTGTGCGTGTGTGTGTGCATGTGTGTGGATGTTAGTGGATATGTATGTGCATGTGTCTGAGTGCATAGGCATGCATATGTGTGGATGTGTGTACACGTGCCTGTGCATGTGTGTGCATGTGTGTCTGTGCAAGTGCACGGGTGTGCATGTGTGCTTGTGCATGTGTGCAGATGTGTATGCCTGTGCCTGTGTGTGCATGTGCCTGTGTGAATACATGTGCATGCATGTGTGCTCGCCTGTGTGGACAGATGTGCGTGCAAGTATATGCATGTGTATGTGCACATGTGAGAGAGACAGAGAGAGAAGGTTCTTCTCTACACGTGTAGGAAGTGCTTCCCCTTCCTTACAGAGGCTGCCCCAGCTCCCACAGTTAGTTCTTGTTGCAGACAATGCTGTGGAAATGTGCTTGGCCCTGATGCCCAGGAGAGAGGCAGCAGGAGAGACAGGCCCTGGAGGAAGGCTGGGTGAGCAGCATGTTTGACCAGTGCTGCCAGAGCAGGGCCCCAGAGCGGTGGTCCCAACTGAGAGTACCAGGGCAGTCAGCAGCCTCACCTGTCTTGGGGTCTGTCCTGAGAAGGGAAAGGGGAGCAGCGCTGGGGAGAACATGAGTTCTGGGGTCAGACTGATGTGTATTCAAATCTCACCACCTGTACGGTGGGATCCCACAGCTTTCTGCATGGGACAGAACTGAAATTGGGAAAATAAATCAGACAGTACCCGGCAGAGAACTCTCCACACATATAGTGCTGCTTCCGGGAGCAGCTGTGGCCCAGAGTGGGACCACGGAGTGCACAGGGAGCCGCCCACTTGTGAGCCACAGTTTCAGTGACTGCCCTCACACCTCCAGCTCCTGCTGGGTCTGTCATTTCAGCAGCTGCACTCCTGCTTTCGGGGTTCTGAGGGGTTTTTCTGACTTTCAAACCCCCTTTGAAAGGTTAATTCTTTGAGACGGCTCATTCCATTAGCTCTCATTAGCTGGCTCATTATCCGCTAGTGCTTTCATTACCAGCAGCCACTTTCATTAACAGGGAACACCTCTGCCAGGCAGGCGGGCAGCCCAATGGGAGCAGAAACCAGGGCAGGGTGGCGCAGCCACCACTGAGAGGCACCAGGGCCAGCAGGACGGGAAGGAGCCAGGGCCCCTACCTTGGTGGCCATGGAAATCCCTGTGTGCAGAGCCTAAGGGAGACCTTCTGAGAGGTGGGGAACCTGCCACTGCTGGGAGGCCAGAGCCAATAACCACAACTGCAGCAAAGCCAGCTCCTGTTCATGGAACACTTCAGATGTGGCCCCCACATAGCCCAGGATACCTGGGAGGGGGTGGTGAACTTGCTCATAAAAGGCCACACGGGACCAGGCATGGTGGTTCACACCTGTAATGCCAGTGCTTTGGGAGACCGAGGCAGGTGGATCACCTGAGGTTAGGAGTTCAAGACCAGCCTGGGCAACATGGTGAAATCACATCTCTACAAAAATACAAAAATTAGCCAGACATGAGGCTGGGTGCCTGTAATCCCAGCTACTCAGGAAGCTGAGGTGGGAGAATCCCTTGAACCTGGGAGGCGGAGGTTGCAGTGAGCTGAAATCGCACCATTGCCCTCTAGCCTCTAGGGCGAGACTCCATCTAAAAAAAAAAAAAAAAAAAAAACGCCACATGGTAAATATTTTCGGCTTTGCAGGACATAGAGTTTGGTCATAGCTACTCAACTTCCATGGTAGTACAAAAGAGTCCATAGGTGCTAAGTGAACGAATGGATGCAGCTGTGTGCCAATAAAACTTTATTTACAAAACCAGACTGATGTGGCCTATGGACCACGGTTTGCTGACCCCCTGTACTGTGGCATTTAACCTTCAGCACATCCCTGGAAGCATCTATGATGCCTATCTTGCCGCTAAGCTGCCTGAGACTCAGGCGGATCCCACAACTGGCCATCATTGCACAACCAGTGAAGGGAAGGGCAGCCGGGAGTTTCAGCAGTCACTGCTCCTGCCAGCTGGCTCACCTGCTCGACCCACTGCTGAGGCTGGCCCGACACCCTGTCCTTTCATTAGCAACCAAGCTCCTTGGATGTCTCAGTGTTATCCAGAGAATCAGAGGCAACAGCGTATATTTAGAGAGAAACCTATCATAAGGAATTGGTTCTCCTAGTTTTGGAGTTTAGGAAGTCAAGATCTGCGGTCGGCAACCTGGAGAACCAGGAAGCCAGTAGCATGCAGTCTGATCCATGTCCAAGGGCAGAATGAGGGAGGAAGTGGGACTCGACTCAGGAGGTGAGGCTTGGACATCAGACCTAATTGAGGACTAGCTAAAACAGGGATGGAGCCAAAGCACCTCTCCATCAGACCCACCCGCCGCTGTGCCATGTCTTTTTTTACTATTTACTATTTTACTATTGCCATGCCAACACTCAGAAATTGTGGCCTATTTCTAGACATGTTTAATTTGCACATAATTAAAATTAGTATAAATATGATGGCAGAGTGGCCTCTGAGTGGCTGCTCTGGACACACTGCCTGTGTGGGAGCCCTGCTGAGCAAAGAGCAGCACCTCAGCTTCAACAGAAGTTGCTGACGCCGCCGACTCACCCTTGAATTCTTTCCTGGGCAAAACCAAGAACCCTCCCAGGCTAAGCCCCAATCTTGGGGTTGACCTGCCTTACATCAGGAAGACCAACAACCCCACTCAAAGGCAGGCAGAGAATCCATTCCCTCTCGCCTAGCTTCTTTGTTCTATTCAGACCCTCAACAAATCAGAGAGGCCTGCCCACGTTGGGGAGGGGAAAACTGCTACAGGTTCCTATGCGAACCTCATCCAGGATACTCTCAGACACACACACCCAGAACAATGCTTGGCCAAATATCCGGGCGCCGCGTGGCCCCGTCAAGTTGATAAATGAAATTAACTACTACACTCCTGCAGGAGGTATTGTTATCGTTATCGTGATCGTGATTAATGATTCCATTTTGCAGATGAAGGATTGACCCTTCAAAGGTTCAGCAGCTCGTGCAGGGCTCTGGGGCTACCAGGCTGGGAGCTGCAACCAGCTCAGCATCTCCCCCTTTCAGCTGCATCCTCAATCTGCAGCTGTCAGCCTCAGAAACCCCCGGGACGGAGGTGTGACTTGGGAGGTGGCGGGGACGTCCCCTGCAGCATCCACGCTTTGCTTTTCCGTTAGGGCAGTTCTGTGAGGACCCCTCAGAGCCCGCTCCCTGGCAGATGCCGGCAGCTTCCGAGGGGCCAGGCAGAATCTCCTGCCTTAGGGGCGGGATTTATTTTTCCTCTCTTCTTTTCCAGTTCAGGCTGGAGATTTAATGGGTTCCCTCTCCTCCTCTCATCCTATGAACTCATTCTCTTAAAACCACACACACTGGTTCTCAGCCTCTACTGGCACCCAGCTCCACGGCTGGCCCTAAGGAGGGCAACTGGGAGGGGAGGCATGGCCGGGGCATCGAGGAGAGCAATGGGGAGCAGACTTGGCTTGGGCTAGCAAGCATGTGGAGATGAAGCGTGTTGTGGGAGTTGCCTCTGTCCCCTAATGCACTCTCTCCAAGAACTGGGTCTCAGGGGGCCTATGGGCACCGTCCCCCAGGCTGTCCATCACAAAGTACCACAACTGACTGACTCAGCATAACAGAAATTCATTCTGTCACCATTCTGGAAGCCAGAAGTCCAACACCTAGGTGTCGGCAGGGCTGGTTCGTCCATGGCTGCGAGGGAGAAGGGATCCCAGGCTCTCCTGGCCTCTGCCTTCCACTTTCGTGTGCGTGCGTGTGTGTGTGTGTGCACATGTGTCATCTCCTCTCTGCGCAAATCTCAGTGTTTTCTGCTCCTCTGTAAGGACAGCAGGCATGCTGCATTAAGGATGCACCCTGTGCAGTCTGACCTCATCTTAACTAATTACATTTTCACGACACCTGCCAAGACCCCATTTCCAAATAAGGTCATATCCACAGGTACCAGGGTTAGGGCTTCAACATGTCTTCAGGGGGATTTAAATCAAATCACCCACAACAAACGGATATGTGAGTTTCTTGAGCATCTCAAATACTGGCTTCAGCTCAGGGTCCCTGTGCCTGGCCCCGGTCAGGGCATATGACAGGTGGGAGTGACTGTATGGCCTTGGCCATGGGGATCCACTAGCAGCCCCAGTCCCAGGAAGCCAGGAGTAGGATCAGGGGTGGGACTCAGGGACTCAAGACACTGTCATGGCCAAGGCACCGGGCTGAGAAGAGAACACAAGGGCCGGGCGCGGTGGCTCAAGCCTGTAATCCCAGCACTTTGGGAGGCCGAGGCGGGCGGATCACGAGTTCAGGAGATCGAGACCTCCCTGGCTAACATGGTGAAACCCCATCTCTACTAAAAAAATACAAAAAAACTAGCTGGGCGCGGTGGCTCAAGCCTGTAATCCCAGCACTTTGGGAGGCCGAGGCGGGCGGATCACGAGTTCAGGAGATCGGACCTCCCTGGCTAACATGGTGAAACCCCATCTCTACTAAAAAAATACAAAAAAACTAGCTGGGCGAGGTGGCGGGCGCCTGTAGTCCCAGCCACTCGGGAGGCTGAGGCAGGAGAATGGCGTAAACCCGGGAGGCGGAGCTTGCAGTGAGCTGAGATCCGGCCACTGCACTCCAGCCTGGGCAACAGAGCGAGACTCCGTCTCAAAAAAACAAAAGAAAAAGAGAGAACACAGGGCCTCCCTGCCCACCTCCTGGCCGGCTGGTTAGTGACAAACCTGGTCAGGAGCCTGTGAAGGTCAAGGGCATGAGTCCCCTGTGCCCTGATGGAATGCCACTGGACCATTCAAGCACAGTGTGGTGCTGTCGGGAGATACAGCATGGCCACCCTCTGCCACTGGCCCCTGACTCCGAAGGCTGCTGCCCTGGGAGGGAGGCCCGTGGGATGACTGGCTTTCATGTCATGGCAGCTGGTCAGCAGCACTCAGGATGAACCCTCTGCTCTCCAGCCATGCCTTCTCCCCTAGCATGGGAAGCTCGTCACTTGATTCCAGCCCCAGCACTTACCGAGTTCCTTCAGCGGCCAGGTCTGTGCTGGGCGCTGAACGGATCAGAGGGTCCCGAGACAGGCACTGCCCTTCAATACCTTAGGGAGG
Organism: Colobus angolensis palliatus; assembly: GCF_000951035.1. NCBI lineage: Eukaryota > Metazoa > Chordata > Mammalia > Primates > Cercopithecidae > Colobus > Colobus angolensis. Next base: position 3,274,919 of record NW_012117821.1, on the reverse strand, counting down.
TGTTGTGTGTCTCTGGGACATAACCACGACCAGGAGTCTCCAACCACCCACAGCAGCCTCTCTGTGTCCCAGACTGTGGGCATGGGCTCCTGACTTCAGCCAAGGCCTCAGAACACATTCTTTGCTGGTCTCAGAACATGGGTCGTTGATAACATCTCCCCAGCGCCGACTTCAAGCAACTCAGACATCTTCACCAAGCGTGCAGCTCCCCTCCTTGCACTGGGTCACCCTGAGCTAAGAAACATTCCTCTAGGTTCATGTTCTCAGGGCTTCCTGATGGCTGCCCCGCCTAGGGGTCCCGCCAATGGCCTGGGCGTGTACCTGGGAGCCCTGTGGCTTCTCCCTGACACGCAGGTAGCCTGTGCTCACTCTCTGACCTCTCAGAGCTCCTATCCTCGTTCGGTGGCACCATGGGGGCCACTGAACATGTCAAGACCTCGGTGCCAGGTACAACCCAGGCATAGAAACTGTTACGGTGGCACTCGATCAGCACATCAGCCCTGTCTCAGAAAGAGGGCTACTAGGGAAGCCTCAGGAGAGCAGACAGCGTTGGAGCTGGGCCTTGAAGGTGATAAGAAGGTCATCGGAACAGGGAAGGATATCTTAGGCAGAGCTGCATGTGCAGACCTGCCCAGCACGGCCAGGAGACTCACCCCCTTGGTCCAATCCGCTGAAGCTGCCGGCATTGAAGGCCAGGGAACTTCTTACCTGTTGCACAGATGAAAGGGGCTGGCGAGCCAGGTCCTCCCCTCTCAGCCTCCTTTGCCCCATTCTGACAAAACAGAGCATGGCCTTTTCTCCCCTGAGTCCCCATCAGGCCACAGTCACCCCCACCTCACCTCAGCCCCAGGGCTGAGCTTCTGATACCAGGGGCTGGTTTCCAAAATCCAGGAGGAGGCTGGCCATCCCCACAGCCCCCAGAGCCAGGGCCAGCTGGCTGCTGTCTTTCCCAGAGTTCAGTTGGGGCCGTGACTTCCACCCAGGGCTCTGACGGCAAGCTCTCTTCCCAGATGATGATCCACCCCAGAGTGACACAGCCGGTGTGTCTGGGTTCTCCTGGGGACCAAGTCTCACCTGGCAACCTGGTGGAAACCATGGCTGCTTCTTCATCCTTCTTTCTAATGGCTTGTCATTCACGCCCTTGTTGATGCCAGCATTGTAAGAGGGGGCCACTCTCGGGCTTTCAGCTGTGGCATCGCTGGCCATCAGCAATAACAGGCTTCCCAGCGCCCAAAGCTCTGGGCCTGAGGCAGGCGTGACCGTGTCTCCGTCCCAGCGGCAGGAAGCCCCAGGCGCCCTCAGCATGGAGTCGTTGAGGACACTGGATGGCAACTCCCACCTTGGCAGAAACCCTGTAACGCGGATGTTGCGTGGTGTCGTCTCACCCAGACGTTCCCTAAGCCTCGGAGTGACCCCTTCCAGCCCCCTTTCCGGCTGTCAGAAGAGGCTCCACGGTGTGGGGAGGGGCTGCAGAGCCCGGGGCACCATGCACGGCCCAGGAGGACTCTGGAGGAACATCGGCGCTGCCTCGTACCATGAGCTCATCTTCCTCCAACCCTGTCTCTGCGACCGGCGGGGCCGCACTCATCCCAACAACCCACGGAGGTGCAGCAGGCCCCAGACAACTCCAGGGAGGGGGTCTCGCAGACAGCCGGTGCCGCAGGGCCCCTGGTCTGGACAGGCCAACAGATGTCTGCGAGGCTGTTGGGGGCACACGGCCCAGCCCCTCCTGCCCCACCCCAGCATCTGCAGCACGACAGCACAGGTGCTGGAATAATCCACCGCTCCTTGCCACACGCCAGGGTCTGCAGTGTCAGGGGTTGCTCCGGGAGGCACGGGTGGAGATGGGCACCATAGTCACCAATGATGAAGTGCCAGTGAGGCCTGGAGATGGTACCCAGAAATCTTTCACATCCAAGGACCTTGGATTTCTTTAGTCCGAAATAAGAAAAAAAAAATCATATCCACACACCAGTCCACCCTGGGCCGTTAAAGTCAGGGGTGCCTGAAATGAGCTTCCAAGAGCTCCCTGGGGAAGGGCACGAGTCAGGAGCCCACCTTCCTTGTCCAACGGACTGCAAACAGCCTCTTGTGGGGACCCGCTGGTCACCAGGCCACACCACAGCTCTGTCTCCAGAACACGTGCCCCTGTGCTCCTCCCTCACTCCACAGCCTGCAGTGGCTCCCAGCTGCTCTTAGACACATTCCCCAACTTTCTATAGCCTAGAACTGGTAGCACAGTCTGGCTCCCTCTCCCCACGTGTGCGTTTGTCCAGGGTCTCCAACCTTTCTCATGCCACACACCGGACATAATAAGAGGTGTGTGGTACACCAGGGTGAATGATTGAGGCAGTGAGAGGGCAGAGGTGTGGGCTCTGCCGTTGAAATCCTGCTTTCTTTTCCCCACTGGGTGTGGCCTTGGGAGAAAGCTGGAGGCCACTTACACTGGCCTTTCAGCTCCTGGAAAACACCAAGCACTTTCCTGACCCACACAAATATCTCGTAGATGCTGTATCCTCTACTGAGACTGTGGTTCTGTTCATCTGACATGCATACCTGTCCACATGGACTCATGTCTGTTCACCTCACATGCATACCTGCACACGTGGACACGTGTGTGTGCAGTGTATACACACCCACACCCATACCCATACACACCCCTTTGGCTGGATGGTGCTTCAGATTTCAGTGCAAAGATTTTAGCCCAAACACTGCTCTCCGAAGCAGATTTCTCTAACCCTTGGACTCTCTCAAAGCACCCTGCGTTCTCTTCTTCACAGCACCCTCCTGCAATTGCAGCTTAACAACGGATCCAGAAGAGGACTTCCACTCCAGCCATAGGGAAGGAGCCCGTGCCACACTGGCTCTCCTGCTCTAAACGCTCGTAAGACTGGATGAAAAGCTCCATGCAATGGGTTTCAGATTAAACAACATGCAGGACTGTAAGCTCTGAGAGATGAAATGTAGACTGTGAGTCCCGCAGCCACTGGCTATCTACCGGGGCACCTGCTGGACCCTGGGGGTCCCGCCTGCAACCTGGCTCTCAAGGTTCTCTTTTCTTAGCTGTGTCCCAGCTCAAGCAGAGGAGAGTGGCTTTGCTGAGCTGGGGAGGTGGGACTGGAGCTCAGGCTGGTGAGGAAGCTGGAATTTGGGGCCAGAGCCCAGGAACAACGGGGCTGCGCAGAGGAGCTTTGGAAATCTGCACAGGGGCCCCAGATACACGGCTGGGCATGAGGAAGCTGTTCCACGTGGCCTGCAGGAACAGCTGCTGGAGAGATTCCCAATGCTGGGAACCAGGAGTGCTCACCAGCAAGAATGGAGTAGACACGCCAGCAGGTGACTCTGGAGTAAGGGCTGCCTGCTCCAGGCACATTGAGAGAATTCATGGCCTGCACTGTAAGAAATGTTCTGGGAAACTCTTCAGGATGAAGGAATGGACGCCAGATGGAAATTCTCGTCTGCAGGAAGGAGTGAGGAGTCCTGCATGGGAAAAATGTATAGAAAACCAAGAAAGGGGTGTTTTTTCTCCTTTCAGTTTCTTGAAAAGACCATGTCTGCCTCCTGAGACGATGCACTGGGAAAGAGACAAGCTCACTTCCGGGGTGCACCTGCCAAAAAGGCAGGGCCACATCTTCACGGCCAGGAAACGGAAGATGAGGCACACTGGAAATAACCCGCAAAACAACTGACCCACGCCTTCCATGAACACCACGGCCAGGCCACATGGGGCCCAGGCCACACGGGGTCCAGGCCACACGGGGGTCAGGCCACACGGGGGTCAGGCCACACAGAGGTCCAGGCCACACGGAGTCCAGGTCACAAGGGGGCCAGGCCACACAGGGTCTGGGCCACACGGGGGTCAGGCCACATGGGAGTCCGGGCCACATGGGGGTCAGGCTACATGGGGGCCAGCTGAGGAATGCTCCAGAATAAAGGAGGCGAAAGAGATAGGAGGTTTCAGTGTGATGGGTGATGCCCGTCTGCTTCCTGGACTGGGGAACGAGAGCTCTGCAGGAACCATGGATTCCCCTGAACAGACACGAATCCGGACAGGCCACAGCTTGGTGAAAAGCGACTCCCTCCTGATTCTGACGATTGCACTGTGCTTACGTGAGAGACCGCCCTCGCTCTCGGTCGCACCCCATGCTCACGTGAGAGACCGCCCTCGCTCTCAGGAAATGCATGCTAAGCACTCGTGGGCACGGTGCCAGCCACAGGGCTCAACCTACACTCCGTGCAGAAAGATATGGTACCTATGTGTGTGCGCACACATGTGTGGGGAGAGAGAAAATGCCTTGGACTGTTCCCAAAATTCCTCTGCTACCGTAAAATTACACAGATTTTTAAGGTAATAATCTCAATAAAAGCTATGCATGGGGAAGTTGTTTGTTTAATATCTGTTTTTCACTGGAGAATAAGCTTCAGCAAGCCAGCGCCCACCCCGTCTGGTTTGTTGCAGGGCGTGTATTTGTGGAGGAATTCGCCTGAGATTCTGGGTGGAGACTGGAGGCTGCGTTCCAGCTCAGTCCAAGAGGCCTCAGTCTCTCCAGTGAGAGGAATGTGCCCTGATTTTCCCCGGAAGATAAGCTGCCCTCGTTGGTGACCAGAGCACTGGGCAACTGAAGGAGAGCGCCTTGTCCCGGTGCCTCGTGGAGGATTATCAGAGCTGGAGTGAGCCATTGAAGGTGTCTGGCCCCTGAAGCTCTGACCGGAAGCAGCTCTTGCACCCGGGTGCCACATGGTCCACAGGGCTGAGCCAGCCATCACCACTCTGGGACTTGCAGAGCCATCCCCAGCGTGTCCTGGGGGATGCATCCCCAGTGCTGGGCTCCGGTTCCTAAACCAGCGTGTGCTGCTGACTCACCTGTGTTCCTGGAGTCTCCAGGTGGGCTGGAAGCCCCTAGCAGGCAGAGACTCTGCCATCCCCACACCTCAGTCCCCATCCCGCCTCCGTCCTGAGGACAGGGTCAGCTTAAGGAATACTCCAGGTTGCTGGGCTGAATGAGCAGAGCAAAAGGAGCCAGAGTGGTGGCCCCTGCCAGTGCCCCTGTGCCTAGGCACTGGCATCTGTGCCCCTGTGCCTGGGCATACACCCAGGGCATGCTTGGCAGGCCCTTTGCTGGACATTTTTTTGCTCACAGCCCCACCCTTGGCTTGTACCTGACAGGAAGGAGCAGGGGCCTAGGCGCTCAATGGTCTCTCCTGCAGGCCCTGACATGTCCATGCAGGTGCCTCTCTGCGGGGCAGGCTTGACGTCCAGTGTGTGAAGCTTGGATGTGGTCTCTCATTACGCCCCTGTGGACAGCTGGGAGCAGGACCTGGGGCCCATGGAAGGATCACGCAGCAGGTTAGGTAAAGGGACAGTTCTGTCCAGCCCTTTGGGACTCTCTGTAATCCCAGCCCTCAAACCCACCGGGTACAGTCGCCTCGGGCTTGGATGTTGAGACCCAGCTCCTCCATACGGATCCTGGCCCCTGCACTGCCCCCTGTGTCTCTGGACAAGTTCTCACCCCTCCAAGCTTCTGTTTTCTCATCTACAAAAAAGACATGTCACCATGTGGTTGTGGAATTAAAGGAGAAGATGGTGCCCAGCGCTGGGCAGGTCCCTCTCTGGTGGTATGGCCTGAGCAGAGCTGGTGCTCGTACATTCATAATTTTCTCAGAGGACAAGGACAGCTTTCCCCAGCGGGCAGTCCCTCCGGATGTCCAGCCACCTGCCCCATCCCAGCACTGGACCTTAGCTCTCAAGAAGCCACAGCAGAAGATGCTGCAGGCGTGCTGAAGCTAGAGGTCTCGGGGCTGTAGTCAAACGTTCTCACATGTCCTTCCTACCAGTGTTCCTATTCCTCAGGGAGAAGTGTCCATGTCCTTGGAAAGCCCAGCCTTGGGCCATCTGGCTCGCAGTGACAACAGGAGGAGTGAGGTGAGACGCCGCCACTGGACACACTGAACTGCATTCTGGCCTCTGTCACAACCTGAGGCCTCTGGAGGTCGAGGTCCCTGGGATTACACGGTGCTAATTATTTTGGAGCTGGCTGGAGCCCAGAAAGCTGCAGGCAGGACCCTGAGTCTCACACATGGGTGGAGGGCTTGGCTATCCTTACATTCCTCTGGGAGGGAAGATTCCAGAATGAGGCTGTGGTTGTGTTGTCCGGGTCAGGTCCATTTGAAAGCCCCCCAGAAGGAAGTTCTTTCCAAAGGGAAACCCTCCTGCTGGTGAGGAAGCGGCCAAGTTCCAAGATCCCTGCTTAGGGCTAAGCCTGTCCCAACACAATGGCAGTGAGCAGACCCCCCTGGCAGGTGGTTGGGAGGGGGTGGCCCGCTCCTACTCCTTTGTCTCCAAGGCCTAAAAGTGACCACCCTGTGACCCCACAGACCTTGCGTCGACCCCCACCCCCAGGATCCCCATAGCTTTCCACGCCTTGGCACACCCAGTCAGTAGCACACATGCTGAGAAGGGGATGGACCATCTTCAAGGTCAGCTGTTTCAGCCACCCCCTGGCTGGTATGCCCTCTCTTCCCCTCCCACTGTGGGGCTGGATAGCTGGTTGGCTCTCTGAATGTCATCCCTGGAGCAGGGCTAATGACAGCCAACTGCAGCTTCTTCTCCAGAATAAAGAATGGGACTCAGCCAGTGCTTGGCCCGTAAGTGCGTGATAAATAACAGCTATCACTATTATCTAGTTATAACAGCAAACGCCAAGGAAATTAGCAGGTGCCTGGTGCCACAATGCCACGGATACGAAGGCCATTCCAGGATGCAGCTGAATCATTAGAGTCCAGTTGACCCGAAGGCCAAGCCGCTGGGCAGGAAGGGTCCCCGTGGGCTGGAGGGGCAGGGTGGGTCTCAGTGGGATTTGATGATGTCCTCAAGGAAGCCATGGAGTGACAGATGAGGGACTTGCAGGCTAAGGGAACAGAAAGGCCTGGAGACTGTGGTACTTTGAACATGGTGGGGGTACTGGTGCACCAGACGGTGGGGTGCACTTAGGACAGATGAGGGCCCAACCCTGTGGGAAGCCAAGGGCTGGCTGAGTTCATCCTGCTGCAGGCTGCGTGCCCTAGCGTTGGGTTAACGCTGACATGCCCCGCCCTCCCCAGTGTCCGAGGTCTCTGTGCATGGCCGCTCAGCAGCCCAGCCCTGCCTGTCCTCCCACAGCCCGACCAAATTCAGGTCTGAGTGGGTTCTGGGGGCTGTGTAGAGGGAATGCAAGAGTCACACTTGTGGTTCCTGGCTGCATCCCAGACCTCACTGGCGCACTAACACCATTCACAGGTGCACGCATGGGAAGCTCCTCTACTGTGTTGGACAGAACGGTCACAGGCGTCTGTATGATTCAACCACCAAACAAGCCAGAAACGAGTGCTCTCAAAACACTGGCGCTGTTGCAGCAGGGTTGGTTGGAGGCTGAACGTTGATGGCAACAGTTGGTGTGATGGTTAATACTGAGTGTCAACTGGATTGGATTGAAGGATGCAAAGTACTGTTCCTGGGAGTGTCTGGGAGGGTGCTGCCAAAGGAGATTCCCATTTGAGTCGGTGGACGGAGAGAGGCAGCCCCATCCTCGGTCTGGGTGGGCACCATCTAATCAGCTGCCAACCTGGCTGGAATAAAGCTGGCAGAGGAAGGCGGAAGGACAGGACTTGCTGAGTCTTCTGGCTTCCACCTTTCTCCCATGCGGGATGCGTCCTGCCCTCAAACATCGGACTCCAAGTTCTTCAACTTTTCGACTCCAGTGGTTTTTCAAGGTTTGAAGGCTGCACTGTTGGCTTCCCTGCTCTTGAGGTTTTGGGACTGGGACTGACCCACCACTGGCTTCCTGGCTCCTCAGCTTGCAGATGGCCTGCTGTGGGACTTCACCTTGTGACCGTGTGAGTCAATTCTCCTTAATAAACTCCCTTTTACAGGTACCTCTGTCCTATTAGTTCTGTCCCTCCAGAGAACCCTAACACCATCTGTCACCCCCTAATTCCATTAGACCCTATACCAAACCTGCAGGGGACAGAGACCTGAGACGTCACTGTCACACTGCACGGGCAGAACCTGCACCCAGAGAGCTCATGCTGAAAGTTGGGGCAGAGACAGTTGGGTGGCCTAGGCCGTGGCACTGATGGGCTTCAGGGCTCAGCTCAGGATGTGAAGCAACAGGGCCTGTGTTGGCAGCTCCTGCTATGCCGGAGGTATACCAGCCAGGCCCTAATAGGTTAGTGGATCTATTAGCAATAGCTTGATGGAGTGGGGAGCCCCAGCAAATCCAAAGTGGATGCTATTTCTCAAGGCTACAGCCAAGAGTTTTCCTTTCATCTTAATTCATTAGTTGGTGCAAAAAGACAGCAGCAGAATCTCTCAGAGGCAGCGAGGACCTTGTGGTAGTCTCTGTGTTTTCAGAACCAGGCCGCTCCCTCTTCACACTCAGCCCGGAGATAGCCACACTCCTGTCCTAGAGAGTGGAGGGACCGGTGGGCCGAGGGCCAGCAGAGTGGGCAAGGCCTTGGCCTTCAGAAACTCAACCCCACTCGGATACAGCTGGTGGTGGGCCTTCTCAGCCCCGCATCCGAGTGCCCTCTCTCCCTGGCCCTTAACTTGTCACCTGAAATATCGGAAATGTGGGCCCCAGTTTTCAGGAATTGTCAGAGATGGTGACAGTAGTGGTACCTGTAGCTGCTGGCCCTGCAGCTTGCAAAGGGCCATGGGTTCAGCAGAAGGTGTGGGCTTCTGACCCACCATCTTCTGCCAGCCCCTCCCACCCTGGGCTGCGTGGTCTCTTTGCAAACTACAGGCATTGAGTTATTCTAAGAGCCACAGAGATGTTCCTGGGTCTGATTCTTAAACATATTCGCAATCATACAGTGACCCAGAGACCCAGCAGTTCCTTTTTTTGAGAAATTATCTTGGAGTTAAATCAGCCAAGTCTTTGCCCAGCCTTAGTCTTGGGCAAAGACTAAGCAGCAGGGTTAGTTAACTCTGTGTTGAATGGCAGGAAAACCGAAAGCTCACAAGCCCTTCAACACGGAATGCACTGCTCTGGCCATATGTCTGTGCAGGGAGTCCGTGACAGAAGTGGGGGTCACAGAGGAAGCCGTTTGGGTGCAAGGCCGGAGCCAAACCCTGCGCAAAACAGAGCTGTGTCTCCCCGCAGCCTGGGAGCAATACTCTGATGGAGGAGGTGTGATAGCCCCCGTTCCCCAAAGCAAAACTAGAGCTCAGAGAGTTCCCGGCCTCACCCTGGGTCACATCTGGCCGAATTTGAAAACCAGGTTCTTAACGGAGACTCCGTGTGGCCAAAAAAGTGACCACATGGCACTACATTTATGGCTGTGGATGGATGTTCATAGAACCCTAGGTGGAAAAGAGCTAGAGTGCAAGCACAGGGCCGTCCCGTTTAGTGGCACACAGGCACATCTTCCTGCACAGACACTCGGAGGTAGGCTAAGCAGGCTCCCCATGTCCTTCTGTATACTTTCTGCATTTTCTGAGCCGTTTGTGTGCAATAATTATGTATTAGTTTTATTATCAGGGGAAAATAATAAAGTTATTTTTAAAGGCTGTCCATGGATACCTCGGAGATGGGAAGCATATGTGGCTGCAGCCGGCTGCGGATGAATCATTTGAGAACACTAAACTCAGCGGCGTGGCGCTAGGAACTCAAATGGACTGGAAAGGCCAGGGGATTAAGACTCGTCAACCCCTTATCCAAGGCAGGGACCTGAGGGGTCCCTGGAGGAGGGGCCCAGGGCAGAGGGGGTGTGAGCAGAAGGGAGGAGGGTGCCAGCCCCTGACAGCCATGGGACAGCTTTGTCACTAACATGTGGGACATCCTTCTGTTCTCCCTGGCGGCTCCCTGACAACAAAGAGAAAACAGTAACCCCGACTTAAACTCACACGTGTGCCTCCCTCTCCAGTTGGGCGGCTGGGGGGGGCACAAAAACACCATGTCCTTTTTGGAAACAGCAACACGCGGAGGGAGCACCGTCCAGCGTGGAGGGAAGATGCCGCCCAGCTGTGCCACTGCCCAGCAGCCTCCGGGCAAGGTCCTGCTTGAGCTGACTCTCCAGCAGCTGGGAAGGTCTGTGCCAGCCATGCACACACCCCTGAGCGTGCCCCCTGCCAGAGACTGAGCACGGGCAGCCTCTGGACATCTGCAAATTAAAAAGAAAACTGTGTAAATCAGTTCTTTCCAGCTGTGTGAATCAGGCCCGAACCAGACGCCTGTGTCTGATCAGGGTTTTCTCCCTCATTTGCTGAACTCCCATCCCAGCTGTAAGAAGGGCACCCACCCCGCCCACTTCCCCGTATAAGATCTCCCCTGGCAATGAAACGAGAAGCACTTTTGACCTCATGTTTACTTGATGGATGGACCAAACACAGAAAATGACGCAGTCACCACCACCGACGGCCACAGAGGGACAGGTGATCGCGGGAAATTAAACAGCCCTCCTTAAGCCATCCATCATGAGAACCTCATTCCTTCCCTCGGCCAAGGGTCGGCAGCGCTCTCGCAGAGCAATTCATCACCGGCGGGTCACGTCGTTGCAGGCACCTCTCCGGTAAGCCAGGATCGACCAGGCCCGGCTCACCCACCCGGAAATGCCTTTTAAGGGCCGTCCTAAGTGGGAATTTAATTGAAGTGTAATAAGGCATCTAATATGAGATGAAAGGGCAAGGCCACCTGGAACGAGCCATCACTTAAATAATTACTTTGCTTTCTCGGTCACAGCTCCCTCACCAGTGGCCATGCGGTCATTTAGCTTCAGCGTTGGAGGTAGAGGCGGTCCTGGGGGCTCGCCAGGTCCTGTTTCCCAGCCTACCTTCTGGGGAGTGGGAGAGGTGGAAGACCAGCCTGGTGGGGAAGTGGGGTCACGTGGCTGGTCCTGGCCAATAAGATGTGAAGTCCTTTTTGGGGAGTGGGGGTCCTGGACCCAGGTCCTTCTGTGTCTTGCTCTTCCCTGCCCTCCCTGGGACGAACGCAGGCCTGGCACTGGGCTGACGGAGTCGCCACTGCCCTGGTCATGCCATGGAGGCCAGCACTGTAGTGGCCTGGCCTGGCCCCAGAGCAATTTCTTTCTTTTTTTTTTTTTTTGAGATGGAGTCTCGCTCTGTCGCTCAGGCTGGAGTGCAGTGGCCAGATCTCAGCTCACTGCAAGCTCCGCCTCCCGGGTTTACGCCATTCTCCTGCCTCAGCCTCCAGAGTGGCTGGGACTACAGGCGCCCGCCACCTCGCCCGGCTAGTTTTTTGTATTTTTTTAGTAGAGATGGGGTTTCACCGTATTAGCCAGGATGGTCTCGATCTCCTGACCTCGTGATCCGCCCGTCTCGGTCTCCCAAAGTGCTGGGATTACAGGCTTGAGCCACCGCGCCCGGCCAACCCCAGAGCAATTTCTATGTGCATGAAAGGAGCAAAGATTCAGGTCACCATAGCATAACGCAGACCAGATGGACACCCCACACAGGACCCCTACAGCCTTCGAGCTGGGAGTGCTGCCGGCAAAGAGGAAGGACGTGGGGCTTGTTTCAGCTGCCTCCAGTCTGGAAGAGACCTCAGGACCCACTTCCAGTTTTTCCATTTTAGAGGTGAGGGCAAGGAACGAGATTCAACAAGGAGGGGCCGAGCCCCACCACCCGGTAGCAGAGCCTGAGCTGAACCTGCTTGGCCCTCCCAACCTTCTCAGAGCTCCTGCCTACCAGGACCTGCTGTAGGAGCTCCTGGGGTCTTGGTGACCCAGTCAGAGCCGCTCGGTCACAGGATCAGCTGCCTGCCTGGTGATTTCCCTGCTGCCGGCTTCCCCCTCAGGCCGCTGGTAAGGCTGGGACCTTCATGGGTAGAGAGGCCCGGCTGGTCACAACCCCTGCCCTGTGAACATCATTGTGAAGTCGACGGCACTGACTTGTAAGGGGAGGGGGCAGATCCAGGAGAAAATGCACCGCAGGTGTTGTAGACAGTGGGAAGTCTTTCAACAGGCATCTTTGGACAGCCTGCTGTATGCATGGCACTCAGTGTTCTGTGAACCTTGCAATTGATCTCGAGGCCAGCCAGATGCCCATGAAATATTGGGCACATTGGGCAGCAGGCTTTTATTTTGGTCTGCGTTCAGCCTGCTGTTATGACTTCCTCTTCTTTTCTTTTCAGGTTTCCAAAAGCCTGGGTCCGTGGTGAATCCTGGCTGGGAGGGACTTTGAGGGCACCCCTGGGCTCCTCCCCTGTGCCCTGCCCCACACGCACATCATCCCTGAGAGTGCCCAGATTATCCTTAACGTTTTTCCAGGAGCGGCAGCACTGGCTTTCCCAGTGCCTCTGGGGACAGGTCGCTCACCCCTCCCGCCACTGCTCGGGCCACTTTGGACCCCTGGGAGTATTCGGCAGTGAGCCTGGCAAGAGCATCAATGTGGGTGGCCAGTGCTATGTGCCGCACTTGGCCTGCAGCAAGGGCCAGCTGCATGGGCTGGGCTGGAGTCAGGGGCTTGTCTGGACCTCATCAGGATGCAGAGGAGGGATCTGGCCTGGAGGACCCACCCTGCACATCCTCCTCAGAGCCAGGGTGACCCTTTGCCTCTGTCCTTGAAGAAATGCATCTCAGGGACCCAATGTCCCTGATTGTCCCGATCCAGAGTCCAGAGCAGGAGAGGCTCTCACTCCCTCGCCTGTCCCTGGAACATTAGAACAGCCCGTGGGAGGAGCAACACTGTCCTTGGGAGACCTCAGTCCTCATCCATCCCACTCTGAACGTCAAAGCTACGCGACAGAGTTCAACCAGCTTCCTCCAAGCTGGCCAAGGCTTTCCACGCCCGTCTTTGGCGGATTCCCTTCTGAAATCCCACCTCTTCCTCCCTTGTGGGCCTTCCCACAACTTCCACACTCTGAGGAGCAATCGTGCCTCCTGGATGCCTCTCTGTCACCTTTCAATGTGGAGAATAAAGACCTACAGGAGTGTTGGCAAGCCAGTTAAAAATAGTCCCGTCTATTAAAAGGTGAAAACCTGGTGAGAAACACAGGCGGGGTGGGGGTGAATGTGCTGCCTGCCTCAGCCCTGCCCTCTTTCTGGAAGAGTCAGCCCTCCCCAGACTCGGCGGCCCAATCAGATGCCCTGACCCTGCCAGCCTCCTCCAACCCACGGGAGCCCTTTAGATGGCGGCCCTGGCTACCCCGTGAGTGTCTATCTCAGGCCTGTGTGGATGCCAGTTTGCTTTTTAATCTTGTTACCTTGACACATATCAGTTTTTAAATCAAGGAATGTGTCTTCCCAAATGAATAGGCTTTTATTAGGCACCACGTATCGCTTTCAAAAGAAAAAGTCACATGAACTCCAAGTATGTGCCGTGTGTTTGGGTTGATTCCCGTGTCACAGCGTCGGCAGTCCATTTTCTTCACAGAGAAATTCTGTCATCTCCGACACCAACACCAACAGCAGCCAAGGGGTCCCTGGTGTGGGGAGGGGACCATCCCACACAGACCTCAATTGCAGAAGCAGTGATGAACAGAAACCTCGGGAGGGCTGAGAGCTCCGAGGAGTGGCGGGGAGGTAGGGCTGTGGATGAGGGCTCTGCTGCTCGCAGCCAGGTGAGGGGGGTCTGGGTGGTGCTGCAGCTCCCGTACTCTCCCATGGCAGGTCACGGTCCTCTCCTCTTATATCCACCACAGTTCACACAACTGCCAGAGCCGGGTTCAAGGTCCCAGTCCCTCGCCTGAGACCTTGCCAGAGCTGGGTTCAAGCCCCCAGTCCCCTGCCTAAGACCTTCCGAGACTCTGCACCCACAGGCCATGTCTGTGCTGCCCACATGGTCCCTGATGCTCCCCAAGGCCCCTCTGCAGCCCCTGACACCCCACCCCCACCCATCTGCATGCATATTCCCCAAAGTGTTGTTCCCCTGGGCCTCTGTGGTGCCCTTCCCCCTCCTGAAAATCCCTCCTCCAAGACCATCCATGGTTCCCTTCCTCTCTGGAACCTTCCTTGATCTCCCCCTGCCTGACTCATTGAGTTCCCCTTCCCCCGAGCCCCACACAACACTCAGCAACCCCACCTCTACAGCAGAAGCCACTTCCTACATGGACTCCTCTCTGGAACCTTCCTTGATCCCCCCAGGAACCCTTTGAGTTCCCCCTTCCCCCGAGCTCCACACAGCACCCAGCAACCCCGCTCCTCGAGCAGAAGCAACTTCCTTCTTGGGCACTGGCGTTTTGGCCCATCTTTCCTGTTGAAACGCAGTTTCTTAGGGTACCAGGAAAGACCATCAGTGCTCGTTGACCGAAAGTTCAACGTGCTCACAGACTCTGAGCAGGATTTTGCACCATCTGTCAGTAGGTTCTTGATTTTCATTTCTTCTTTCAGAATCTCGGGCTAAAGATCTATGCGTGCTGGGGCCACTTTCCTTGTCAGGTGGTAAAAAGCTCTTTGGCAAATCAAAGGTCTCCTCTCCCAGGCAAGCACTGGGTCCTTTCCTCCCCTGGAGGCTTCTCAGGCAGGACCACAGCCGGGAGAGCTGAGATGCTGCAGCAGAGAGAGAGGAAAGGAGGGCACCACCCAGCCCTGCCCCTGTACCTGCATCTCAGCTGTCTCCTGCGTGAGGCATGCCCCATGACACACCTGCCACAGGCCCAGGATCCTTCTGCACCTGCCACATCTACTATGTCACACCCACCCCACACCTGCTATGTCCCCACTGTGCCACACCTAGGTCACACTCTTGCCACACCCCCAAGCCCCCACCATGCCATGCCTACTGTGTCACACCCTTGCCACACCTGCCACCACCCCACTATGCCACGCCTACCATGTCACACCTGTGCCACACTCACCAAGCCCCACCATGCCATGCCTTTGCCATGCCCCTACTGTGCCCTGCCACACCCCATGCCACGTTCCCCATCCCCTGGTTGCACTCTGTCACTCTCCCACTACGTCACATCATATACCCTCCCCACTTCAAGATCTGCCCACTGCTATGCCAAGCTCTGCGACACCAGGCCCTTGCCACACCAACCCCTACTATACCACCCCACTCCCGCACTATGTCACACCACACTCCCACTACCCACGTGACACCCCCCACCACACCACACCCCACCACGCCACACCACACCCCCCACCATGCTATGCCACGCCACACCACACCACACCACACCCCCACCACAGCACACCCCCACCCCCACCACACCACACCCCCACCATGCCACGACCCACTACTCCCTCCAGACCTCATGGCTGAGGCCCGTCCTTATCTCTCCCTTGGGCAGGAGCCTCTCACTGGTCTCCATCTCTTGACGGGCCTTACTTACATCTTTAGGTAATTCCTCTCCACTGTGGCTGTGTTAGCCCGGTTAAGGTACACCCTGGACCTCACTTCCTGCTGTAAAGGCTTCTGTGGATCCCCTGGAGCTGGGATGAAGTCTGTATCCTGGGCTGCCATCCACAGACTCTACAGACAGTCCCAGAAGCATGAGCGGAGCCGTCCTCCCTCCTCTGATGTTCCCAGCCCGTCTGTGCCCGGGCCCTCGACTCCTCCATTCCCCAATCCTTATTCTTCCTCCACCCACTCACGAAGAGAGGATCAGCCTCCATCTTTTCAAGGAGGCATTCTGACCAAAGGAGAGGCTCAGCCTCCATCTTCTCAAGGAGGCTCCCAACCAAAGGAGATGAAGTCGTCCCTGGGTTTGGGGGGCGGTCGTTGTGAATCCTTACAGAACGGATTTCTCAGCCATTGCAGGGGCCAAGCCCTGTACTGTACTGTACCTGCGCTGTACCACTAAGGAAGGAGGCCACTACTACTCCTGCTGCCCCCCTCCCCCACCTTGCCTAGTTCACAAGACAGGAGGAAAGAGAGAAAGAAACAAAAGTAAGACAAATAGCCGGACAACCTTGGCACCACCACCCGGCCCTAGGAGTTAAACAAGGTTATAATAATAACATCAACCTCTGGCCTAAACTACTTGTGTCATCTGTAAATTCCAGACACTGTATGAAAAAAAGCATGTATGTAAAACTTTCTGTTCTGTTAGCTGATGCATGTAGCCCCCAGTCACGTTTCCCACGCTCGCTCGATTTATCACGACCCTTTCACGTGGACCCCTTAAAGTTGTAAGCCTTTAAAAAGGCCAAGGATTTCTTTCTCGGGGAGCTCGGCTCTTAAGATGCGAGTCTGCCGACGCTCCCGGCCGAATAAAAAGCCTCTTCCTTCTTTAACCCGGTGTCTGAGGAGCTTTGTCTGCGGCTCGTCCTGCTACACCACCACCTGTGTGAGGCGGGAATGAGGGCCTGGACCACAGTGGGAGGTCGATTTGAGTTTGCTGAGCAGTAATAACTCCTAATGGAAGCTAGGTCTCCTCTGGCTGGGAGTGCTTGCGCTAAGGGAAGTCGGAATCCTGGGAGCACGCTCAGCTCCCAGTGCACCCAGTCACAGAGGTCAGCACCAGCACCATGGGCACAGGCCCTCACTGCGCCCTTCTGATTGGCCCTCCAGCCTCTGGTTGTGGCCACCAGCTGTCCCCCGCTCAGCTCCTGCGGGCTGCAGCCTCCTTGAGAGATGGTTATGATAATGTGGCAGAACCTGCAATGGCCCCTATAGGACATGCACTTGAACCCCACTTAGCTGCCAGCTGTTTAAAAATGGAAGGAAGAGATTAAAAATGAGCGAGCTAAACGGCTTTGAATAAAGCCATCAACAGCCCAAATGTGCAAACTAATTCAATTTCTGCATCTTTCCTGCTCTGAAGTATGCACACTCGAGAGCCACAAGTTTCCTCTGTCAAGGCAGGAGGAGCTGAAATGCACAAAGCAGACCTGCCTGCCTTCCTCAGTGGCCACTCATAAATTTCCCAGACTTCATCCAAACACAGGCATCTCCGTTAGAGCTCCTCATGGAAATGTCCATGCCCACTTGGTAACCACCCATACAACTGCTGAGGGCAGAGAGAGGCAAAGCTTAACCAACAAGTTCCTCACCATGAGAACTGCCTGGGGACCAGCCACTCAGCACATACAGCCTGCGGGAACCCTCTGGCTCAACCCACACGGCACCTCTGCTGCGGGCAGCTTGACCACCCACGAAACTCTGCTGCGGAAGAGAGCAGCAAACATCCGTCCTCCCAGTGTCCTGTTGGTCAGGAACTGGGGAGCAGCTTAGCTGGGTGCTTCTGGCTTGGGGGTCTCTCGTGAGGTTGCAGTCAAACAGGCAGCAGAGGCCTCACCTGAAGGTCTGCGTGGGTTGGAGGATCTGCTTCCAAACTCACTCACCTGACTGTTGGGAAAAAGCTCCATACCACCCAGACCTCGCCAACGAACCACTCACCATGTGGCAGGTGGTCTCGCCTGCCCAGAACGTGACAGAGAGAGACAGAGAGAGAGAGAGAGAGAGGGAGAGAGAGAGGTACCCGAAATGGGACCCATAGTGCCTTTTGTAACCTAGTCAGGGGAGGGGCTAGCATGGCTTCTGCCAGCTTCTGCCTGCTTGAGGGTCGCTGGGGGCCATCCTGAGGCTGGCTTCCGCGTGGGTGTGCTCTCTCTGTGTTAAGATGAGGAACCCAGGCTCAGACCATGCAGGCCACCTGCCCGAGCTCATGCAGCCAGTGGGGCAGAGGCAGGAAGGGACCCCAGTGGGCTGATTCAGAGGTGCTTGGACTCAGGGGCTGTGGGGGGAGCCCCATCCCTGTGGCTGCTGTCCACTGGGCCTGTGCAACCTTGAGAGAGTCTCCCAGGGGTCTGAGTCTCAGCTGCGGCATCTCTTCAAAGAGGACAGTAATCCCAGGGCCTGATGGTCCCAGTGCCCGAGGGTGACCCGGGGGCCAGCGTGGGGAGAAAGCAGAATCATTCCACACATTTGAGGGGGCCGTGGGGCCTGGCCAGGATAGGACCCAGCCTGGAAGCCAGCACCAGTCTGCACAATCCAGTGTGGCAGGCAGGGAAACTGAGGCTCAAAGAGCTACTGAACCCAAAGCCAGACCACCGATGGGGCCGGGGGTCAGACCACAGGGATCCTGGGTCCCAAACGCTTCACTGCAGGCACCACACACAGAGGATGGAGGGAGTGACTCTAAGAGCAACAGAAAGGGCCCATGGTAGGGGCCGGTTCGGGGCAAGGCCTGGCTTTATCACCAGGACCCCCACGGCCACCATCTGAGGCAGATGTTGTCACTGTCACCCCACTTAGGTGAGAGGAAAGTAAAGGCCAGTGGCTGTCCCAAAGTGGGAGAGCTGGAAGTCAGCCTGGGTCCCACCCTGTCCACCCTCAGCCGCTGTGCTCCCACCACCTCCCCACAGAGCTTAGCGGCCACCTCCCTGCTGCTCTGTCTGTGTGTGTCAGGAAGACCAGCTGCTGAGACAAACATCCCCGTGCCTCAGTGGTTTAAAGCAAAGTGCATCTCACTCGAGTAGGCAACAGCTCCCTCCTTGATCTGTCCTAGGGTCCTCAGAGCCCCTCCACTCAGCCCTGAAGGGCAAGAGAGCAGGCAGCCGATCCACCGTGAGGGATTTAGGGGTTGCAGCACTTCTGCCCACACCCCATTGGTCAAAAAATGGACACCCGACCCCTCTGGACTACAGGGGAGGCCTGGGGTGCTGCCAGGTGCCCAGGAAGGAAAGGAAACCAGAACTGGGGGGGCTCCCAGAGCTCCCGTCCACACTGTGCCCTCTGGGTCCTTTCTATTTCCGCCAAGCCATGACTCGCTCGAGATCACAGGTCACAGTGGGCAGCAGAGCCAGAGTTTAAACCGGCCCCGCCCCTGGAGCATCTCAGGGGACCTCTGGTTGGTGGCACCGATGGTGGGCACGGGCAGAATTATTGAATTTCTCCAACTGACAGGGCTCTGTTTCCGCCATCAAACTGACCCCTCTGAACTTGTTGGGGAAGTCAGGCCGCTGAAGCTGTGCCCTCCTCTGAACTTGACACCCCGGCATTGACATGGGAGCGCAAGGAGCCCACACCCTAGTGAAAACAGCACTGTGCCCTCCGCAGGGAGCAGGGCTCCATCCAGGCTGCCGGGCCCCCTCCTCCACGTCCTCCTCCCAGCACCGGCCTGTTGCTCCTTCCTGTGGTTCAGATGAGGCTCAGCAAGGAGCCAGAGGGAGCTTTCAGCCCGCAGGCAAGTCACTTCACAACTCAGAACCCAAAGGAGGCCCTCACTTACCCGGAGTCAGGCCAAACTTCTGGCCCTCGAGGCCCCCAGCACTTCCTCTGGCTCCTTGACCTTCCTTCCCACCCCAGCTGTCCCCGTCACTCCCTTCAGTGCTCCTGGCCTCCTCATTGTTCCTACCTTGAGACCTTTGCAGTTGCCATACCCCCAGCCTGGCATGCTCTTCCCTGAGTTATATGCAGCCCTCTCTTATATCCTCAAGTCTCTGCCCCCATGCCCCTTATCCACAAGGAGGCACGGACCTCCTGTTTAAAATGAGAATCCCCCGCCCCTCACTCCCACTTTGCAACACACTCTGCACCTGGACACTTGTCAGCCACTTGTTTCTGTCACTGCCGTCCCCCTCTTTCCGAATATGCATTCTGGGACGGGGGATGTGTGACCACTGTGTCCCCAGCCCCTGGCACAGGGGACATGACTACTATTTGGTCGTCAAATTAAGACACAGAACATTCTTCTGCTCGTCACCATCTGTGCACCCCTCATCCGGACTGACCACAGGAAGATAACAGGTATGTCCCCACCATAGTGACGGGGACTGGGCTCCCCCAGCCCTCCCTACCCTCTCCTACCCCCAGTGGCTGAGTAGACCCCTGGGCTGCACCCACATCTGAGGAAAGACGTTGCATCCATCACTTCAGTCCTTGTCTCCTACCCAAGGTCCCCGGGAGGCTGCCCTGCGGTGGGATTTCTCCCTCGTCAAGAGCTCTGCATCCTGACAGCCTGTCCCCAAAGCCATGGGCAGAAGGCCCCATCTCTGAGACCTTTCTTTCCAAACAAGTGACTTTGCTGAAAGACCAGCCTGGGCTGTCACATGGCTGTGGCCCTTGGGCAGCTCAGCATTTCACTGTGTTCAAACGACAATATTCTCAACCAAGAAGAGGGTGCAGGTGGGGTTAGAGAGGCCCACGGGACCTGACAGACAGCTGGAGGTTCCAGCCCCTGCCTCTCATCTCTACGAGAGCCATGGAGGCCAGTAGGGAATGGGTTAGCCAAGTTCACACTGGCCCAGTGGCTGCATCAGCATGGCCAGAGGCATCCCCAGGGCCAGAGCAGCCAAATCTGAGAGGCGGCCTCAAGCAGTAAGAGGACACAGACTTGGCCATCGGGTCCCCTTCCCTGCCATTGCCTGGCTGACCAAACCTTTCTTGTTATCCCGAAATGTAATGTGACAGTGATGAGCACAACACAAGTGTGGCCACCACAGTGCAGGAGTGCCCAGACCCCAAGTCCTTACATACTCATGTTGGTGCCCTGTCTCTCCTTTGGATTTGCTGTCACTCCTCTGGGTCTTCTTGTCCCCAGGGTCCAGCCTCCTGGTCAGCTTGGCCCTTCCCTTCCATTTCCAGAGGCTGCCAGGATCGCTGGCAGTGGGTGGGGCACGAGGCCAGGACGCAGGCTCCAAACCTTGTCTCAGCCAGGGAGGGGCTCAGTGGCCAGGCTGAGGGAGACGAGGGAGGGTGGCTGGGGCTGTTTCCTCAGTAACCTTCTGCAAACACACACCAGCCTGCTGGGAGCTGCTGGGCCCGAGTGTCACTGAGTTTGAGAATCCTCACGGTCATAACCTGGATGCACTGTCTCTCGTCTTGCTGGTCACTGATATGAAGAGAATGTTCTTCCTTGACGCCATAGACAGCACCTCTGCTGTGCACCGAGCCCAGTGCCTCACTTACAATGGGCTCTTGATACCCAGCCTAGGACAAACACGTGTCGGCCCCTCCTGCTGCCCTGGTGCTGGGATTGAGGCAAATATAGTCAAGAGGGGCGGCCGTGCCTTCCTGGAATCTGGCCACCAGCGGCGACAGCCACACCTGCCCAGGACCACTCACCTGCTGCATGGCTGGAGGACTCCAGCTGCCCAGTAACCAGTGCCACACAGTCTCTGCCAGGGTCTGGGAAGGCAGTGTCAGCACTGGCAAAGCCAGAGGGGTGGGGTCCTGTGAGCCGCCACCCTGGCCATGCACCCCCCAGACCTGTAGGGGCCCTGCTAAGGACCAGTCCTGGGATGGATTTGAATAAGAGTCTATCAGGGGGCATGGAGCTGACCCCAGAGAGAGCAGGGGTCCAAGCAGGGCGAGAGGAGGGGCCCCTGTGCCTGCTGTGGCTCCCGCCCCCTCTCTCTCCCATCACCCATGTGCCCAGAGGCCCTTCCCAGCCCTGGTGGGACCACCTTCCCATCCACCTGATACCCCTGCTCAGATGGGGGCATCTTGGCTCAGCCCACAGCTGGGTACGAGCAGTCAGTCACCCCAGAGCACCTTCATTTTGCTTCCAATGAGAGCTTTGATGGTCTCACTGTCACCGACAGCGCCTGGGAGAGGAATCTGAAATCAGACACCACCCAGGTCCCTCTGCCTGGAATGACTGGGCACGGAAGGAAATTCTAACCACAGAATCGGGGTAGCCCAGGGTGACACACGTTGGGGAGAGGGCACCGTGCTGGGGTCCTGGATGCTGATCGGGGCACTGCCAGGGGTGACATCGGGAAATTTCCGCCCCCCATGACCCACACTTCTTGTCTAAAGGGTGATGGCAATGGCGAGAGAGACACCCTGGGACCACTGCAGACAGTGGGTGGGTGGGTGGGCTCGGGGCCTCTGGAGCATGCTCTGTGGGTCCCTTCCCACAAAAGAGGGCCTTGTGACCAAGTAACACAGGACATTCTCCTCTCACACACTCGGCCAGTCGGTGAGGCCAAGCACGGCCGGAACACCTGTGGCTGCCCTCATTTGCAGGCGTCTCATTGTATCAGCCAGGCAAGGTCAGCAGCAAACAGCCCCCAAGGCCCTGCAGCTTGAGAAATTCCAGTTCATTCTCAGATGTGCTCCATGTCCATTGTGGGTCTTCAGAGGAGCTCAGTAGCTAAAGTGGCTGGGAAACCAGGTTGACAAAGGCTCCCTCCTTGCACAAACGCCCTCACTTATCTCAGGAGTGGGGCAGGAACAGGGAAAGTCACCAACCATTCTGGCTCCTAGCGTGCCCTTCCCCTTCCCATTTCCCCTTCCCATTTCCCCTTCCCATTTCCCCTTCCCATTCCCCTTCCCATTTCCCTTCTCATTTCCCCTTCCCATTTCCCTTCCCATTTCC
>NW_012117821.1:3213965-3251839 GCF_000951035.1 Colobus angolensis palliatus | reverse complement strand
GACTAACATGAAATAAAAGCAAATGGAACGCAACTGATTTCTCTCTTAGAGGGAGCAGGTGGAGTTGCCCCTTCAGACTCACAGCTGAGGAGTTAGACTCGCGCATGGCCGGGGGAGGCTGAGCTTGAAGACACTGTGAAACTGGGGATATCCCAGGAAGGCAGCCTGGACTGTCCCTTCCCCAGCCTGGCGATGTTTCTCAGACCAGCCAAGGAAAGCCCCAGACTGCAAGGTTTTTCTGGCTACGCAGAGATCTAGGGCTGCCAACTTCCCTTTTCATGCCTCGGTTTCCCCTTCTGCAGTGGAAACGACTGTGCTCATCTGCAGGGAGCACATGACCAGTTTCTTCTTTTCTCCTCTGTGTTTGTCAAAGTCTTTTCTCCCCTCTGCAAGACCCCACCTCCCTGTGAAGATGACAGTGGTATGTGCCATCCGGTCTACTCTTCGGAGACCCGGGTCGGGGTCTGATCCCGGGCAGTAGGAGAGGCAACGGCCAGGGTCCCATTGAACCACGTTGCGTTACTGAGCTGGGCTGTGCTCCGTGCACTAAGAGTTGTACGTGTTCCCTCCTTGTGGAGGACAGACCTGCGGGTTTTACACCGTGTGAGGCCAGCACCCACTCACAGCAGCAACTGACTCGGAGGCTCAGGCAGCGACTTCTCTGCTCTTTCTCTTTCCCAAGCGCAGAGAGCACAGCCTCACTTTCTTAGTCTGCAAAGGAGATGGAATTGTCTCCAGCCAAATCAGACTTCTGGAAGGTTCCTGAAGTCACCTGGCTCAAGCTACGTTGCACCCTCCCACCAGGATGCTTTTACTCTTTCTCCCTTTTGTCGACTCCTCTTCATCCTCCGAACACCACCTTAGCCCATTCCCCAGGAAGCCTTCTCAGCCCCCGCCTGGCTGACACATACCAGGTGGCGCAGGCACCAGAACCTGGGTGTGGGTGCGCCGCATGCACGGAGGTTCACATCACAGCTCCACCCTTGCAGCCGCTGCTCTGATCCTGTACCAGCAGGCAGGGAGAGGCAGGAGCCATCCTCACAGGCTTGCCTGGCCTCCCTCCCTGGGTCCTGTTTCCCCACCTCCCTAAAGGTGAATCCTGGGCCTCTTCCTTTGGGGTTTCTGCCCTATTACTTAGTTGCTGGCTTCACGTCTGTTTTGAGTACCACGTCCAGGGTAGAGACGGTGTCTCCTGTGACTGTGTCCCTCTGAGCGTCACCCTGAGCCCTGCACACTGCAGACAGTGAGTAAGGGCTACCTGGGTGAATAGGGGGTCCTGCAGCCAGAACCCCCATTGAGGGTCCCACTTTGACATACAGACCCCTGGGATCTCAGGCCTCCAGATACCCTGATCCCTACACCCCACGGGAACCTGCACACCACCCAACACCAAAGGGAGAGCAAGCCAGGACTCAGAGCCACTGCAGTCCATAACTCACAGGCCACTCCATTAATGACCCCTTGGCAGAAGCATGGTGAGTGCAGCCACCTCTTGGAAGCCACCCCCGGCCTCCCCTCGCCCGTGTATACAGCACTTGGATTTGTTAAAATATTGAACCTGTTAGGTGGAAAATGAAAAATGCTAGATGAGCCGCTCTTCAGCCTGGCTTCGGGCACGTCATGGGAGAGCAAACGCAGTCTGTCCCGCCTTGCTGGCTCGTTCGGCCCAAGATTAATGGCAGGAGGGTCTGGAGAGGGGCAGGTCTCCAGGCTGGCCGGCTGGAAACCGGTGAAATAGGTTTGTCATCTGTGTACTTGTCATGTAAATGAGCGTCCTTAAAGGGCTCTTACATGTGTCTTGGCTCCCATGCAGAAAGCCGAAAGCCCCAGACTGAAAGAGGCATTCATCATCCCGCAGGCACAGCTCTGCAGCCCAGAGGTGCCACAGTGTCCTTCAAGGGCAGATGCTGAGTTTCCTTCCCCCTTCGCAGAGGGAAGGGGGATGTCTGGGGAATTCGTGTGGCCATAGCTGCAGCACTGGGGAGGGTTAATCACCCCCTCCCCCACCCAGACCACGGATTCTCTCTTGTGGGGAGGGTAC
Source organism: Colobus angolensis palliatus (assembly GCF_000951035.1). NCBI lineage: Eukaryota > Metazoa > Chordata > Mammalia > Primates > Cercopithecidae > Colobus > Colobus angolensis. The sequence continues at coordinate 3,249,798 of NW_012117821.1, read as the reverse complement.
CTGGGAGAAAGGAAGTCAGCCTTAGGAGACTTAGCATGCCTGGGAGTTAGTGAAATCAGCCTCTTAGATCCATCTTCCAGCATGTTCTGTTGACAGGGACAAGAAGGCTGATTATTGAGAGCTACTTGGGTGTGGCATAGATTGGACGTCGGTAAGGACTTCCATCAGACCTGTCTTGAATGGCAAGGAGAGGTTTTGCAGCTGGTCTTCCTAAAAGGCTAGGGTCCCCATGCCTGCTGGACAAGGGAAGGTTGGCAGAGCACGGAATGAAGACGGAATGGATGAAGGTGGACAGCCGAATTTGGCTCCAGTCCTCTCTTCTCATGCTGTACCCAGGACAGATACCACTAAGCAATCGGCCACTCGTTCCTGCTGAGCCCAGCAAAGACAGCAGACGCCTTCTCCACACAGCTCCTGGGCTGTAAGCAGTATAAGCTGACTTCGACTAGCCTAAGCCGCACAATCTAGGCAACAATAGCGAAGGACGATCATGGGATTGGACAGTCATGACTGGACAATCAATCCAGGCTGTGGAGTTGTGCCTGTCAGATGATGAATGCCTCCTTCAGTCTGGTGCTTTCAGCTTTCTGCATGGGGGACGTGAGCCGTTCAGTGTCCCCACCAACAATGAAGAGCGGGACTCAACAAGGACAGACGTTGGAGCAGCTCCAGGGATCCCGGGACCACCACTCAGATTCTGCAGAGGAGGGGTCACTGCCAGGATGCCTCTTCTGCAGCCACGTCTGACACTCGTGTTTCTCCTCTCAAGCTCAGGCTCTGGGGTGGAGAATGTGGTCACCTGGGCCCATGTGCTCACCTCTGGCCAGGTGAGGGCACTAGTTCAACCAGTAACTCCAACCAGACGGATTCCAGAGGGAGTAGCAGTGAGGGGTGCCGGAGCCTGAGGATGGGAGCTGGGCCATGTGCAGACAGCAGCAGCTGGCCTCTCTTGGCTCCTCCACAAGCCCTGCCCAGCCCTGGACCTTAGACCCAGCTTCTGCTCCTGCCTGTGCTGGCAAGCTCTTCTGCCATTGTAGTAGTCCATTCTTGCACTGCTAATAAAGACTTATTAGACTGGGGAATTTATAAAGAAAAAGAGGTTAAATGGACTCACTGTTCCACATGGCTTGGGTCTGGGTCACTATCATGGCGGAAGGTGAAGGAAGAGCAAAGTCACATCTTACATGGCGGCAGGCAAGAGAGAGCATGTGTGGGGGAATTACCCTTTATAAATCCATCAGATCTTTTGAGACTTACTCACTGTCATGAGAACAGCATGGGAAAGACCCACCCCCATGATTCAATTCCCCCCCACTGGGTCCCTCCCATGACGCGTGGGATTATGGGAGCCACAATTCAAGTTGAGATTTGGGTGGGCACGCAGCCAGACCATATCAGCTATCCACCATGGAGGTAAAAGAAATCATGTCATTGGCATGAACTCCAGATCTAGGGGACTCTGGAGAAGGGCAATGTGTGGGCAATGGTGATGTGGAGGCCTCATGTGGCAAAGCAGGCAACCCACTCTTGGAGAACCCAGATCCACAGGTAGCCCCCCGTGCTGGTTCACACAGTTCAGCCTGGGACTTTGACCCCTGACCCCACCCCTTAGGCCTGTCCCATTTCTCCACAGAGACTTAAACCCGTCACCTTAATGCCGTCTCACATTTTATCTACTTGTGTGGTGGATTTGGATAAAACCAGGAAACAAAACTGTTCTGATTTTTTATATTATTTGATTTGGTTCTCAGTATTGTTTTCAGCCTACTCTGATATTGGGGTTGTTTTGCTTAAAATGAAAGTTGGGGGAGCCCGACCCCTTGGATGTGACTGTGATCCAGCGTGTGGAGTCAGGCTGGCCCAAGCGTTTCTTGATGGTTTTCCTATAGGTGTTTGTGTCCCTAAGCAGTGATTTTTCTGTGTTTGAAACCCTGTGGAAATACATTGCTCTGTGTCCTCTGCTGCTTCACTGGTCACTTAGTAGCAAGTTTTGAGATTGTTCCATGTGGATGGGTGAATTGCTAGTGCATGCATGTTCCAGGCTGCATAGTATTCCAGGGTACAGCTGCATGGAACTCGTGCCTATTTGCTTCCTGATGAACGACAAAAAAAGTGGGGAGGTGAAAAACCAGCCTAGCTCAGCTCAGCCAAGGAAATGGGACAGGGGAGACCTCAGGTTCCAAGCACTGTGTGTGTGTGTGTGTGTGTGTGTGTGTGTGTGTGAACGTGTAGGTGATGCACACACACACGTACAGGCTCCTGAGCAATGACTGTGAGGGTGGACCAGCCTGGACTTTCATCATAGGAGCTGCCAGAAGCTCACCTTCAAGCCAGCCTGCAGTCCCAGCCAGGCCGTGGTGCTTCCTGTGTTGGCGTTTGGAGCTTAACATCTTCAGTATAAAAAGCAAGCTGCCGGTTTTTGTTTTTGGTTTCCTTCAAATCTGTAATACACTTGTCAGATGTGAAACTGCATTGGAGCAGAGGAGCACACACGTGTCATCCCACGTTGGCACCTGGTTATTAAATATTTGAGTCGGCTTTAACCAGCCCTGCTCATGACCTGCCCAGGGAGCCCGCTGATGCCTGGCACTGGGAGAGGCTGCTGGAGGCAGTGAGATCATGCCCTCCAGAAGGAACTGGTAAACCCTGGGAAGCTGGAACTATAGGGTCACCTGCCCGAGGCCTCTCTCACCTGCACCTGCCAGAGGCATCTCTTGCCTGCACCTGACCGAGGCTTCTCTTACCTGCCCTGCCTAAAGCCTCTCTTGCCCACACTTGCCTGAGGCCTCTCTCGCCTGCACCTGCCCGAGGCCTCTCTCACCTGCACCTGCCAGAGGCATCTCTTGCCTGCACCTGACCAAGGCTTCTTTCACCTGCCCTGCCTGAGGCCTCTCTCACCCACACTTGACTGAGGCCTGTCTCGCCTGCACCTGCCGGAGGCCTCTCTCACCTGCCTTGCCTGAGGCTTCTCTCACCTGCACCTAGTGGGGCTTCTCTCACCAGAACCTGCCTGAGGCCTGTCTTGCCTACACCTGCCCAAGGCCTTTCTCGCCTGTACTTGCGGGACCCTCATCCTTACTCACCTACGCTGCGGCCTCTGCCTTCGCTGGGCAGGATGAGGGCCCCTGGACAGGAATGAGTTTCATTCCTCTGGGACTATCAGGCCCAGGGAGCCCTCCTCTCCCCTTCCCGGTTCTGGAATCCCACCTGGCATGGCTCAGAGGGACTAAGTCCTCTGATTCTGACCGAACCCCAAGGAGGGTCTGTCTTCAGTCAGCATCAGGTGACCTGGAGCCTGAAGACCTGGGGGCACCAGCCAGGCAGGGGATTTCTCTGAGCACCTGAGGGAATGGGAATGGGGTCAGCTAAGGCAGGCAGTGGTCTCCACCACATGGGCTCAGGGGTCCAGGGTCTGAAGTTCTTAGACGGAGGGCAGGGCGTCTGCAAGCTTGATGGTGCACACCCGTCTCCTGGAGACAGCTTGTTAAATCGAGACCCTGACTGCTGGTCTGGACAAGGTGAGGCTGAGGCTTCTGAACTGGGGCCTGGAAGGTCTTTTCTTACTGGCACCTTTGCTCCAAGTCCCTTCCCCAGCACAAACGCCATGTGCCACTCTGTCCCAGGGAACCTGCCACAGGTTTTAGGTGAGCCAGCCTCGTGGGGACTCCAGGGCCCGAAGCCCAGGAGATGCTCAGCTGTGAGGACCGGGGAGACCACCAGGCCATCTCGCAAGACGGGAAGAGGGCTCAGCTTGCAGGTGACTCCTGCCTCCTGCGTGGCCTGACTGTCCAGAGGCAGAGACACCATCCCCACCCACCGCATGCCTCCCCAGGGCATCGATCTCACTGACTTGAATGACAGGTGCCACTTCCTCTCTCCCCAGGGCGGGGTCTGTCCGGCTCATCCCTGGTCCTCTGCAGACCAGAACCCTGCTCTGTGGCTGTTGGAGGGGCAGGGGCAGAGTGTGCCTCATCCCTCCAGCTGTGCCTTCCAAGCCCCACCTGGTTTCCTTCCTCCCTCTCCATCAGTCTCCCCTAAGACAGCCCACCTCCTCCTCCCAAATTAGGTCTTCCAGGAGGGATGGATCTGCCACAGGTATGCCTTACCCAAGCTGCTGGGCTGGATTTGGGGGAGCTTTTGGCACCACCGCTGTAAACGAGAAAGACGTTGATGACGAGAGCAGCCTAGGCAAGCGGGGGAGTATTCCACCGGCGCTGCTTTGTGTGGGAGATTACATATACACCAGCTTAACACCCGATGTCAGAGCAAATAAATATACATGGCCACCATCCCCCCATCCCTGCTATCTCTCCCCAGCCCAGTGGTTACTCTGGCGCCTCCACATCTTTAATCTTACTGATTCATTCTCCTGCCTTCCATGTGGCATATTAATGTTAGGTCAGAAAGTATTTCATCACTTATTCTGAAGGTCTTATTTCATTTTTATTCAAGAATGTGTAATCCTGAGAAAAAATAATTACATATGAGAGCAACAGTGCAGCTCTGTCCTGAATTCGCAGACTCATGAAATCTCAAAACTAGAAAAAGAAACTAAATCCAACCCTCTTGTTTCACACATGGGGAAACTGAGGCCTCGCAGTGGGCAGGCGGTATGCGGCCTGCCCAACTTGTGAGTCTGTGCCAAAGCCAGGCCTGGCACCTTGTTTGCCTGAAACGCATCCCCGCATCTTCGTAGACCAGGTGGGGACAGAGGTTTTTACCTTGGTCATTTTTTTTTTTTTTTTTGAGACGGAGTCTCGCTCTGTCTCCCAGGCTGGAGTGCAGTGGCCGGATCTCAGCTCACTGCAAGCTCCGCCTCCCAGGTTCAGGCCATTCTCCGGCCTCAGCCTCCCGAGTAGCTGGGACTACAGGCGCCCGCCCCCTCGCCCGGCTAGTTTTTTGTTTTTTTTTTTCAGTAGAGACGGGGTTTCACCGTGTTGGCCAGGATGGTCTCGATCTCCTGACCTCGTGATCCACCCGTCTCGGCCTCCTAAAGTGCTGGGATTACAGGCTTGAGCCACCGCGCCCGGCCTTTTTTTTTTTTTTTTTTTGAGATGGAGTCTCACTCTGTCTACCAGGCTGGAGTGCAGTGGCGCGATCTCGGCTCACTGCAAGCTCCGCCTCCTGGGTTCACGCCATTCTCCTGCCTCAGCCTCCCAAGTAGCTGGGACTACAGGCGCCCGCCACCACGCCCGGCTAATTTTTTTTTGTATTTTTAGTAGAGACGGGGTTTCACCGTGGTCTCGATCTCCTGACCTTGTGATCCGACCTTGGTCATTTCTTAAGAGAGCGAGCTTTCTGGGTTTAGAGATGATTCAGCAGATCAGACAACCACCTCTCAGAGATGCTGTAATGATGGTAACCACTGCCGTCCACCAAGCATTCCTGGGGCCAGGCCCTATGCTGTGTACACTAATGTGCATCACCTTGTTGCATCTTCAGCTGCTGTGACTGTTCCTATTTTGCAGATGGGGAAACTGAGGCATGGAGCATTTTGGAAACTCACCAAGGCCACACAGATAGTGAGTGAGGTGTCGGAATTGGTACTCAAGTTTATCTTACTCCAAAGCTTGTGCTGTTAAGCAGCATGCTCCCCTGCCACGGGGTAAGCTACGGTGCTGAGGTCATATGACATGGCTTCTAAGGTCCTACTCGGCTCTGAGAACCCACAGAGTACTTGAACATATGTCAAGGGCACTTCGTGGTAGCCACAAAGGATGGTATTCATTTTCTAGGGCTGCTGGAACAAACTGCCATAAATCCAGCATGCGTCATCCCACTGCGGTGCAGGTCAGAAGTCCACGGGGCTTGGCTGGTCTCTCTGCTTAGAGACTCACAAGACCCCATTCGAGGTGTCAGCAGAACTGTTTCCTCCTGGAAGCTCTGGGGAGAATCTATTTTCTCGCTCATTCAGGTTGTTGGCAGAATTCGGGTCCATGTGGTTGCAAGATGGTCCCTACTTCTCTGCTGGCTGCCGGCCAATGGCCATCTCAGCTCCTAGAGGTCAGGCATGGGGCTGGTTCTTGGCCCTTCCCCCACCTTAAAGACTGCAGTGGTGATTCAGCTCCCTTTCCCACACAGAGCCTCTCTTTCCCTGGCCTCTTCACCTCTTGGACTCTTTCCCCTTCTTCTTCCACTTTTAAGGGCCAGTGATTCCATTATGCTCACATGATCCAGGGAGGTCTCTCATCTCAGGGTCCATATCCTCATCACACCTGCAAAGTCCCTGTGACCATGCAGGGCAGCACCCTCACAGCAGGGACTGGGGGGTGGGCGTGCCTGGGAGGCCGTTATTCTTCCTACTCCGTCGGTGAAGATGAGGGACCCTCTTCCTGGGCAGAACGTCAAGGGATACTCGAGAAGGCCCACGGCGAGACTCTACACATATGCAGGACCCGGGCTTGGCCAAGCAGTCAGGGACCTACAAGGAGCCATATCAGAAGGCTGGAGACATGGAGGCTGAGGAGAGATGCACGGGTGAACTTTCAGAATGGCCCAGAAGGTGAGCACATTCGCATCCAGACCCACAGTGCCCAGCTCCAGCTCTCTTGTCCCCTGTACCCGGCACCCTAGGCTTTGCCATTATGCTGCTGTCTGCCCACCAGAAGGTCTCCTGGGAAGGGGGCTGTGCATCGTCACCCAGAGGACAGGATGAGTCAGGCCCTTCCCCAGCCTCTCTGTGGAGGCCTGCCAGCAGCCGATGCACAAAGCGGCCTCCTTGGCAGGGATTAAGGCTGTGCAGGGATCTGCAGTGAGGACTCATGCTTGCCAAGGGAGCCTGGCTTCTGCCTCTGTGTGTGCCCGTGTGCAGACAGCAGCAAAGTGTTCTCACCTTCTGCCATGGGTTGGACCATGTTCACTTAAAGATCCTGAAGTCCTAACTCCCGGTCCCTATGGATTCAACCTGATTGGGAAATAGGGGCTTTACAGAGAAAAATCAAGTTGAAATGAAATCATAAGGGTGGGCCCCAATCTAATAACACCGTGCCTTACAAAATGGGAAATGCAGATACAGACACGGACTTGCATGCAGGGAGAAGGCCAGGCGAAGCAGTAGGCCAAGGACGGGTGATGCTCCTGCAAGCCAAGGGCACCAGAGGCCGCAACAGGACCCCAAGATTAGGGGAGATGCCTGGGGCAGATCGTCCGTCACAGCCTGGGGAGGAACCCTCCCTGCCAACACCCTGATCTCGGACTTGGAGCCTCCAGAACTATGAGGTGACACGTGTCATGGTTGAAGTCACCCACTTTGCATTAGTTTTTAAAGCAGCCCTCCAAAACTGACATAGCCTCCCAAATTGTTGCCAGCCAGGGGGTTCAGACTACACCTGGGCGGTCTGATAACAGGCACCCCTGCTGTCTTTTTTTCTTTTTTTGAGAAGGAGCCTGGTTCTGTCGCCAGGCTGGAGTGCAGTGGCACTATCTCGGCTCACTGCAATCTCTGCCTCCCGGGTTCAAGCGATTCTCCTGCCTCAGCCTCCCCAGTAACTGGGACTACAGGCGTGCACCACCATGCCTGGCTAATTTTTGTATTTTCAGTAGAGGTGGGGTTTCACCATGTTGGCCAGGATGGTCTCAATCTCTTGACCTCGAGATCCGCCCACCTCGCCCTCTCAAAGTGCTGGGATTACAGGTGTGAACCATCGCACCCGGTCAACAGGCACCCCTTTTAATGCAGTGGCCTCAGCTTGCCCTCTGTGGATGGGATGCTTGTGGGTGTGATGGCTCATATGAAGCGTCAACTAGATTGGATTGAAGGATGCCTAGATGGCTGGGAAAATGTTGTTTCTGGGTGTGTCTGTGAGGGTGTTGCCAGAGGAGATGGACATGGGAGTCGGTGAGCTGGCAGAGGAAGTCCCGCCTTCACTGTGGGTGGGCACCATCCCATTGGCTGCCAGTGTGACTGGAACAAAGCAGGCAGAAGAAGGTGGGAGGAGCTGGCTTGTTGGGTCTTCTGGCTTGTTTCTTTCCCCCCTGCTGGATACTTACTTCCACTCCTCCTGCCCTTAGACATCAAACTCTAGGGTTTTCAACCTTTGGACTCTTGGACTTGCACCAGTGGCTTGCCAGAGGCTCTCAGGCCTTCAACCACAGACTGAAGGCTGCGCTGTCGCTTCCCTAGTTTGAGGCTTCTAGACTCAGACTGGGCCACTGCCTGGCTTTCTCTTCCCCAGCTTGCAGATGGCTATCATGGGACTTCGCCTTGTAATTGTGTGAGCTAATAGACTCTGATAGATAGATAGAGAGATAGAGAGATAGATAGACAGACACATAGATACATAGATAGAGATAGATAGATAAGTAGATAGATAATAGGTGGGTAGATAAATAGATAGATAGATGATAGATACATAGAGATAGATGATAGATTGATGATAGATACGTAGATAGATACATAGATAGATAAAATACATAGATACATACATGGATAGATAGATAGATTGATAGATACACAGATAGATATATACATAGATATAGATACATAGATACATAGATACTTAGATGATAGATGGATAGATGGATAGATGATAGATCGATACATAGATATATAGATAGATATAGATACAGACATAGAGATAGATAGGTAGATAGATAATAGATGGATAGACAGATGGATAGATGATAGATAGATAGATAACTAGAGATATATGATAGATACATAGATAGATGCATAGATATAGATAGATAGATACATACATACATACATATATTCTACTAGTTCTGTCCCCCTGAAGAACCCTGACTAACACAGTGGAGGTTTTGGATTTTCTTTCCCTAGCTTCCATTAGCCACCTAAACCTACTGACAGCCTTAAGCCTCTCCAGGCAATGCGTTGCAGTGACTGAAGTCAGGCGAGGGGCTTATGCAGCCGACTGCAGAGGAAACGGAATCATGTATTGAAGACTCATTCTTACGGGGCATACTGGGGGCTGAGTTCTTGTCAGATGGGGTATTCTTCTGTAGCATGTAACCTATGCCTCTCACCAGCAGCTCATAATGTGATATTCAGGACACAAGGACAGATAACCAAGACGTGGAAGTCGGAGTCACGCATGATCATCCATGTGTAAAAGCTTTGCTTCCCATCCTCAGGCCTCTGCTATCTGCTGGTTTGGGGGTACTAGAACCTAATGCTTCCACCAAGGGGCCACAATGGCCATCTCAGATTATCTACGCTGCCATGCAAATGGGCAAAAGGAAGATACATGCTGGGTGACTGAATCTGAAAGGTCAAGGTAATTAGACTTGCAGCGTGGTGTCAAAGATAAAGCCGGGCACTGGAGTGGTCAGGACAGATTTCAACGAGTAACAGCTATTGTAATAGCAAAGACGGCAGCGTGAACGGAACTCGACTTCCATTTGTGCAGAGGTGAGTGGGTGTTTGAAAGGCAGAACGAGGGAGGAGAGAGGGGGTGAGCTTAGGAGAGTCAGCGAAAAATTGCTAAAAGCAGGAATTGGGGCTGGTCTGTGGGAAGCCCATCTGGGTTTGCTAACTGGTGCTTGTTGGAGTCAAGCCCCTGCCTGCCTGCCCTCAGAGGCTAGCAGACAGGTCCTGCTTTCAGGTGTTGGCTGAAACAAACGGGAAATTCTCTCAGCAGCCTTGAATTTCTCAGGCAGGCTCTTCAATGGGGGGCTGGGGTCCTCCTGGGGTGTAGTCTTGGGCCCTTGGAAGTGATGATGTGGAGTCTCCCCTACAGACAAAGAATCTCACCAGGTGAGCTGCTAGCTGAGGGCAGAGGGGCCTAGGATGGGACAGGAGCGAAGCCCTAGTCACCAGCACAGCCTCACTCAAGCACTGCAGCACCAGGACCCTACCCACCTCCTCGCTGCCATTCCCATTCATGCCCTTATCCCACCAATATGTTACAAAGCATGTGCCAATGGTGGGCATGATGTCACAAGTCAGTAGTTGTGGGGGATTGAGAAGAGAACAGGACTGGAGTGGGAAGCAGCAGCTGATGAGATGTCATAACCCCTTCTGGGGAGGACTAAGTGGTTTGCACGGGGTTTCGGGGAAGCATTCTTAGAGAACATCATGTGAAAATCGTCAGAATCAAGATGGAGTCACTAGGGTCAAACCCAAACATAATAGTCAGGAGATTAAGAAGGCCCCTACTCCCTGCACACATCCCTGTGATAGGAGCTATCAAAAGCTCTCTGAAGGGTTCTTACACACATATGCCTGTAGCCAGAACCTTTCCCAAGGACTTTCCAACCTGCAGCTTGTTACATGACTCATGAGGACAGAACTGGCCGGATGCATGAGAACCCCAGCCTGACAAGCTGTCTCCACACATGAACTGACATCAACTCCTGCAGTAAGACCCTGTAGCCAGGGTTCTCTTTGCTTCAAAGCAGGTGAAGTGTGGTTCTGTCATCTGCCTTTAGGAGCTTTGCCTTGTCTCAGCCTCTTTGGACATGCGGGCAGTCCCCACAGCCCACAAAGCCCAGATTTGAAAGCCCCTGCAACACTCATGAATAAACTCAATATCTTTGGTGAATCGCTGTCTATTCATTATTTAGGTTGAGAGTAGATATGGACGAAGAGTGTTGGATGGACAAAAAAGTGATCTTTCTCATTTTTCAGAAGCTGCATTAGCCAGGATTCCATTGCAGAAAACAGAATCCACTCCAGTTGTTACTGCAGGGAAACATTTATGGTGGGGCACCGACGGCCTCAATAATTACAGGGGCAGGGGCATTGCTTGAGAAAAGAACTGTAGGCCAAGTTTCAGGGGTCACTCCCAATGTCAAACCACAAAGCTACCATCACTGGTGCAACCAGGAAAACTCGGACTCTGGACGCACATCACCATGTTGCTAAGAAGGCTTCACATTCTGGAGTCAACTGGAGCAGAAAATGACTTCTGCCATCTCCTGGCCTTACTGCTTCTTCTCTGATCAACACTAACAGAAGGGGAGACTACAGCTGCCTGTTTACAAAGATAGCAATGGGACCCTAAGACCCAAAACCAAATGCCTGTGCCACTGTGCTTGCTGGCGGAAACCAGAGCAGCCACAGAAGTGTGGCCTCTTCCCAGTCTTCTGTGAGGACACCTGACTGCAAGGCCTTCCTCACACAGAACCCTTCACTGGGGATGGGGTTCTGGGCTTCTGAGGAAGTCTGGGGATGTTGGTGCTTCTCCAGGCTCTGTGCATGGGAAGGAGCCTGGAAGGAGGGTAGACAAGATGTTAGGCAGCAGTCAGTGGAAAGGGCCAATCCACCTTTTTAGCCACCCAGCCTCTGAGCCCTTCCCTTCATCAAAGGAACTGAAAATGGCAGACATTCTATGTCTGGCTTCCCTTGCAGCTAGGGTGAGTCACATGACCCGGATGTCACCAGTTGGAAGCTCCCACACCAGGTTTTGAATCACAGTGAGAGGCAATGCAGATCCCAGTTTTTACAGCAGGGCAGAAGCAGGAACAGCAGTTCCAATGCCAGCATCTGGAGCTCAGTGTCATACCAGCTGCAGCAGGGAGGTGTGGCTGGGACTGCATGCTCCATGGAGCAGGCAGGAACCCTGCTTTCTTGGATGGGGCTGGAGCCACCCAAGTTCTGGCTACAGATGTGAGCCTCCCTGTGCTCTTGGGAAGTGGGGAGCAGGCAGGATCCCCACCCTTGCTGGGGCAGCTGCAACTGCCAAATCAAGGCTGCAGACCCAGGCCCCCCACTCCACAGGAGCCCCCCTTGGTACAGCTGCAGACTCTGGGTATCCCTGAACTCTTGGGAACCCAGGAAGGCCCCTCCTGTCCGCACAGGTTCAGAAGTGTCTGCCCTCACTGCCTGGCTTCTCTCCACTGTTGGCACCTGCTCTGATCTTGGAGCAAAGTCAGGGCCAAGCCCAAGTGCCATAAAAACAGAGGAGGCAGACAAATTACTGGGCAGAAGGGAGTGGGTCCCCAGTGAGACCCCACCTTCAGGCCAAGGAGGGCCTGAAGGCTGGGAGCTGGGCAGCCAGTCCCACAAACTAGGGTGGGAACTTGTGGTGCCTTTTCCAGGCTCACCTATGGCCGCCCACTGACCAATCAGCACACAGTTCCTCCCCTCTGAGGCCCATAAAAGCCCTGGGCTCAGCCAGAGCTGAGCAGATGTTGGGATGACCAGCTGCAGAAAGGAGCTACTCTATCTGCTGAGAGCTTTGGAGACCTGCAGAGACATCAGGACTGCCAGCTGCAGAGAGGGGCAACCCACTCCAGAGCCTCCTTTTGGCTAGGAGCTGGGCAGACATCAGGACGACCAGCTGCAGAGAGGAGCTACCTTCTCCAGGGCCTCCTCTCTCTCTGCTGAGAGCTGAACACTTGATGGCATGACCTCCCCGCAGAAAGGAGCTACCCACTGTGGATCTCCTCTGAGCTGTTTTAACACTCATAAAGATCCTCTTTGTCTTGCTCACACTCCATTTGTCTGTGTACCTCATTCTTCTTGGAAGCAGGACAAGAACTTGCACAAAGGCACCACTGGCCACAGAGGTTTCTGGCCAGAACACTGACATTCCAAAGATGCCATAATAGTGTGAGAAGACTGTAACCTTTGCAAGTTGGCACTTCGGCAGGACTTAAGCACCAGTGCCGACTGCTGCGACGTCCAGCCTGGTTGTCTGGACTCCCTCGTTTTCTGGGAGCCCCCAGCATCCTTTCAGTTGGTTCCTTTGTGTGTGTTTGCTACAGATGGTGTTCCTGCTTTCGACTCTGAGCCCTGCTGGATGTGAGATGCTGTCAGAGGAGCTCCAAAGGTACCCTCAGCTGTGTGGACAGGGTCGTGGAGGGAGGACAGCCCTAAAGACTCACAGCTTCAGAAAAGGCGTCCACTGATGCATCCCACACATGCTGTGTGCAGGCATGTGAAATGGCCTGGGGACCTCAAGGGCAGGGACTCCTGGAGGAAATGCAGCCTGAATGTTTTTGATTCTGAAAAATCATTGACTGGAGAAGCCTTGAGGACATAGGCACTGTCTCTGTGTGGCCCAGCCACAGCTTTTTATGCATGGCAAATGACAGAATGTCTTCTCCAAATACAGGCTTTGAGGTGGGGAGGGCCCTGGCTGAGGCTGCAGTTGCTGTAGAAAACAAACTGTTTGGGGACCCAAATGCCCTTTCTGGAGGGAGCTGTCACTTTTGTTGGAGGATAAGCTGCCTCTGCTTGGTGGTAGAAGCTGCACTGAGTGGCACTAGGCCTGGGCAGACCTTGGCCCTGAGTCCACTGGCTTCTAGTTGTATTTGGCCAATGGGGAGTTCAGGATGGAGATTGGAGGGAGGGAGGAGAGCAGGGCCAGGTAGCATCACCCCTGAGCCCTCCCTGTGGGACATTATGGGTCTGTCTCTCAGACCAGTGACCCTGCTTTGGCAGACAGCTCTCCATGCTCCTTCCCAGGTCCTGGGGGTGCCCCCTGCCTTGTGCCTTTGGTCAGGGGTGGTGACAGCTTGGCTGCTGCTGGCCTGGGTCCCTGCACTCTCTCGTGTATATCCCTTTCTGCCTCCCAAGGGTCTGCAATGGTCCCTTTCCAGGCCTGCCCCTTGCGGGGATTTGAGTGAGCCACCTGCCACCTGCCTCCTGATGGGATGCTGACTGATGTGGAATGGGCCCTGAATGAGTTTTGCAGTGAACAGGGACCTCCTGCCTCCATTGGGGGAACAGAGCCAGGTACACGAGCAAGGGATGGAGGGGAGGGCAGCTGTGCGAAGAACAGGAGTTGGAAGGGGAGAAATTCCAGGTTAGGGTGGGAAAAGAGGTTGGGTCAGGCAGCGGGGACATTTGGGTGGTAAATTAAGGAGTTTCGACTTCCTCCTGCCAGGGCTGGGAAGCCACTGCCCACATTCTGGGGGGGAAGTCAAGTTCTACCTTCAATAGTAAACGTGACCTCTTGTCCCCAGATAGAAAGTGCCCCTGCATCCATCGTGCCCCAGAAATATATCCATGTGATTCCAGCACCAAGACTCTCCCTCAGAATCCTCCTCAACACAGCACTCCATGCAGCTGCTGGAAATCCATCCCGAACAGCACCAAAAAAGGCCCCTCCTGGCCAGGCGCGATGGCTCATGCCTGTACTCCCAGCACTTTGGGAAGCCGGGGTGGGCAGATCATTTGAGGTCAGGAGTTCACAACCAGCCTGGCCAACATGGTGAAACCCTGTCTCTACTAAAAATACAAAAATTAGCCAGGCATGGTGATAGGCGCCTGTAATCCCAGCTACTCAGGAGAATTGCTTGAACCCGGGAGGTGGAAGTTGCAGTGAGCAGAGATTGCGCCACTGCACTCCAGCCTAGGTGACAAAGCAAGACTCCATCTCAAAAAAAAAAAAAAAAAAGAAGAAGAAGACAGCTCTGCAGTGGCCCCCACGGTAGCCTGCTTTAGCGGGGTCAGGGTATGCTGAGGCTGCTGGGGTTCAATGTCTAATGCCTAGTATGCTTTCTGGCACAAAACGGGCTCGCTAAGATGGATCAGCGGGCCTGGAGAGTTGCCTGGTCCCAGAGGAAGGTGGTGGTCCAGGGCCCACTACAGGCCAGGAGTAGGGCAGGCCTGTGGCTGCACAGAGAAGCACGCTTGTCTGGCTCTGCTTCCCAGAAGAATGAACGGTGACTCAGAGCTTTGGAAGCCCCCCCAGGGCAAAGGGCTCTGAGTACCGCCGGGAGTCACTGGCGGTCAGCGCGAACGTGCTGAAGCCATTTTGCCCCTGACAAGTAGAATCAGCAACTTTGACGGGTGAGCTGCCTGCCGGGGACGTTCAGATCCGGGTGACATGGGGGGGGGGGCGGGTGGGAGGAAGCCTGGGGCCACTGGGAGCATTGCCACTCTGGAGAGCTAAATGTCTTCTGTGGTGAATAAAAAAGGCCTTTGATTGACATGTGGGATGAAGCCAGGAGGAGAGGAAATTTGAGCCTTTGGCCTCATCATGTGGGCCCTGAAGAAAAATAAAGTCTCCGCACCCCCATCCCAAGTGAAGAACTGAATGCAGCTCTGGGGGCTCCAGTGTCCTCCAACGACCCTTTCCTCACCCCAAAAACATGCCCTCCCTCTCCAGCAGCACCCCTGATTGCCACAAGCAGCAGGCCCTGGCCTTCCAGCATTCCTGTTGCCATTCACAGTGACTTCCCCGGACCCAGCACCTTTCCCAGGCCAGCAGCTGTGTGCCTGACTTACAGTCTTGTTCCCACTGACTCCAGAATCCTGCTGGGTGGGTATCACCCCGCTCCCATTCTACAGAATTGGAAACTGAGGCTCTAATTCCAGCACTTTGGGAGGCCAAGACGGGCGGATCACGAGGTCAGGAGATTGAGACCATCCTGGCTAACACGGTGAAACTCCGTCTCTACTAAAAATACAAAATATTAGCTGGGCGTGGTGATGGGTGCCTGTAGTCCCAGCTACTTGGGAGGCTGAGGCAGGAGAATGGTGTGAACTTGGGAGGCAAAGCTTGCAGTGAGCCAAGATCAGGCCACTGCACTCCAGCCTGGGCGACAGAGCGAGACTCCGTCTCAAAAAAAAATAAAAAGAAAACAGGTTAAACACTGACTTACTGGTAGCACTGACCCGTAAGCAACAGAAAAAATCACCCACAGCAACCCCATATTCTAATATCGGGACCCCGTGGGTATTTTACTTTACATGGTAAGGGGCTAAGGGGGAGTTATGCTTCCAGATGGAATTAAGGTTGCTAATCAGTTGACCTTGACAGAGATAACGTGGGCCCAGTGGGATCATAAGGATCCTTAAGAGCAGAGGAGGGAGGCAGGTCAGGGAGTGTCAGGGAGACAGCGGCGCGAGGAGCAAGGGTTGCAGGCAGCCTCTGGAAGCTGGAAGTGGACCCTCCCCTGAGCCTCCAGAAGGAGCCAGGCCTGCGGACACCTGGATTGCAGCCCAGGGCTGTTTATTTTGGACTCTTGCCCTGCAGAGCTGTGAGACAGCATGTCCGCATCGCTTTCAGCTCTGAACCTAGTGGACCTAGTGGGGGTTAGTGCAGCAGCCACAGGATACGCACAATAGCACAAAGTCTGGGCTTGAACCCAGCTCCATCGGAGTCTGAAGCTTCCTACACACAGGTACCAAGCTCTCTGTGACACAAAGGAGTGGCCAGGGAGGACAGGGAGAGAACCCGGGAGCCACCGCAGCCACAGCACTTGGCTGAGAGCCCAGCAAGGGCCCCAGGTGTTAGATTTCCCCGGCCTGGGCCTTCCGCGTGTGGTGACTCAGGGTGGCACCTAAGCCCGGCCGGAAGGGACTCTCCACCTTGGCAGGTCCTGGTTGCGCAGGGCCAGAGACCTGCTGTCCACTCACACTCCCCTCCCCCACACATGTGTCAGGCTCCCCGCTCTGGCCTCCGTTTCCCCATCGGGAATGATCTTCTCAGGCCTACTGATCTCCTGGGTGCTGGAGCCCCCGGCTCAGACTTTCTAATAGGGACAGGGTAGCACCAAGCAGGGAATATGGCCCCCATGTCAACCTCCACAAGGATGGCCACTGGGTTTAGGAGGCCAAGTGCTTGATGTACTTGCCCTCAGGCCTCTCCTGCAACTTGGCCCAAGGAGGCGGGCCAAGGCGGCATGGGGACCTTGGGCCACTGTCCACCTGTCCACACCATGGTCATCCTCAGGTCCCCCTGTGGTTATTCCTCTTGTGAGCCACAGACCCTTTTCAGAAGCTACTGAAACTGGTGCCCTGACCCTGGGACTGTGCTCTGCACACAGGCTCTGCCCGATTCCAGGTTCCCTTCCCTTGGGCCCCAGGAACCCCATGTCAGGGTCTGGGGAGGAAGCCATGGTTGCCCATGCTGGTAGGTAGTCAGCAAGACGCAGTGGCTCAATAGGATCCTAGACTCTGTTGGGGGGGTGTGGGCTGGGAGTGAGGTTGCCAGATAAACGGCCTGACACCCTGTGGAGTCTGAAGTTCAAATAAACAACAAATCATTGCGTTGATGTCAGTTTGCCCCAAATATTGCACGGGACATCGTTGTGCAAAAATATATGTATTGTTTCTCTGAAATGCGAATATAACTGGGCATCCAGCATTGTTTGGCATTGTTTTGTTTCGTTCTTGCTAAATCTGGCAGCCCTCGTGGGAAGGAGAGTGAGTGTGAGTGAGGAGGGGGAGGGGGTGCATCTGGAGCCTGGTTTTCCAGTGACGTTTCACAACAGAGAGAAAAAGCACTGAAACGTGGGACACATTGAAATCGACACATAGAAGACAAGGAGGAAAGCGTGATAAGGTACGGATGGCCTTTCCAGTGGCCTAAAAATCTCCCCAAACACACATGATTCGAAGGGTGGTGCATGCCTTCCAGGGCTGGCTGCTCTTAGCAGGACCTCAGGCTTTCGTAAAAGCACTTAACTCTGCTCCTATCTGTTCTCATGAGACGCAGCCAGGCCCTACACTTCTAGGCTTGTAAAGCATCATTCAGAGGTGTTGTCAGCTACCAACAGAAATTACTCCCTTCCCCGTGCAGCGTGGCAAAGTTGGCGCGTGCGGGACTCAAAGTCCTTATAAACCCGCCAGCATCTAAAACACAAATTCAGAAACACTACAGACAAACCTAACACGTTGAAATTGAAATCCTATACACAGCCGTCAGCAATCCCACCCCACCTCCAGGCATTAATTACCCCACAGCCATAATGAAACGCCGGCATGCCCGGATGAGGTCTGAAAATACTTTCTGCTTGGCACAAAAGAAGCTGTCCAGGAAGTTTTCGTGTTTTGATTTCTTTCCCCCTCCCTGACTATATTTTAGATGAACCCTTTGGAAACTCACTAATGCGATCATGTTTTCTGGGGTGTCCTGGCTTCTCCCCTCTCATCTCAGCTCCCTTTTCTCAGCCTCCCTCCCTCCCTCTCTCCCCTCTTTCCTCCCCTCCTCCTTCCATCTCTGTCTTCCTTTTCTTTCTTTGCCCTTATAAACCTAGTTTCTTTTTTTTATTATTTTATTTATTTATTTATTTTTCTGAGACAGAGTCTCGCTCTGTTGCCCAGGCTGGAGTGCAATGGCACGATCTCGGCTCACTGCAAGCTCTGCCTCCCAGGTTCACGCCATTCTCCTGCCTCAGCCTCCCCAGCAGCTGGGACTACAGGCGCTCGCCACCACACCTGGCTAAATATTTTTTTGTATTTAGTAGAGACGGGGATTCACCGGGTTAGACAGGATGGTCTCGATCTCCTGACCTCGTGATCCACCTGCCTTGGCCTCCCAAAGTGCTGGGATTACAGGAGTGAGCCACGGCGCCTAGCTATAAACTTAGTTTCTGGGGTAGAGTGAAGATAGGCCTTGGACGTTGGGGGAAGGTACCTGTAACCCAGGGTGGTTATTCAAGGGAGATGTGAGTGGAGCCCAGTGACCCCAGCTGGGGCCAGGTCTGCTGCAGGGGCCGGGTTGTCCTGGGCAGGGGGCTGGAGACCTCGCCAGGGGTCAGATCTGCCTTACCAGTGGCTTCCAGTTACTTGACGACTCTTACATGCTCCGAGGTGGTTTAACGACAGATCTGTCCTAACCACCCTGTCCCCTCCTCTAAATATAACCTCTCTCTCAGCTGGCACTCCCAGGCCCCTCCTCCTCCGGGATCATCCAGGGAACTTAGACCCAGATGGCAACACTTACTTCCTGGGGACCTGAAGGAGGTCGACGTCACTCCACGGGGGCTCTGGCCTTGCAGCAGCTCCAAGGCTCTGCGGCTCAAGCGACCGGGTGGGAATGTGGATTTATGGTGTCAGCTCCATTCCTGGGCCAAGAAAGGACAGTGTAGTCATGGACAGTAACCTGCTTTGAAGAGTTAAAAGGGGACCAAGTCCTCCCCAGGTCCTCTGGAGGGTGGTTACTACAGTGGCCGATGGGGCTCCAGTTCCAGGCCAGGTGACGCTGCGTGAGGCCTCCGAAGGGGGAACCACATATGCTATTTGACACGCGTGTGGCTTCCCAGCGTGATAATCGTTCGTTATTAAAAACGGTGATTGGCAGTACTGCTCTCCACGTAGACTGGCATATCATGGAATAGACCGTAATGTATTATAGTGACTGGTCATGGTCTGGCCACACAGCAGGTGCCCTGCCCAGGACAGCTGGGGTTGAGGAGTCCGTGGACACTCGGTAGGTGCACCACTCTCCGCTGTGGGCAAAGCTGGGCGTGAGCAGGACCAGTGGCTGCAGCCCACCTAAGAGCTAATTTCTCAAAATGTGCATTTCGCCTCCATGCTTCGAATCTGAGGGAAGCAAGGATATCCCTGGGGAGCTGCTTTTGTTTTAAGGGGAAATTTAATTTAAGACCACATGACCTGGTGTTGTCATGTGGCTGTGATCCGGAGAAACTGGCTGAGTAGTGGTGGTGTGGGCTGTGGGGTGGGGGCATTCTCAGGCCCCAGCTCCTGCCCTCGCTGTGCCTCCAGAACTTCCTCTTCCGGGCAGGCAGTGCTCTGATTCGCAGTCCGGCTGGAAAAGCTCCCCAGCCCAGGATGGTTCCATCGCTTGGATTCCTTCTCAGCTCTCACAGCTGCAAGGACTGCCCCTTCTCAGCATAGCCGTGAAAAAAAAGTCTGTGTGATTCTACGCCCTGCTTGTTTTTCCCCAAATCGGGGACTCCAGCAGGCAGGAGTCCTGCCCCTTTCATCCACCACTGTGTTCCCGGCTTCTACCACCATGCCCATACGTCCCGGCAGAGATTTGAAGTTGCTTTGTTGGATGAGTAAAGCGGGAAATTAACAAACTTCCCTGGCCCCTGTGTTTATGAAATAAGAAAATGTGTTTTCCAAAACACATTTGGAAAGAACCCCAAACCAGAGAGAGAAGTCAAGTCTGTCAAAGATTCCTAATGATTCATCATTTCTGGGCCACTGGTTGAGGCCAGCCTGGGACACTGAGGGCTACCCTGGGTCCTTCCCAGGCCTGGGGTACATGGCCTTGTGCATTGTAGAGCAATTGAAGATGCTCAGGTCACGGCCCAGCATCCTCCTCCAGTAACCTGTGCTGTTTTTCACACCCACCGAGAAGGTGCAGTGGTCCCATCCCATAATCGGGAAACCCAGGCTCAGAGACTGGGAGCCAAAAAAGCTGGAGGCCACACTGTGGGGAAATGGCAGGGCAGACTGCTGGCCCCAGGACCCAGGCTAAGTAGGAGTCCCCACACTATTCCAGCTGCCCCTTCACCCAGGCCTGGCGGCACCCCAGCACCCCTCCTCTTTTCTGCCCAGATATCCAGGCCAAACCATGGGAAAGGGGCTTCTTTCACTGCCATGCCCAGAACTTAGAAAACAAAACCAGCCCAAAGCTCAGTAAGTTGGCATCCATGGGACATTCACTGCTTACCCAAAGGGTGGTGCCGCACCCTGGGAAGTGTGAAGTTGGCCCTTGGGAATGAATGAATGAATGAATGAATGAATGAATGACTTCCCCCCTCTGCCACCATGAGTGACTGGGGAGAGCCCAGGTCCCATAGACTGATGTCCACACTCTGCACGTGGCGTATGGGAGCAGAAAAGCCATGGAACAGGGTGGATTCTCTCCAGATTTTAGCCTCTGTGGGGAAGGAGGGCACTACTGAGACACAGGCCCTCTGACCCACCCTCAGGAGCGACCGTCCCAGTGCCTGAGGGTCCTGAGCTGGCCCCCATCTGCCATTAGATGCCAGTTCCCCCTGCTCTGACCAGGGCATCCTAAAGGCCACAGCCAGAATCTTCCCTGGGTCTGGAAGGTCCACCCTGCGGGGCAGAGCTGGAGATGAGGGCAGGTGGGACAGCAGGGCTGTTGGGGGTGATCTTAGCTGCCTCCATGGGCCCCTCTTATGGGCTACTGATGGAACAGTGGGGAGCAAATCTGCAGCTGTCCCAGACCCAGCACCACTGGACCCAAACCCTGCCACCTGCTATGAGTGAGGAAGGAGGAGGACCTACTGCCTCTGTTTCCCCTTGTTGCTCAGTCCACAGGGTACAGACGCGAGGTGTTTGAGCTGGAAGGTGATGTCCGGAGCCCCAGCCCAACACCTCGTGGACCTGGGTCAACCTGGCTCAGCCTCTACGAGCTGTGAGGCCACTGGCAAGTCTCCGACCCTCTCTGGACCTGGGTTTGTATCTGAAACAAGAAGCACAGCTCTCTCATGGGCTGGCGGAGGAGGTGCCGTCCTGAGCTGGCGCCTGGCTTCCATGCGTTCTCCCGTGGAAGAGGAATGGCGCCAGGCGGGGCAGACACATGGGAGCTGTAACCCAAGCAGGACGGCCCTGGGTCTGCTGGGAGCCCACCCTCGTGCTGGAAAGCACCCGAGGCACTCACACGCTGGAGGGAGGTCTGGGGCTTCCCGTGTGGGGTGCGACTTGCCCCCGAAAGGCAGTACAGGAAGGTCCCTTGGAACTGAAATCTGCAAGAGGTGCTGAGTTGAGGAGACACAGCGGGCGATCCAGGGTGGGTGAGCCAGGGTGGGAACGCTGTCTGTGAAGGCCAGAGCAGGAGGGCACCCGGACCACTGGGGGACCACAAAGATGGGAGAATGGCCAGGGCCGTGGTGGGCAGTGATGGTACAGGCCTCGAGGCCAGTGAGTATCTGGCCTCTATTAGGACAGCCAGGCCTCCTAAGGAAGGACGGATGTTTGGTGCCCAAAGACGGCGTGCCTGTGACTGCAGCCATGTTACAGACCTTTGGTGTGTCTCCAAGTGGCGATTGTGACTCAGCCTCCAAGGGTGACCATGGGGGTTAATGAAATCCCCATGGAAGGGGCCCGGTCACTACTGGCTTGGCACAGGTCCGGCGGGGACAGTGGGTCTGGCTGTGGACTGTCAAGACCCTGGAAACAGGTGGCCTGGGCTCGAATCCCAGCTCTGCCCCTTGTTGGCTGTTACCCCTTAGGCCACGTCCCTGACCTCTCTGAGCCTGGAAATAACAGTGGCTCCTCCTGTCCAGGGTGAGTGTGAGAACTGAATCAGTAGGTGGCAACACACCAAGGAAGCCTCAATAAATATTGCTATTCTTACACCTATTGTTTGAAACCCAACCAGCCCGTGCGACACAAGCATTCCTGCCCTGGGAGGCGAGGAAGGACTGTGGAGGAGGCACCTGCTCCCTCCAGACACACTCACGGCTCCTGGGACCAGGTCTCACTCCATATGTGGAAGGCCCTGGAGCCAGAGCCCAGGGAGTCTGTGGGCATCAGATTGTCCTTGCACTGCCCTGGGCTGTGCTCTCCCTTCCCCAGCTGGGATGCGGGAGCTTCGGCCCTGGGCCTTACAAGGCTGACCCTGGAACTAAGCTTGGAGGAGAAAGCCAGACCCTCCCTGGGAGAGCCTGACCCTGACGTCTGGTGGATGCTGACAGCCCTGAGGCACCAACAGCTCGTAGGGAGCAGATGAGGGGCCACCAGCCACCAGCAGACGTGGCAGAGGGGCTGACTCACCCAGTCCTTCCTATCCTGCCCCCTCTCCTGGGAGCATGAGGTGGGCATTCCCAGGGGAGATGCCCCAGACCACTCCAGGGTCAAGTGTGCTGGGGAATTCCAGCCCTCACTCCACAGCAGCCTGGGAGTCCGGCTGTCTCCCAGGTTACCACCACAGGGTGCACCTGAGCAGCCTTGACTCCCACAAGGCCAGGCCTCCTGCAGGGAGCAAGGTTCCAGCCACAGTACTGGGTCCCTGGGGGCCACTGGCCTGAGACAGGAAACAAGTTAGCGACTGACTGTGCTGCTAGGGAGGCGAAGCCTGGCCCTGCAGGGGCTTCCGGTGCTGAGGCGGCTCAGCCCAGGCACCCCATCCACCACAGCTCAGCTGAGAAGCTGCATTTCTGGCCCCAGAAATGCAGCAAGGACCCAGCCTCCCCTCCTCCCAGAAGGAAAGGCACAGCGGCCCTGAAACACAATCGTCCCCAGTTCCAGGCTTCCTCATCTTAATGGATAGGAGGCATTTTTGTAGCAATAAAAATAGATTTAATAACCAGATAGTGAAATTACTTTTTTTTTAGGAAAATAAAAAACAAGGTAGTAAATATTCATTGATGTTCCCTGTGAGATGGCTGGGGTCATGTTTTGGAAATAGATTACAACACGTATGCGTCTGCGCGCACAGCACGCGGCCATCTAGAGGCGCACATCCATCCATCCATCCACTTATTGGAAGCAGGGGCCTCCGTCTGAGCCCCACATGATCTCAGCGCTCCCCGACACAGGGCCCTCCTCAGTAAGCCACAATGGGATGAGTACAAGCTCCTGGGTGGCAGAGCGTGGCAGAAGGCGCTAGGGGAGGGAGGGTCTGGGTGGCTGCTGGGATCTGGGGGCCACATCCGCTGTGGGCTGGGGTCCCCGAGTCAGACTTCCCTCCATTTGGTGAGTGAAGG
The DNA here is from genome assembly GCF_000951035.1 of Colobus angolensis palliatus. Classification (NCBI taxonomy): domain Eukaryota; kingdom Metazoa; phylum Chordata; class Mammalia; order Primates; family Cercopithecidae; genus Colobus; species Colobus angolensis. The sequence goes on along the minus strand of NW_012117821.1, from coordinate 3,226,509 downwards.
AAGCAGCCAATAGCAACAGACCCCCACCCCAACCCGGGGAACTCCTGAAGGCAGGCCCTGGCTTGAGGCCCCCTTAGGCAAGGATTCCAGAGCCTGAATTACAAGAAGAGAAAAAGCCATCTCCAAGCCTTGCCTGCCAAGGCCACGATTTCTCATTCCCCCGGGAAAACACGCTGTGTCTGATTTGCATTTTCATTCATTGAGCAAATCTGCCTTAAGCCCCTCTGAGGCGTGGGCACTGTGAGAGACACCTGGGTAGGAAAGCAGGGGCCCTGGTCACTGGGAGCCCAGAGTCCAGCTGGGGCCCTCGGGCAGAGTGAGTGTGGCCAGAGATGGACAGGATGCAGAGAAGGGGCTGTGCGGGAGGGCCAGCGTGCATGGGCTTTCCCCTGAAACAGTGGGGAGCCACAGAGGGTGTTGGAGGAGCAGGTGAGTGAGAGGGAGGGGGGCTCATTTGAAAAGATTATTCCTGCAACTGTGTGGGGAGGAGTGGGGGTGGGGGAGCCGGCAGGAGGAGCAGCCTGGACGGCGGTACACCACCCAAGCAAGCAGGGAGACTCTAACGAAGGGACCGCCACAGCGGGGACTTCAGGGGTGGGACCCCTTCTCTGAAAGTCTCCTGAGGGGAGACACGAACAGGCCTTCTGGCTCTTCCTGCGTGAGCTGGGTCCCAGGAGGAGTTTCTTTCCTCATTAGGGCTTGTAACTAAGCGTCGAAGCAGCAACCAGGCTACAGAGAAGATTCTGGGTGTGGAGGGGTCAAGTCCCCACCTTCAGGACACCCTGATGGCTCCACCCCGGGAGCAGGGTGTGCTGGTCCTAAGGGCATCCTCTGGCCCTGGGCTGTGTCTGCCTCCGTCTTGGGCACCCCAGGCCTCCCACCTGCCTATGGGTGCCCTGGATCCAGGCGTGGGGCTTTCTGATGCCCTCTGTCCACACTAGCAGGTCTCCACCCTGTCTCTTAGAACATGGCCCTAAATACCCTACAAAGCCAGCGAGTGACTGCTACCTGTCCAGATAACGCTCCCCACCACCCTTCCCAAGGTGGAGTGCAGTGGCCAGGCCCCAAGTCACAGACCAGACTGTCAGGTTGAGCCAACTCACACTCTCTGGGTGCTTGGCACAGGTAGCACTAAAGGTCATTGCTCCGGCGGATTCAACAGCAAGGGGCGCGAAGGCATGTGGGGAGCCCCTCCCTGTCAGGGTCTGCTTGTTGCACAACTCCAAGGGGGGCCAGCCACAGAGAAGGGAACACGAGCAGAGGCCCTCAGAGTCAGCAGTAAGGTATTCCTGCTCTTGTTACAAAAAACCTGGGGGCAATATTTATCCACCCTATTTGCAGTCCATATGGTGGTCCTGCAGCTGCAGACTAGCCTAGTGGGGCTCGCACTCAGGGGCGGGGCTTACCCCAGAACCCACATGTCCATGCTGAGCACACTCTGCTCCTGCCTCCTCCTGGCAGAGCCCCACCCCATGCAGAGCCCCCACTATGAGGACAGCGCCTGATGCCTTGCCTTTGGCCCTGCTCTAGCCCCGCAGCCGTCCCCAGCCCCGTTCCAGGCATGAGCCAGGCCCAGGATCTGCTTAATTCAAGCCCCCAGGGAGCCGCGTCCCCATCTGTCCTCTCCAGCCACCGCAGCCTTCGTCAGGGGGCAAACGGTGCAGGCTGGCAGGCGGTGGTTTTGTTTTAAGACCAGCCAGCGCCCGGCTCCTGTGGAGCACGCTGAATAAATTTCCCTTTATTAGACACAGACTCTCCCATTACCGCGTCTTCCTCTCATTATTCCTGCATCAGCTCCGGCATAATGGGCTCCAGCCCCACTCTGCAGTCAGGAACCTGGTCCCTCAAGGATGCTGTCAGACACGGCATCGTGCAGTTTATGGAAAGGAGCGGGGCGGCAATGGGCGGGCGCTGGGTGGGCACCCCTGCTCTTCCTCACGTAACAGCCCATGCGCCCCCACGAGACTTGGGCCCCTCGAGCTTGGTTTACAGTGGAAAGAAGGAGGTGAAGCCACAGGGTGAGCTCTGCACAGCAGGGCAGGGGTAGGAAGGGAAATGGGAGCTGCTAGCTGACAAGGCCATCTATACCCCTCCGAGGGCCTGGCACACTCACATGCACATTCACACACACACCCACGTGCACTCACAATCACACACACGTACACACTCATATCACACTCACCTGTACACGCATGCTCACACACCCACATATGCTCACACACACGCACATGGACACACACACACACATGCTCATACCCACATACACACACACGCACACACTCATATCACACCCACACATGCATGCTCATACACCCATGTATCTCACATTCACCCGCACATGCATGCTCATACACCCACATATGATCACACACACATGCACACGGACATGCACACACCCATATACGCTCACACACACACGCACATGGACATGCACACACATGCTCACACACCCATATGTGCTCACATACACTCTCACACACTCATATGCACACTTGCACACACATGCTCACACCTACATACACTCTCACACACTCATATGCATGTTCACCTGCACACACATGCACTCACACACACAGACACACACACTCATATGCATGCTCACATGAACACACATGCTCACACACACAAACACATGCATACTCATATGCATGCTCACCCACACACACACATGCTCACACACCCACATGTACTCACACATACATTCACACATACATGGACTCACACACATGCACTCACACCTACACCCACACTCATCTTCACACACATATCCAGATACCCACACATGCTCACATACCTTCACACTCATGCATACTCACATACACACATACACACACGCACTCACACAATCACGTCCACGTTCACAAACTCTCACATGCACACACATGCACACACACATACACACACACATTCACACACAATACAGGCACTCACACACACAATGTACACATGCATTCACACACATTCTCACACTCATGAACAGTCACACACATTCACATACACACTCATGCTCACTCACACACATGCACAGTCACAGATGCACACACACATTCACATGCACACACAAATGCATACCCACATGCACACACACACATTCACACACATCCACCCCCATGATCACACATGCACACTCACACGTACACAATTCACACCCATGACCACACACATGCACACTCACATGGACTTGCACACTCACACACACCCATGCACACTCACATGCACACACATACACACACGCACACTCTCACACACTCTTACATGTACATTCACACACACCCATGCACACATGCACACTCACGTACACACACATGCACACTGACATGCACACACATTCACACACACCCATGCACACTCACACACACACATTCACACACACCAATGCACATTCACGCACACACACTCTTACATGCACGTTCACACACTCACACATTCACACACATGCTGTCATCTCTTGGCAGCACCACCTCCTTCCCTAGACCACCTGGCCCTCAGGCTGGGTTCAAGACCCTCTACCATCCTCCTGCCGCCCCTGGTTCCCCACGAGAGCCCCCTGTGTCCTGGAGGGGATACCCCAAGTTCTGGTGTGAGTGGGCCTCTGACCTGATCTGTGTCCTGGGCCTCAGTCTCCTCTACTGCCCAATGGGATGGGGGTGAAGCCCAGGCTCTCCAGGTCTGCCCCTTCCCATCAACCCAAACCTGGACCCACGAGGCTTCTGCATGGCTCTCTGGCTCGGCCTCTGCAAGGGTCATGAGGCTGGGGTGTTATCCCAGCACTGCTGCCCACCCGCTGGCACCTCCTCCTCCCTGGGCCGGGGATCTGGACATTGGTGCCTCCTCTGTTCTCTTTGAAGCTTCTCCAGTTTGGGGCCACGATCCTGGGAACAGATTGCGTTTGGTGGGGAAGAATCTGCCTCAGCAGCTCTGCCCACAGCCAACAGAAGGGGCTTCAGCCTGCAGGATGGAGCCAAGATCCGGGCAGGAAAGGGAGGCTGTGAGTCCCGCAGTCTCCCAGCCTCATGCAGCCCATGGCCCACAGCCACGAGCTGACCCGCACTGGCCCCTACTTGGCCCCAGAGCATCTGATAATGTCTGATGTTGTATCTGCACTGTCACCTGAGCTTACTGGGAGCCTGGCAAGGTCCAAGGCCCCGAGAATCCACTGAGAGTCAGCCAGAGACACAACAGAGCAGATATAAGACAAGACGCGTATGGCCCTCTGCAGCCTCCTGGCTCAGGCGCTGGGACCTCTGGGGCCCCCCAGGAGGGAAGTGGGAGCCACAACAGCTGCAGACCACCCTGTGCCCACGTGCCCTTTCAGGGCAATTTGCAGCCCACTTTCTCACTCTGCAAAGAACGGAGCCTGAGTGTCAGAGAATGGGCAACACAGCGTCCACCCTCAGAGGAGGAAAGGCCAACGCAGGCTCTGTCCTAGGAACCCCTCTCCACCTGTCCTCCCTCAGCCCCGTCCCTGCCCACTCAATCCCCCACCTGAACATCCCCCCATCAGTGCTGACACACCAGCAGGGCAGCCAGAGTGAGAACAGCGTGCAGGCTGAGAGGGAATGGTCCATGCAGCAGGAGCTCCCTCATCTCCCCTGAGTCAGGGACTGCAGATGAGACAGGGAGGTCAGGAGAAGGGCAATTAAGCAGAGACCCCAGTGACAGTGGAGAGAAAACCATGAGGGTACTGGGGGCATGGCATGTTGACCAAGAGCCCAGCTATGCAAAGGCCCTGAGGCAGCTGTGAGCATGGGTGGTTGGTGAGGAAGGTGGAGTGGTGCAGGGTGATGAACAACAGGAAGCCTGGTGGGAGCGAGTGTGCAAGGGTCCAGCCAGGAGTCCAATGTCATGCTCACTGCAGTCCAGAGGGCCCCAGCCCCACTGTCGAAGGAGGCCACCTGCTAACTGCTCCCAAGACAGGGAGCCGAGCAGTCAGCACCTGTCTTGCCTGACCTTTTAGAATTCTTCTTAATAGAGAAGACAGGGGAGCAACCAGTACATTGAAAGGAAAGGCTTTTTCCCTCTCCCTGCCGTGGGTCGGCCAGTGGAGTGGGGGAAGACACCTTCGAAGTGGACAGGCCCACTCTGAAAAGGAGCCAGAGAGCAGAGGAGGTGCTTTCTCTTTTCTTTTCTGGGAGAAAGTGCACCTGTCATCTCCTTGTGCAATTCTGAAGATCATCAGCCTTCACCCGCGGGCCGATGGGATTCTTTACAGGACAGAGTGGGTGGAAGAACAGGGTGCGTGGGGAGGGTGGCTAGATAGGGAACAGCTCAGACAGGAACTGAGCCTTGCTCCTCTCATCGGGGGCAGGGAGGACGCAGGGATCCATCGTGGCCGAGCAATAGTCACTCAGCTGCTATCAGGGGCTCCAGGCTGGGTCCTGCCTTGGCACACAGTGGGGAACCCGAAATCACAAGCCTGGGCTTTGCTCTCACCTGCAGGAGGCCGGCCGGGTCCCCGTGTTGCAGGTGGGGCTCCTGCAGCATCAAGCACTCATGGGGCCACCTCCGGGACCTGCCTCTGACGGCCACCAGGTAGCGTGGCCGAAAGAAGAGCAAACCCCACTGTGCAAATGGAAACTGTTTCCAGCCAGTCAACTGTTTGGTGTCATGCTCTAATAAAAAAAAGTTCAGGATAAAGCACCCACGGGCCTGGATTCCACACCGGCCTGCTGGGTGCCGGACTCCACGCTGGACTGCTGGGTGCCGGACTCCACACTGGACTGCTGGGTGCTGGACTCCACGCTGGCCTGCTGCGTGGTGCAGGCAGCCCGCCTCCTCTGCCACAGGTACCCCCACCAGCTGGGGCTCTGCTCTGCTGCTCCAGAGTGAGAGGCAAAGCCAGAGGATCCCTAGGGTCCACCAAGCCAGAGGAGTGATGAGCTCCAGGCAGGTCGTGGGTGGCCTCAGTTTCCTGTGAGCCTTTACAGGAGCCAATGCTGCCTCGGAGATGACAGCAGCCACTCTTCCCTGGGAGGAGCAGGATGTCTTGACTACAGACACACACAGGCGCACAGGCATGACAAGGAGCCCATGCGGAGCCTCTGGCTCCATCCCCTACGGGCTGAGGAGCCTGGCGCCACAGCTGCTGTTGAAAGAGGACAGACCGTGTAGGCAGCCCGCTGCCTCTAACCCCTCAAGAGTCTGCATGCTGGCATTCCTGACTCCAGATGGGCAAGTGAGGGCAGACAGGGCAGGTGGGAGGCCCCAGGTCCCACGGAGGGAGAGGCAAACCCAGGTCTGCGTCCCAGGAGCACCCTCCCTCCACCTGTCTCCATCTTGAGGTTAAGCTGGGCAAAATGAGTGAGCATCAAACTGCCATTGCTCTCTTTCCCTCTGCCAGCCCCTCTCCAGAGTCGTGTCTGGTCCCTTTCTGTCCTTTCCTGTCCTCAGATCCCTTGGGAGATGGAGACCCCTCTTGGCTGTTGTGAACTGACATTTGACTTGGGGCCGCCTCCCTCCCTCTGTGCGCACACGCTGGTCTTGCAGTCACGTTGCTTCCTCCCCAACTGCACAGCTCACGTCTGCCCCAGGACCACTCTCTGCTATTGTGCTGTCCCCGATACTCTCAGGGTTTGTTCCCTTGGGTCATCTGGGTCTCTGCTTCCCTGCACCTCTCAGAGTCAATTCAAGTGGTTTCCCTTGTGTAAACCAGGAGCAGGCAGTGGAAATGTTTACCAGGACCTCCTGGCCATGGGCTGAGAGGAAGGCACTGGAAGTGAACACGTGCCCCTGTGAGGATGCCCATGGCTTAGCTCAACTCCAAGCATGTTTTTTTTCTCCCAGGAATCCCAGGATGGGACCTGAGGCAGGTGGAGTGCTCTCCAGGCTTTCAAAGATGCACCACGACTCAGCTTCCGCCGTATCCTCCCCTGACACGCAGCCACCAAGGAGCATCTTCCTTGCAGGCCATCCATGTCACTGTGAACAGGTGACATGCATAAGTCACCCTGAGACCCCACAGGCCCCTGGAGCAGGTGCCTGGGGAGACACAATGAGATGAGCCGCAGCTTTGCTCATCCAGATGCTCTCCCTCCCTGCACAAGTCTGAAGGGTCTGCACCCCCTGATTGGTGGTGCCATGCTTCAGGGTAAGAGAAGGTGCAGACCAGCAAAGCTGTCTCACCTCATCTGTTCACTCCACAAGCATGTGCTGCCAGCCCCCTCTGCACAGGGGCTACACTCAGAGTTCCCAAGCCCTGTGCCCAGGGGACTCACCATCTACGAGGGACAGATCATGGGACATGAGCTCTGTGTGTCACACATCAGCAGGACTTATCACTCCCCAGTGTGACAGCCACCTATCCCATCGATGTGCAAGGCCCCAGCCACTCTTAACGCACTGGCTGGAAAACACCCTTCCTACCCCACACCATGAAGCATTTGGGGTGACAAGCAACAGAGACTGAAGCTATTGGAGGCGTCACCACCAATCTGCTGGGGGTTCTTCATGAAAATGTAAATGTTTTAATCGAGATGATGGGCTGAGCAAATGCATGTCCTTTTCTTCCCTCCCAAAATTCCGTCAGAGAGAAACTGATTTTGAAACAATAAATCTGAACTTTCTTTCACTTCCAGCCATGAGAGAATAACAGAGACAGGATTAATGCTCTTGCCTTAAGCAACTGAAACAACCAGGGAAATAGATGAATAAGTGATTTTCAGACAATTTATGCAACAAGCAGCACACAACAGTGATCCCAGAGAGCAGGCAGCAGACGGGTGAGCCCTGCAGGAGCTCCCCTCATGCCTGGAGAGAGTTTCCAGATGAGCCCGGGGTCCTGCTGCCTGGAGGAGTCACAGCCCAGGGTTCAGGGACTCCGAGATGCGGGCATTCACAGTGCTGGGTGCTGGAGAAGAGGAAGCTGTCCTGAGAGTGAGCTCCAGAGGCTGCAGAGAGACCCTGGGAGCCCCTGAGCAGGCTACGGGGGCCAGGGAGAGAACAATCAAGCAGCAGACAGAACTATCCCCAGAGCTCCCATGGGAGATCGGGAATAACTCAAGTCCCCTGCAGGCAGAGTGGAGAGACGTCCTAGCACAGCGGACACTGGGAGAGGGCCTCAGCGGGGGGCCCACCTGAGGAGTGGGCTCAAATTAGCCCCAGACCAAAAGATCATTCTGGACAACACTAAAAAGAAAACTTCAAATAGATCAAACTGATTCCACTGTTACTGTGTCCCAGGACACAGCCCCAAAATATTTTTCGAGATATAAAAATTTTCAGCCTCAAACAATGTAACATTAATAATCTCTGGTATCAAAAAATGACCAGGCTTGCAAAGAAGCAAAATATGCGATCCTAATTAGAGAAAAATAAATCAATAGCAACGGACCCAGAAATACCACAGAATTTTCAGATGAGGACATTAAAAACACCATTATTAGTACATTTCATATTCAAGAAAAGAGAGGAAAGCATGAGTGTGATCAGGAGAGAAATTAAAAATATAAAAAAGATCCAAATAAAACTTCTAGGGATTAAAATCAATATTTGAAATGAAAAAATACTAAATGAGGTTTAACACAGACATCATATGACAAAAGATTAATGAATTTGAAGATATAGTAATAAAAACTATTCTAAATATTTTTTAAAATGAACCAGTCATTAGTAAATTCTGGGACAACATGAAGAGTCCTAACATCTGGAGTTGGAGCCCAAAATAAAGGCAGGGGTTGGGATGGGCACAGAAATCATATTTGAAGAAACAAAGATAAAAATTTTTCCACATTCGATACAAACTATAAACACACAAATCCAAGAAGCTCAATAAAACCCAAAGGGAAGAAATGTGAGAACACCACACCACAGGGCTGAAAACCAGCCAATGGCTGAAAACTCACGATAAAGAGGAAATATTAAAGCAGCCAGGGGGAAAGGATATTACACACAGAAGATCAGAGAAAGAGTGAAATTTGATTTCTTGTAAGAAACAATGCAGGCCCGAAGACAACAGAGGAACAAGTTTAAAGCATTGGGATTTTAAAAGCTGTCAACACAAGAGTTGTAGAAATAGATGCCCAGTAAAATACATTTCCATAATGTAAGTGAAGTAAAGCTGTGTTCAGACATACAAAAGCAGGGGGAACCCACCATAAGAGCAACACTGTGAGCGGTGTTAAAGGACATATTTCAGGCAGAAGGAAAATGATACCAGATACAAATGTAGAACTTGACAAAGAAAGGAGTGGGGCCAGAAATAATAAACATGTGGGTAAATTAGTAAGTGATGATACATATTATCTTAAAATTTATTTAAGATAATTGTCTAAAACAAAGTTAAAACAAAGTATTGTGGGACTTCTCATATGTGTTCAGATAAAATGCATGGCAACAACCCTATAAAGAATGAGAACAAGGAAACTTACACTATCCATGGAGTAAACTTTCACTACATATGAAGTGGTGTGACATTTTTAGCTAGAATGTGATACGTTAAAGATGTTTATTATAAACTTTGGAGCGACCACAAAAAAAAAACACCCAATAATAGAGACCAAATAGAGTCATAAAAATGTTCAATTAATCCAGAAGATTAAAAAGAACAGATGAGACAAACAGAAAACAAATAGTATGATGACAGATTTAATCACAATCATATTTGTATTTACATTAAATGTAAATGGTCTAAACATTCCAATTAAAAGGTATAAGACGGTGAGATTCAACAAAAACAAGTGAGATTCAACCATGTGCTATTGCAAGAAACACACCTTAAATTTAAGACACAAAGATGTTAAAAGTTAAAAGATGCAATATGATATACCCATGAAAATTCTAATGAAAGGAAAGCTGAATTGCCTATTTTTAATATCAGACACAATGTATTCCATAGCAAAATATCTTACCAGGGATAAAGGGGTTATTTTATAATGATAAAGGGGCCAACACCTCAAGAGGACATAACAATCTGAAATGTGTATGCATTTAATAAGCACTCTCCAAGGCACAGTAAGCAAAAGCTGGTAGAACCAAATGGAGAAATAGACAAGTCCACACTATAGTTGGAGATTTCAACAACATTTTCTAAATAATTGATAGAATAAGTAGACAGAAAATCATGTAAGACATGGAAGACTTGAACAACACTATCAACCAACTCAACCTACTTGACATTTCTGGAACATTTGACCCAGCAAGAGTAGAATACACATTTTTTACAAGCACAAAAAGAACATCCACCAAACTGTAATCTACTCCATAGAAAAAGCCTCAATGCTTTAAAAAGATTGAAGTAATAAAAATGTATTTTGACTACAACAGATTTAAATTAGGAATCATTAACAGAAGGTATTTGGAAAATTCTCAAATATTTGGAAATTAACACATTTCTAGATGGGAAAAGGAAGAAATTGCAAGAGAAATTAGAAAATACTTTCAGTTAAATGAAAATTAAAAATGCAACATATCAAAAGTCTTGGAAAGTCACAGGCTGCCAAAGTTCACTCAAGAAGACTTAGAGAATGATATCTATTAAATAAACTGAATTCGTGATAAAAATTCTCTCCACACATACACACAAACCCTCAATGATCAGATGGTTCCACTGGTGAATTCTATGAGATTAACACCAATTCCACATCAACTCATCCAGAAAACAGAACAGGAGGGAGAATTTCCTGCCTTATTCTATGAAGCCAGCATTTCTCTGATGCCAAAACAGAAGAAATTACAAGAAAAGAAAACTATAGGCCAATATCCCTTGCGAACATAGATGCAAAAATCCTCAATAAAATATTAGCAAATTGAAACCCACAATATATAAAAAGGATAATACACACCATGACCAAGGATTTATCCAGGAATGCAAGGTTGGTATAACATTTGCAAATCAATCCATGTAATTTATCACATTAACAACAAAAAAATGAGCATCTCAATAGATGCAGAAAAATCTTTTGACAAAAATCTAACAACTACTCATGATTAATATTATCAGCCAACTAGGAATAGAAGGTGGCTCCCTCAACATGATAAAGGACATCTATGAAAAGTGTGCAGCTGACATCACACTTAATGGTGAAGGACTGCTTTGGCCCAAAGATTGAGAATGAAGCAAGAGTGTCCATTCTCATCCCTTTCATTCAACATTGTATTGGAGGTCTTAGCCAGTGCAAGAAGGCAGGAACAAGAAACAAAATGTACACAGATTAGAAAGGAAAAAGTAGAATGACCTCTATTCACAGACAGCAACAGGATTGTCTAGGTAGAAAATCCTAAGGATTATTTTGAAAGCTACTGTCTCTAATAAGTGAATTTATCAATTTCCCAGGACACAAGTTTGCTAGGGCTGCCTCACCAAAGGGCTGCAAGCTGGGCAGGTTAAAAAAGATAAATTCGGCTTGGCGCGGTGGCTCAAGCCTGTAATCCCAGCACTTTGGGAGGCCGAGACGGGCGGATCACGAGGTCAGGAGATCGAGACCATCCTGGCGAACACGGTGAAACCCCGTCTCTACTAAAAATACAAAAACTAGCCGGGCGAGGTGGCGGGCGCCTGTAGTCCCAGCTACTCCGGAGGCTGAGGCAGGAGAATGGCGTAAACCCAGGAGGCGGAGCTTGCAGTGAGCTGAGATCCGGCCACTGCACTCCAGTCTGGGCGACAGAGCGAGACTCCGCCTCAAAAAAAAAAAAAAAAAAAAAAGATAAATTCATTTTCTCATGGTCCTGGAGGCTTAAAGTCCATGATCAAAGTGTCAGCGGGCTTGGTGTAATTTGAGGCTCTCTCCTTGGCTTGTAGATTTACCAAATTATGGCAAACCCAACAGAAAAATAACCAGAGGTCATAGCAAGCAACTGAGGGTGTAGGGAGCATGCAATTAGAATAATTCAAAGAAATTCAAATTAAAGTAGTGACATAATATTTTGTCTCCAAATTTTCAATTTTTTTTTTTTTTTTTTTGAGACAGGGTCTTTCTCTGTTGCCCAGGCTGGAGTGCAGTAGCATGATCTCAGCTCACTGCAGCCTCCACCTCCTGGTCTCAAGTGATTCTCCCACCTCAGCCTCCTGAGTAGCTGGGATTACAGGTCCGTACCACCACACCTGGCTAATTTTTTATCTTTTGTAGAGATGGGGTTTAGTTCTGTTGCCCAGGATGGACTTGAACTTCTGAGCTCAAACAATTCACCCTCCTGTGCCTCCCAAAGTGCTGGGATTACAGGCATGAGCCACCGCACCCAGACAACAAAAATTTTAAGTAGCGAAAAACATCCAGTCCTGGCCCCAGGGTGGGGAAGCGACCAACCAGGGTTGCCCCACACGATGGAAGTGTACACGTGCAAAACCTATTTATTAAACAACTTCACGGTGTCAATAGAAACGGACAGTGAGCACACCCTTCAGTGGGGGCAAATTCATATCTAGGACTCTAGTCTATAGCAGCAGCCAGCCAGGTGCACAAAGATGAGTGCACTCGCCTCCCATTGCCACTGTAACAAATCACAAACCGAATGGCTTTAAAAAGAACACATTTACTCTCTTACAGCTCTGAAGATCAGAAGTCTAAAATCACAGTGCTGGCAGGTCTTACAAGAATGCTTTCGCCGGGCG
>NW_012117821.1:3195741-3213704 GCF_000951035.1 Colobus angolensis palliatus | reverse complement strand
AATGCTTTCAAGGGTCCACCAGTTGATCCAGGATCATCTTCTATCTCAGGGTCTGTACCCCTAATTGCCTTTACCAAGTCCCTTTCACCATGCAAGGCGACATAGGCACAGGTTCTGGGGATGAGGGTGTGGACAACTTTGGGAGTGTGAGGGCAGGATTCTCTACTACACTGGTGATCCAAGCATGTTATTTGCAGCATTATTTGAAAAAGTGAAAAACTTGATGAACCACATGCCCATCAACAAGGGAACCAGTTCATAAAAACACAAAAGCTGCTTCACGTTAAGAAGAAAGAGGCCAGTGCTGTGGCTCACGCCTATAATTCCAGCACTTTGGGAGACCAAGGCAGGCAGATCTCTTGAGCACAGGAGTTCGAGACCAGCCTGGGAAACATGGTGAAACACGTCTCTACTAAAAATACAAAAACTAGTCAGGCATGGTGATGCATGCCTGTAGTCCCAGCTACACAGGAGGCTGAGGGAGGAGGGTCATTTGAGCCTGGGAGGTTGAGGCTGCAGTGAGCTGTGCACTGCACTCCAACCTGGGTGACAGAGTAAGACCCTGTGTCAAAAAAATAAAAATAAAAGGAAGAAGAATGAATGGAACTTGCCAATCACACTGACATGCAGAGATTTCTGAGCCCCATTGATGAGGCCGGGCTGTGCTTTATCTGATCCTACTCGGCTGAAATAATCTTGACAATGAGGATGATGATGCCGATGCTGCTGCTGATAATACGCTTACCAGTGGTTAATATGGAGCAAGTCACAAAGGAAAGAGACTTCCAAATTTTACTCTATAGACATTTACTTGAATATTCCAGAATAAAAACATGTGTGTTCACTGCCTGTGTAATAATAACATGAAGGGCAAATGAAGTATATTGTTTGCCCTCTGCAGCGCCAAACTTCTCCCAGTTTCCCGAGGATGGGATTCTTGTCCCCTCTCCATAGACAAGGGCCTGAGGTTAGAGAGGACTCACATGGTGGGTGGCAGAACTGGCTTCCACCCAGATCTCCAGCTCCACGGCCTGCAACTGTGGCCGCTGGGCCCCCACCACCTACTGATTATTTTGGAACCCTCTCCAGGACTGTAACCCATTATGTGTTTCACTCTTCCTCCCAGCTTCCCAGGACACAAGGACAAAGACCCCCACTCCCTAACCAAACCTCAGCCAGCCTCCCCGAGCCTGCTTTTGGAGGCCTCACCCATGGGCCTCATCTTCGGCCACACAGTCTGGTTTTAGCAAAACTCCTGCTAGGTTTGCTTAGCAAAGGTCCGCCCACCCTTGATATCTGAGGCCAAGAACCCTCCTGGGCTAAGCCCTCACCCTGGTTGTTGGCTCAAGTTCCTCATCCCCCATCCTGAATATCAAAGTCCTTGACCTGCCTATAGCAATAATCCCCGGCCTCTGGGGTCTAACCTGGCTCTTCTTCGTAACTTTCCACCCCGACCCTCACTCCACTCAATGCCTGCGAATCCCAGGTGCCCTGTGGCATTCAGAGTTGAGCCTGGTTTCTCCTCCCCACTGCAATTGTCTTGACACCTAATGCAATAGCCCTGAATAAAGCCTTCCTTGCCTTTTTTTTTTTTTTTTTTTGAGACAGAGTCTTGCTCTGTCACTCACGTTGGAGGGCGATATTGCAATCCTGGCTCAGTGCAACCTCTGCCACCCAAGTTCCAGCAATTCTCCTGCCTCCGCCTCCCAAGTAGCTGGGATTGTAGGCATGCATCCCCATGCCTGGCTATTTGTTTTTGTATTTTTAGTAGAGACAGGGTTTCACCATGTTAGCCAGGCTGGTCTCGAACTCCTGACCTCAGATAATCCAACTGCCTTGGCCTCCTGATTCCTTGCCATTTTAACAAGTGTCAGGTTAATGTTTTCTTTAACAATGTCCATAAGCAGAGGCCACTGCAGGGAAATAGCACAGTCTGAGGTCCCACACGGGAGCCCAGGGCAGCTCTGAACAGCTGCAGCCTCTGATCACGCCTTAGCAGATCATGTGAGTGCCTCAGAAGGCAGTCACCAATCCTTTGCCATGAGAACATGTTTTCCAGTAAAACCACCATCTTTTACCCCAAAAAGTTAGCAGATGGAATCAGTGGCTGGTTCAAGAAAACTAAGAACTCTCAATTTTTTACATTGTAAATGTGTTCATCAAACCAGATGCTCAGACCTGTGTATTCTAGATTTCCAAATAATTGGGTCTGAATTAATGAGTTTTTACTCTGCTTTGAATATTTTTGCCCTAATTATCTGAAACATATTTTTAAAAGCAAAACAGGTGACGGGGATGCGAGGAAACAGGTCAGCAGGCAGGCTTGCAGGGGCTGGGCCTGGGTTACTTTCTGCACTGCAACCCATCCTCATTGTGTTTGTTGAGCCCAGAACCGTGTCAGGTTCTCTGAAGGATACAGAGAAGCCAAAGGTGTGTCCCTTGTCCTTGAAATGCTCTCAGGTATAATAAAAGTACAAGCACAGATCCTCAGCTGAGCACTGACCGCCCTGGGAGCTGAGCTCCCCCGGCCTGCGGGTCCTGAAGGGTGAGGAAAGCTGATCGGAGCTGGGCCTGCCATGTCCCCAGAGCTCAGGCACATGGACCCCCTCACCCAGGCTGGAAGGCCTAGTTTTCTGCCCAACCCAGTGGCACCTCTCAAGCTCTCAGAGCAGGCCATCCACATGGAGATTGCCTGGAGTTCAGGCCCTAAGTGGGGCCTTTGAGGGCATACCTGACAGGCGCCCAGTGTCATTAGCTGCCATGCTGCTGCATGTGGCCCCACTGTGAGTACAAGTCGGCTCCCACCTGTCTCCCTCTGCCCTATCTCCCAGCTTTTCCCCTCACTGCCTTGGTACCTTTGCTTCCATGGTGCCCTTTAACGTGCCAGCAGCCCCTTCCTGCCTAAGCTGTTCCCAACTCATGGAAACCTCCTTCCCATTCATTGCCTAGTGAACTCCTATTCACCCAACAAAGCCCCAGCTCAAATGCCCTCATCTGATAAACCATGCCTTGTGGCACATTCTTCTTTCCTCTCTCAGCATGTCCTGATGTGTGACGGTGTATGTGTAAGACTGTCAGTGTCCTTGGCCTCTCAGACTGGACGGCAGCATCATTAGAGGCAGGGATGCATCACACCTTGCATTTGGGAGACAGCCTGGCTCTGCAAAGGTCAAGAATCAACTGCCGTGAGTGCCTAAGCATTCCCTGCGGACACAGAGGACCAGGAGGGGACTCTGCAATGCCTTTCTGGACAAGGCCTTAAGTGGCCTTCTCAGCCCCCAAAACTATTTTGTACCTGCTGGTCTCTGAGGAGTTCACTTACATCAGTGCTGGCTCCGATACAAAGGGGCAAGCCAGCTTTCTTTCTAACTTAGGAACAGGAAGCTGTTCTCTTATCAGAGAAGTTCCAGCACCAGGAAGCAGGTGGAGGAGGTATTTTGGGGTTTGGAAGAAGCCCTCAAGAGCCTGTGAAATCACACCAAGTAGGCAGCCACCTACTCAACCTAAATATAATGCCGGGCTCAGGCTGCCAGAGCGGCCTCCAGTTAACCACCCCCACCTGGCAACGTGGGGCCCCAGAGCGGGGAGCCGTGTGTCCGTCCGGCAGGAGCCCCCCTGACCATCCCTCTGCTGAAAGTCACTCCCAATGTCCATCTCTGCTCCATCCCAGTGTCCGACTCTTCCTAAGGCCTTCATCCTCATGGGCGGTTGGGAACTGGTGTGATTGAGAAAGGTTAGTTAGCTGGGGTATTGGTGGTGTATTCACGAGATATAAACAAAGCATGTGAAATAAAATCCTTTGACTATGCCTCGGAGGGTCCGTTTTAAAACTTCCGGGGTCCTTGGAGTGGTTCTCCTTTTCTTCGGCTTTCTGGATCCCTCTCTTTATTTCATGACCTCAGGGGTGTTCAAGGTCATCTCTTCTAAACCTCCGTCAGCCTAGTAAAAGGACCTCAGAGTTGGGTGTCTACAGGGCTGGGGCCAGGCCCTTTCTTCCCTGGCTACTGTCCGGCCACGGACAAGGCACCAGTCTCCACATTCTTCTTGCTGAAACAAGAGCAGCAGTCGTCAGGCCTGGGAGAGGCTGTGAGGAAGAGACACCGCCTGGCGCACGGGAGGTACCTAATAAACCCTGGCGGGGAAGAGCTTGCTTCATCAAGTTTCCAGCATGAGATCATTCTGGTCCATTTTATTTTCAAGCCTGACAAGTCAGCACTGAATCTCCACTTTAACGCCTTCCATGGCTCTCTCTGGGGCAGCTCCTGCGTGGAGATGATTGGATGCTCTCCTGAAGGAGAGCCCAGCCTGCCACCAGGTAGCAGGCCCCCAACCAGGTCAGAAGGAAAGGACTAGCAGACTGGGGGAGGGGATGTAAAGGCCGCTAAGCCCAGGATGGGTAGGCTTTTTTCCATATTATAAAAATAACAGGTTGCAGTTCCCTCGGAAATCGGGAGATCCACTCAACCAAGAGTGCAGCAGATCCATTAGCCACAGCCAAACCCATCTGCAGGGGCTGAACACCTTGTGGACTGATAAACGAGGAAACCTCAGGTTTCCCGGAAGGGTGCGGGCCATGGCCTGTGGCTGCCCTGCCCCTGAGTTTGAGCTGGCCAAGAGCCAACCATCCTGAGGGCTCTGGGTGAGATGATTCCCAAGGACAAATGTAAGTTCATTCTGGTTCCCACCAACAAATCACCCCTCGCTCTCTGCAGCGTGACAGCTGCCGTCTGCACCTTTGCTGGAGATGAGCGATGCCTGCTGGTAGTTTCAATGCCAGGCCTGCCTCTCTCTTTGCTTCTCCTGATGCTCCGAGAGGAACCAGCCCGTGAATTTTACGGAGCTTCTCCTGGCATGCGCCATGAAGCTGCACGAGTTTGAGACGCGCCGGGATGGATCCACCGACCCTGCAACCCAGCAAGCCCAGGCCTGCAGGGGGAGCCATGGGGCAACCACAGGCGAGGAAGATGCTGCTAGGGCAGCTGGGGCCTTTGCCAGGGAAGTTTGGTACTTAGGGGAAAAGCGTGGAGATTAATGTGAGGGGTTGGGAGAGGCTGTTTCTCACCCTGAGTGCACTTCCTGAACCCCCAATGTCTGGTGGGCATCCTGGGCCAATCCGTCCTCCCCACTCCTACTGCCTCCTCCCCGACCCCAGGCCCCCGACCTGCCTTCACACCACTTCTCTGGCACCTCTGCCACACCTCGGCTCAGGCTCTCCTGACCGCCAGACCAGCGCCCAGTGGCCTTTCATTGTCCTCCTCACTGCCCCCTCCAAGGCCACCCAGGGAGGACTCTGCCTGAAGCATAGCCTTAGCATGGCTCCTTCCTCAAAGCCTCAGGGCAGCCTGTCTGACTTCCCACCTCCTCCTCCGGAGCCTGCCCAGGCTCCACCCTCATCCGCTGCTCACGGCCATCCACTGCCCAGCCCTCACCTCCTTTCCAGCCTCTCTGCTGTCCCCTGCATCCTGGACGTTCATTCATTCATTTGCTCAGCCTTTGCCCTGCATGAATCACTCCCGACTCTAACCCGGGTAACCCTGCGCAGGTCTCAGAGCACCGCTCCCCTCGCCGCTCACCTTGCCCCACCTGCCATGTGTGCCCCTGCCTCGGGGCCCTTGCGACCTCTGCTGTCCCTGCCTGCTGGCTACTGTCTCCTCCCTTGGACGTCTGAAGCCAGCAGTTGGTGATGAGTGTCGAGGACTCAAGCTGAGCCAGTATCAGTCGGATCCCAGAGAAAATCCCAGCCCCACGGCTTGCCTTAGGGGTGACCCTGGGCTGTCCGAGTTTCCGTTTCTTCCTTCCTTAGAAGGAGACTGAGATAGCAGAACAAGGGGCCTGGCTCCAGCCTGGCAGGCAGCAGGTGTCCAGGGAAAGTTGTGAGATTTCAGCTGCTGTCAGGAAAATAGTCTCCAGAGAGATGATCTTGGGGGCTTTTTAGGGACCCGAGGCCCATCTATGGTCAGCAGCCCAGCCCAAAAGTGCACAAGGGGGACCAGGGCAGCCCCCATGCCTGCCTGGCAGCCCAGGCAGCACTGTAGAAGGGCTGGTGGGGCATCTGGAAGGTCCCTGGGCTGCAGGTCTGGATGCCAGCATCTTAGCCATGACCCTGCACCACTGAGCTGGGGTCTTGGGGCAATTCCTCCTTAGGAGAAACAGCATTAGACAGAATGATCCCTGGAGTCCCCTGCAGCTCTCCCTTCCTACAACTTGTATATAATCCACTGCAATCGCTGTGTTCATTTGAATACCTGTAGTGACGCATGACTCACTCCCTCCAGAGACAGCCAGTGAGTCTTCCCAGATGACTTTTTCCAGCCACTCCGGGCTGAGTGTTCGTGGCCTACCTCTGTAAGGGAGCTCCCGTTCGCAACCCAAAACTGCGCTCCCTGCACCCACAAACATTCGTCTTTGGGATCCCCAATGCCAGCCTTAACCTCCACAGGACCTCCTGAGACAGCCTGGGAATCTGGGAGCTGTGACCCCTCCCAAAGGTCAGAGCCCATGGGCACAGCTTCCGGCAAGGCTCCTGTTCACTTCCTGTTGCTCCAGCAAAACCAGGCACCTTCTTTCACCAGCCTGAGCCTGGACAGTGATGCAGACCCCTGCACCTATGGGTCTCCCTTCCTGCCACCCACGTGGCTCAGCATTTAGGTGGCACAACGTTCCATTTGCGCACCGAATTCTGACTCCGACTGCCTCTCCACCCTGTCTCCTAGCAACCCAGATACGTGCAGCGCCAGCCAGACAGGCAGTGCTCTGGATCATGCCTCAGCGTCCGGGCAAACAGATCATGGGCTCCCCTCCCCAGGCCGGTCTCTGGGACCGACTCAGCAGCTACTTCTTGGCTGTAGCTGCACTTTGACTCCAATGGGCCTAGGGCAGTGGGCAACTGCCATCCACCACCCTGTCTAGACCCCGCCTGGCGGGCAGCTCTGCTAGGGAAGGCTGGGGCCCGTGCGCGTGGTGGGGTTGCAGCTCCCGCTTTCTGAGTCGTGACTCACCGAGGATCCAGGCTGTGCAGTTTTAGTTTATAGTGATGGGGCTTTTTCTTCCCTCCGTGATCTAAAAAGTTGCTATAATTCTGCCAGCGTGTCTCACTATTTCTCCTGTGCTGGAATAAAGGGAGAAAACACTTTTTTTTTGTTTCAAAAAGGGCTATTAGCTGTTAGGAAGCAATCTTTCCCTGATTGGAGGTTCTTTTTGCCCAGGTTCCTGAGTTCCTTGTTCTGCTGTCTGGCTGTGAGCTCCTCAGCCAGCCAGTGGCACCGCGTGCTCGGCTGGCCTCCTGGTGGGTGATGGATGGTCTGCCTGGAGCTTTGGGGAGCACCAACACCCAGCCCAGCAGGCCAGGCACCGTGGTCCCTGCTCACCAGCAGGTCTTCATCCCAGGCTCTGGCAACATGAAGTGAACAAAGCGTCTCTGAAGCTCGAGCATGGGTTGCGGGCGCTGTTGCCTCAACGCCTTCGGGACAGCGCCGCGTCCAGGTGACAGCCAGCTTTTGACCTCATGGTCAAGACTTTGGACGCTGGCGCTGCCCCCACTCCCTGCCCTGCGTGAGGCAGGCAGGCCACTCAGCTTCTCTGAGCCTCGGTCGCCTAATCTGAGTCGCAGGTGGTGCCTGGGGTGGTTGTGAGAACAAAATGAGATGCATCACAATTGGTCTCATTAATATGAATGAGTACTATTAATATGAATGGTCCCTAGACCATGGCCCATCCAAGCAAAGCCCTGATGGAGCTGAATTCCAGGATCCTTTCTGAAGCTTGGCAGCAGCTGGCAGAGAGGCAGGTGGGAGGACGTGCTCGGGCCAGCCTGGGTCCCCTCGCCTCCTGCCGAGCAGCACTCGCTCTAACCCTGGGCTCTGCCTGCTTGTCTGCCAAATGCCTGCTCCAAAGGCAGGTGTGGTGACTGTGCAGCTGGCTCAGGGCAGCTCTGGGAACAGTGCCCAGCACTCGCTGAGGCTCTGGGGACACTCGGGGGTGCCCGGTGGGGCCTTCTTCTGAGCCCTTTGGCCAGGTCACACCATCGGCTCCTGGGTTCAGCGTGTGAAGCCCAGCGCGGGGTGTTTGCTCTCTCCTGTCCATCTCTCCCCAGCTGGACACAGCTCCACAGAGCCGAAACCTCATCTCCCATGCCCAGCACAGAGTCAGCACTCAGAACATGCTCAGAAGTTGGCACTGGCCGGCCCCGGCCACAGGCTGGCATGCCATTCACATCAGACCTCAATAAGCTGAGAATCGTAACCCGGTGTCCCTCTCTTTTCTCCTCTTCCCCGAGGCCACCAGGGCACTGAGTCTGGAAAGGAACGTTCCCCATTCAGGGAAATCACTGTGACGACTTGGCTGCCTCCCTAGAACCTGCCCCGCTGCTCGAGGCCCAAATGCCCCTTGTCCCAGCTCAGTCTGTCCCCTCCGTGATCCTGCCCAGGGAGTCTGTCCCCAGGACAGTAACATCAGAAGCCCCAATCCTGCAGCCCTCACCAACCACCAAGGACAGAGGGCGGGTGTCCCGGGTCCAGGAATCTCTCGGGGCTGAGATCCATGTTCCGTGGCTGCTGGAGCGAAGCACCACAAACTGTGTGGCTGAAAACAACAGAAATGTATCTCCACAATTCTGGGTGCCAGAAGTCCACAACGACAGTGTCATCAGGGCCACAGCTCCCCCACAGCTTCTAGGGGAGGACTTTCCTCTACTCCTCTGGCTTCTGGTGGCCCAGGCGCGCCCTGGCTTGTGGCCGCTTCACTCCAGCCTCTGCCTCCGTCTCTGCATGGCTGCTTCTCCTTGTGGCTCTGGCGCCCTCTCCAGCAGTCATTAGATTTGGGGCCCACCCAAAATCCAAAATGCTTCCAGCTGGAAGTCCTTACCTAATGGTATCCGCAAATACTCTATTTCCAAATAAGGTCTCATTCTGAGGCTCTGGATAGACATGAATTTGGGGGACCCTGTGTACCCCCACCACAAGGCTCACACCTTGAATTCCCACAGGGCTGGGGACAGGGCAGCCAGTCGCCAACCTGCCAGGATCAGGGCCAGTGAGATCTGCTGAGCTCATTTAGGCCAATCCCTCCACTTACGTGTGGGGAAACTGAGGCCCAGGGAGGGGGTGGCTTTCTCAGGTCCTGGCAAGCTGCTGGCAGAGCTGGGCTTTGCTGGGTCTTCAGATGCCGGACAGAGCCTCTGTCCTCAAGTTCTACGTGAGCAGGAGAGGAGCAGTGCATCCCCGATGTTCCATCTTCCTGAGTAAATGAATAAGCAGATAATCAATGGTCTTAGGGAACATCGCTGGGGCAGCAGCAGGACAGGGCTGGGACAGACGTCTAGAAGCTGTCTTCACAGAGGACACACTGAACAGAGCTGTGGGGGCCAGTGGACACTTCGGGGCAGAGGTTGCATGGAGAATCGTGGCCTACCATGAGGCCCAGGAGGACAGGAGCTAGGTGGGAGGTACGGAGCCAGGAGGCCCAGGAGGAGAGGAATTAGGTGGGAGGTACGGAGCCGGGGCTGGGTGTTCTTGGTGTGGGGACTCAGGGTGCCCATGAATTTCAAGGAGAAGCACAATGGAGCTGGCGTCTATTCCGGGGGTGGCTGGGGACGCTCAGATTTCTGAAGCACTCCTCTCAGGAGACCAGGAGGCTTGGTTGGCAGGAGGCAAACATCTCTTCTCCCTTCTTCCTTCTGCTAATCCCCCCTACCCTCTAGGAGCAAATGGGGAGGCCCAAGGGTGGGCACAGACCTCCTGTGGAGCCCTGGAAGCCTGGGCTGGCCTGGCTGGAGCCTCTCTTCCCTGAGTACGGGCAAAAGAAGTGTAACTGGGATGGTAAAGGCAGGCATGGGACCTGAGAGGCCAGGGGCAGGAGAGAAGCCAGGAGAGGTGTGTGGGCCACATGCAAGAGAGGAGGAAGAGGGGAGGACGAGAAGCAGGGACAGAGAGGAGAGACCAGGAGGAGGAAGAAGAGGGGAGGCAGAAGAGAGAAGAGTGGGGAGCAAGAGAGGAAGGAGGAGGGAGAGGAACCCCCGGGGCATGTGAAGCTCCACAGGCCTCGGGCGATGGAGAAGCCCTGGGGCTGCCAGCCCTGGCCCCCCGAGTCCCGGCATGTCCCAGCGGAGCCTCAGCATCACCCGTCATCCTGCAGCCACAACTAACCCAAATCCCCAGCAGCACGCCCTTCGCTGGCTTCCCCCGCGTCTTCAGGAGACCGGAGGGGGCTGCTGTGTGTGTTCCTCTCCCTACCCTCCAAGGGGGTTTCCGTGGCTGGCAGGCCTATTTGTTTTTTGTTTTGTTTTTTTTTTCCATTTTTGAAACAGACTTAGCAGAAGGGAAGGAATATTAACAAGGATGAGAAACCCCAGGGCTAGGGGCTGGGGAGAAGTTAGAAGCCGAGGAGAAGTTAGGGACCGTGGAGAAGCGGGCTTGTTTTGTGTCGATTTCCAGAGGCCTGGGGTAGATGAGAGGCACCAGGCATCGCCCCTAAGGGGAGTGGAGGAAGAGGAGGGGGTTTCAGGAGTGTTGATGGGTGCCATGTGCTCCCTTCCTGGTGTCAGGAAAGTCCAGTAAAGAGCTGGAGTTATGCCAGAATGAACCCTGCAGGACTGGGTTTCTCTGGGGTAACCTCTGGGTCAGGATGCCAGAGGCCCGACTTCCTGAGAGCCTTCTGCCAGGCACGGTGTGCTGGGAGGTGCCACACACTAAGGTGCCTCCTGGTGCAGGGGTGTGTCGGGCACACTGGGACCGTCCGTCTACAGCCTCTGGCACGGTGCTGTCCGACCTGAGGGCCATCAGTGACATCGACCCCAGGCCAGATTGGCCCAGCTCTGCCGCATGGAACCCTGACAAAGACGCTGAGCCCTCGTCCCCACACCTCTGGGGAGGAGCCTGTGGGCTGCAGTGGGCTGAATCCCAGGCTCCAGGACACCAGTGCAGGGCAGACATTGCCATGAAGGGCCACTCGGCCTGGCAAGGGAGGAGCTGTTAAGGTTTCTTTATTGTGGTTCATCCGTCCTGGAGTGCAGGAACCAACCTCCTAGGGGGTCAGATGACGATTAAATGAAGTAGAAGAGAGGAAAACAGAATGCAGGAGTGACAGCTCTCCCACGCTGTCCCCAACCACAAGATCATTGTGGAGATAACACAAATCGTTCAACCAGTGCCTCCTCAAACCCTTCCTTTGCTCCATCTGGGGTTGGCGTGTTGGAAATTCATCAAACCAGGCTTCTAGGCATGTTTCTGGCCTGGCTGTTTGGGAATGAACCCCAGGCCTCAGGATGTCCACAGGCATGCAAGTGCACTGCAGATGCCCCATGGGTCCCGGCCACTCCGCCTCTCCCTTTTCCAGAAGCTGTGGTATCGGACTCCCATCCTGCATGGCCCGCATTGAACAACAAAGGCCAGGTAACGGGAGCTATGCGGAGGATGGCAGAAAACCCTGGTGGGAGGAGCTAACACAGGATGCAAGGCCCCAAGCACCTCCGAGGACAGAGTCCACCCCTATGGACTCTGAAAGACCATAGAGGGAGGCCGTTCCAACCCTGGGGCTGGACCGAGGGAGCACCAGCTAAGTCCTTGCTGGGGACCAAGGGCTTCAGGGAGAGGCAGGAGACGGACCACCACCAAGGAACAAAGGGGTCCCTTTCCCTGGTGGATGTCAGTGCAGGAGGCCCGTGCTATTTTCTCTACCTATGGCGGGAGCAATAGGCTACTACCCCAGGCTGTGGCCACGGTCAGTCCTAGAGGCAGCCCTGATCTCCAGGGTGGCAGGTGCTCTGTGAGTGGGCCTGGGAGGGTAGAATCAACTGGAACAGCCTTGCTTTGGGAGACAAAGCACTGGAATGTTGAGGGGTTCCCTTGCTCGCTCAGGACGAGGCCTGGACGCCCCCACCTGCACATTGCCCGGGGCAGCTTCTGTACTGACGTGCACAGCCCTACCTTCCCACCACTCGACACCTGAGAAGGCAAAGCTTCAGAGTCGGTGGCCAATGGCCTGACCTCTACGGGACGGCATCCCGGTGCCCAGCACAGTGGCCACGCTACCCTGAGGGCCTCGGGCACCCCACCAGGAACCGAAGCCACTAGCACTGAAGAGAAAGTCATGAGAATCTTTGTCGAGCCTTCCTGGGTGCCCCCCACCCCGTGCCAGCCCTTGAGGGCACCGCAGGCCTTCCTTCTTCCTACCATCACAGTGCTGTGAGGAAGGGTTTGCTATTACCCCGCTTCACAGACACAGAGACTGAGTCATGGAGAGGGGCAGTCCTTTCCCAAGGTTGTAAACAGCTGAGCCAGCCTCGGACCTTGGCAGCAGCTTCAGAGCCTGACCCTCCAACACGAATCCCCGCAACCAAGGGGCTCGTTCCTGCTTGGAGTTGAGCCTCGCAAACAGCAGCCATCACTGTGTCTGGCCCCTGTCTCGGGGCCACCTTTGGACAACGTCCTTGTCAAAGAGGATGAGGCCTGGACACTCATGGCTCCCTGAGCCTCCAGAAAGCCCTTCCCTCGCCCAGCCTCACTCTGTGCCGCCTAAGTGTCTACTGAAGTGGACGTCCACAGTGCATCTCCCAAGGCTGGAAGGCTCAGCTTCTGGAAGGGGCAGCAGCCCAGGAAGGCCCAGGAAGGAAGGCGGAGGGAGACACACTGGGGCCATTCTGGGGGCCCTGGGGAAAGAAGGGAAGGGAAGGGATGTGAGGGGAGGGAGAGGGGGAGGGAGGGAGAGGGAGGAGGAGAGGAGCTTATGAATCCTGCTTCCCCTTGGCCCTCACTGCCTTGAGGATGTCCAGGCTCTGTTTGCCACACGGCCCACTGGGACAGGAGTGTGGGCAGCCACTTAACTTTACTCTCTCTCCTCCCCACCCCAAAGCTCGGAACCAGCTGCCAGGCAGATCGCTCTGGGTGGGGTGGGCGTCTCCACTGCTTTGCCAACATCAGTTTTGGAAGCAAGGCTACTGGGTGAAAACGTATGAGTGGCATTCCCAGGGCAGGGGCTCCCAGCCGCCCTGTGCATTGCACCCAAAGACACCTGCTCAGCCACCAAAGAGACAGAGCAGGACACAGCAAAGGCTGGAGGAGCAGGACCGAGCGAAGGCCGGAGCAGCAGGACACAGCAAAGGCCGGAGGAGCAGGACCGAGCGAAGGCCGGAGCAGCAGGACCGAGCGAAGGCCGGAGGAAAGGACCGAGCAAAGGCCGGAGGAGCAGGACAGAGCTAAGGCCAGAGGAGAAGCTTGGAATCAGGCACTATCGCAACGGAGGGAAACAGAGCTCCATGGAGAACTGGGCTCCGCTCAGAATACAAGGACCGCTGGGGATTTACAGCCGAGGAGCGGGGGCCAGTGGGTGGAAAATGACTCTGAGGGGGCATCAGGAGTCCCGGGGGCTCTGGCTCAACTAAGCCAACAAGATTCTTGGCAAAGGCCGACCAGGGTGATCAGACATCACCTGGGGATGGTGGCGGATGAGGAATTGGTCCGATATCAAGGGTGATCAGACATCACCTGGGGATGGTGAGGGATGAGGAACTGGTCCGATATCAAGGGTGATCAGATACTGAGGATGGGGATTCTCTTTAAACTGACGAGGCAGGATTCTTGCTAAAATTGGACTCCTAACGACAAGGCCCAAGGCTGGGCTTAGTTGAAAAATGGCTCAGAGGAGCCTGTCTGGAGGCTGCTCAAGAAGGTGGACTGTCACAACTCAGCACAAGGAGGAGCAGGAAGGGGGAGCCACCTCGGGAAACTCTAAGACAGCTGTCTGACAGCCTCAGGGGACCCTGGGGGACCCGCAGTCTCGGCTCCACGATCCTCTCCCAGGAAGCAGGGTGGAGCCAGTAAAGGAAGTGCGGTGCTCACTCTGGCCCCCTGCCGCAGGTCAGCAGGACACTGGAAGCCTTCAGCCCGGATCGGAGAGGGCCGGGCTGCACCCAGCTAGCCTGTGGGTTCTTCCAGCACCTCAGCTGAGGGTGAGAGTTCTCAGCCAGGCCGGGTAGCACTGGAGGGGCTGCCAGAGAGAGCTGGATTTGAATCTCCCTCATCTACTTAGCAGCCTGACAGGTGCTGTGGGACTCAGCTGACCTGACGGTGGGTCACATGGCCATCTGGGCAGAGAGCTCCCAACAAGCACCAGGCATGCAGTAGGTGCTTCATAAGCTCTCACTGGATCCTGGAAACCTCACGAGTCAGAGAGACCACATCCCAGCACCACTCATGTTCCCAGGCCAACTGAGGCTCAGGGGTTGATGCCGCTGCAGCTATTTGGGAAGCAGGACAGACTCCAGCCTGCACGGCAAAAAGTGGGCGTCCAGATGGTACCAATAGGGCATCCACTGGACAGGACCCCACAGGGCCTCCTCACTCCAGAAGGAGCAAGCCTGTGCCCCTGGTCTGGGAGCTGGGTGACGGCATGGGGGCTGGACCAGTTTTGACTATGGGGGCTAAACCTGTCTCATCCCGGGGCCTCTTCCAATGCGGGGCCAGCCAGTCACCGGGGCTCTGCAGAGACCACCCCTTCCTCTTGGTGATGACTTTTGGCAAAGCAAACAAAGTGTGTCCCGGAGATCTGGGCCAGCTGTCATAGCGAGTGAGGGGACCCCTCAGATGACAGGTATGTCCCCATGGGGTCCCTGTGCTCTGCCAAGACAGCAGTTGGGGGCCAGGAGGGCATTCTACGGGGAAGAAAGCCCCGCACTTCTCTCACAGCCTGTGGTGCAGGAAAGGAGCCAATTATTTAATCAGGGAAACGGCACTATCCCCTCAAGACACTTAACTGAGTATCTCAGGGCACTTTTCTAAGTGCCGCATCGAATTGTCAGCGCCACACAATTTCCCATAGCGGCACGGGCCTGGGCTCTGTGTCAGAGGGCAGTGCAGTGCTCCAAGTGGTATGGAACCGAATCCCAATACGCGTGAAGTCTTATTGCCAACTTCCTACGGGGTTTCATTCACAGCTGTTCACATACCCACAGCCCGGGTGCACACACACGCGCACACACGGAAAATAGCTCATGCACGGACACGCAAATGTGCACATGGAACAGCACACCTCACACGCGTTCCTAGACACCTGCACATGCCTGTGCACCTGCAGATGTGCCCGTGACATGCGTGTGCCCGTCTTGCACACACATGCTCACACATTTGAACAAGCACGCTTTCACACGTGCAGTCACACACCTGCCTACGCACACCTATGTGCGCGTGACACAGATGCACACGTACGCAACACAGACGCACGCTCACCTACGCCTCCACATGGCCAACTCTGGCCTCAGCTCCTTCACCATCAGTGCTGGTCTGGACAGAAAGGACTAGAAGACTTGCATCCCCAGTGGTCTAAGAAACATCCAAAGTTGGAGGGCTGTGCAGACTCAAAGCACCACCTTCTGCTGCTGGGCGGTTCCTGGCAGAGCCAGGCTGTTTGATCCTTGAAGCAAGCATCTGCCCTCAGTGAGGGGAGGACCTGTTTGATCAATCTTTGATCAGTCCAGCAGGCCGGCAGGGCCTTGACAAAGTCTGGCCAGAAAAGTTGCAAAAGTCCACGATCCCTCTGATCAAAGACAGGCACTTTTCAGTCCATCAGCTGCTCCGCTGGGCCTGTCCTCCCTAGAGCAGCGGCAACATGGATCACAGACACTTCAGAAAGCTGCCTTCTTCCTGTCCCCGTGCCCATGGACACAGGCTCACCAAGGGCTCCCCAGTCCCTAATAATCCCGCAGGCGACAGAAGGATGACCCCAAAGGCATCGTCCCTTGCTGATCCTGGACCCAAACCTCATGTCACCTCACACAGTGAGTGTCCTCCCGGGCCTCTTGCAGTGCCCGCCATGGTCCGCCCTCCATCTGTCTCTTAGCTCTTCAGACCCCACACTCACATGCCCCTCCCTCTACATTGGCCACCGTGTCTGTGGCTCCTGCGTCCCCTCCCTCCCGCTGCCCCCTCTCCTCATCCTCCACTGCAGAGGCTCCTGGGTCCTGGGCCTTTCTCTGTCCCCTCCACATGCTCTCCCCAGGGCACGATCCGGCCCTCAGCCTAAAACAGCCTCTCTATGCACTGACTCCTCCGCTGGACTCCAGGCGTGTGGTGTCCAGATCCTACTGAAAGCTTCCACCTGGATGATGCATCAGCACAAATTCCACGTGGCCAAAACAGACCTCCTGACCCCTCCTGGTCCCTCACTGCCCCCATGCTCCCCACTTGCATGGGAGGCTCAGTCCTCCAATCAGCGGCACAACTCAACATCAGGCCTAGTCCTTCAACCTTCCCCTCCCCCACACAGCTCTGGCGCAGCTGTCCGAAGTCCTGCTCTGTCCCCTCCTGCTCTCTTTCTCCTCTCCACCTGGGCACAACCCCTGCCTTTGGCCTGCACAGGCCTCCCTGGGCTCCTCTCTGTCCCTGCAAGGCTGGGCAGCCCCTTGGAGTGTTTGCGCTCAGGACCCTCTATGCCCAGAGCGCGCCTCCCTGGCTTTAACTGTCTCCTTGACATTCATGATGCGGCTCAAATGGCTCCTCCTTGGAGACTCCTGCCCTGACAACGCAGCCCTGTGCACTCAGCCTCGCAGTGGCAGAGTTCTCTGCATTGCAGTGATTCCAGTTGAGTTTTCCCGTTTGTGTGTTAATTATCAGCTCCCCTTGCCCTGCACACTTGCTAGAATATGAGCTTTGTGTGAGTGGGGACCTCGGACATCCCATTCTCTGCGGGACCCCTATGCCCCAGCCCAGCCTGGCACGGGCAGGTGGTCCACGCAGAGTCGGCAAGTGACATCGGTGACAATGACAGGGTCTAAATCCTCTTTGTAAAAGTGTCTTCCCTCCCCCATGCCAAGGCCAGTGTCATTCTGTTTTGCTTATAAGCTGGCTCCCTCCCCTCTCTTCCTCTCTCTTTCTCCCTCTGTATCTCTTGTCTCTGTGTCTCTTTACGTCTCCCTCCACCCCCCACCAACCACTGGCAGCTCGTCCACCCTCTGACGGAAGGCGGGGCTGGAGGTTCCCTGGCTCCTGGCCCACGGCACCTCCACCGTATGGGTTCTCAGAGCCCCATACAGTGGTGGGTGCATTTATGTTGCCCTGATGCCCAGCCAGGGACCCCAAGGACTCTGTGCAGGAATCGGGAGATCCCGCTGGGAGCCTCCCTGAAGAGAAGGGCCTTTGTCCCCGGTCCACCCTGTCCTCCAGCGGCCCTGACAGCCAAGTGCTGCAGCAGCCCTTAGCGCTGCGTGGTGCCCCACAGCACAGGGAGGGCAGGCGGCGAGCACAGGCTGTTCTCCCGGCAGCCGAGGGCTCCCTCCAGCTAGTTGCATCCCAGCGATGTGCACAAAGGCTTGGTGCCTTTCCTGAGCAGCCCTAGACCCCGGGAGGAGCCGGCTGCAGGACAGGTAGTCTGAGGCTTCAGTCTGGGACGCACGGATCTGACACCGGACCACTCTGCTGCCAGCCTCTGCAGCTGCCTAGAGGACACTCGAGAGTCTGGGCCCTTGGTACAGGCAGGGAACATGGCAGGGGCACAGCTGGCCACCCTGGGAGAAGTGGGAGGGATTCGGGAGCCCTGTCCTGACCAGGGTGGAGCTGGAGAAGCCACAGCCCTGGCCTCCCTGGGTCCAATGTGGCCCCTCCCTGGCTGTATCTCAGCATGGCCTCAGCAGCCTTGAAAACTCCCAGGGACAACTTCCATCCCAGGCCCTCAGAGCACCTCCCAGGGGACGGGCCGGGCCGGGCATCAGAATTCTTTTTAAATTCCTCATTTGGCTCAAACAAGCAGCAGTGTGTTCAGCCCCATTTAATCCTGGCTTCTGCTCCTCCACCCAGGCCCCAGCAGCCACCCCCTCCACCAGCACACACAGCCTCTTCTCCTGGTCCCCCAGCCACGTGATTCCAGGGCCTGTGACCTCTCTGGCTGCCAAAGTAGACAGTGCCTCTGACAGCCTGAACCAAACGGAAGTCTAATTAATATCATTTCCAGAAGTTTTCTGGCCTTTTTTTTTTTTTTTT
>NW_012117821.1:3191347-3194679 GCF_000951035.1 Colobus angolensis palliatus | reverse complement strand
GTTAATTTTTGTATTTTTAGTAGAGATGAGGTTTCACCATGTTGGTCAGGCTGGTCTCAATCTCTTGACCTCATGATCCCCCCACCTTGGCCTCCCAAAGTGCTGGGATTACAGGTGTGAGCCACTGTGCCCGGCCCTACACAGTACTATTACAAAGCTTCAGACTCCTCCAGACACTGCCACCGGGGGCTCTGTGAAATCTCCCTGAGTTGGTCAGGGTGAGTCACGTCATCGTGTCACAGCAGAGGAAACTGAGGCTTGGAGAGGGGAGGAAAGAATAAGTATGCATGCCTATCATAGCTCCCAAAATAAGCGTTGTGATGGCTCCAAACGCTTCGAGGAGGCAGAGAAACTGGGGCACGCCGCCGTTGCTGGTGGGTGTGGATGGGAACCCAGCCGCTCTGGAAGACAGCGTGGCAGTTTCTGTAAACACTGACCCTGCAGCTGCGATATGACCTGGCAATTGTACTCTGGAACATTTATCCCAGAGAAATGAAAACGTATGTTCACACAAAAGCCCACACACACGTGCTGGTGCAGAGTCCTGCTTAGCGATGGAAAGGAGACAGCTGTTGACACAGGCAACACTCGGACGCACCTCCAGAGAGTCAGGCTGGACGAGGGAGAGCTGGTCCCCAAAGGCTGCATCCTGGATGAGTCCATTTATAGAACACTCTTGACATGACAATATTACAGAGATGGTACACCGATTGCTGGGTGCCAACGGCCAAGGAGGGGTGAGGCAGGGGGAGGTGGGTGTGGGTATGAAGGGCAGCAGGGGGTCCTCAGGACATGGGCGTCTGCATCTCCACCATGTCAGTGCCAACAGCTGGTCCTGATGCCGTCCCGGGCACTGCAAGACGCTGTCCCTGGGGGGAAACAGAGTAAAGGCTGCAAGGGGCCTCTCTGTACTATTCCTTCAAACTGCATGCCAATCGACAACTATCTCAAAATTAAAAGGTTAATTAAAATAAGAAAGTGAACAAAGAACACACGGACGGAGGATTGGGAACCAGGATGGGAGGCAAAGCCGCCATAGCAGACTGAGGACTGGGAACCAGGACGGGAGGTACAGCCGTCCCAGCTGCCCCTTTCCACACACGTGCACTGGGCAACGTTATTTTCTCAGCGGTGGTGGGAGCATGTGTGTCTTTGTGTGTGTGCATGTGAGTGTGCGTGTGTGCCTGTGCCTCAATCTATATCTCTGTGCCTCTGTGTGTCTGTGTGTCTGCCTCTCTGTATCTCTGTATGTCTGTATCTCTGCATGTATATGTGTGCGTGTGTGCCTCTGCACGTGTGTCTCTGTGTATATGTGTGCACGTGTGTGCCTGTGTGTGTGTCTGTGTGCGTGTGTCCATGTGTCTGTGTATTTCTGTTTGTGTCTCTGTGTATATGTCTATGTATCTGTGTATGTGTATCTGTGTGTGTCTCTGTGTGTGCATCTGTATCTGTGTGTCTGTGTATCTGTGTGCCTGTGTGTGTTTGTGTGCCTGTGTGTCTGTGCATGTCTCTGTATGTGTGTCTGTCTCTGTGTGTGTCTGTGGCTGTGTGTGTGTGTCTCTGTGTGTCTGCCTGTGTGCATGTGTCTGCACGTGTCTGTGTTTCTCTGTGTGTGTCTGCTTGTGTCCGTGTGTCTGCGTATTTCTCTGTGTGTGTCTGCGTGTGTCTGTGTGTCTGTGTATGTCTGTGTGTGTCTCTCTGCATGTCCGTGTGTGTGCGTGTGTCTGTCTCTGTCTGCATATGTCTGCATGTTTGCATGTTTCTGTACGTGTGTCTATGTGTGTCTGTGTGTGTGTGCTTGTGTCTGCGTCTCTGTCTCTGCACGTCTACCTCTCCAGGTCCCTCTAACATCATGAGCCAGTGGGGCACCCCTGGCAACCCCTATTTATATTCTGAGCAACCATAAGTATTTAGGGAGATGGAGGTGCCTCTTCTGCTGAGTCACCCATGGCCTCCAGGCTGAAAGCCAGGCCTCCTTGGAAAGTGTGGAGGAAATCATTAGTTCAGGCAAAGCCATCGGTGGCACCGTGAGTCATTAGGAGCTGGTGCTTCCTGAACCGAATCCCTGCTTGGATGACCTGGTTTTCCTGGACTGCTGGGCCCATAGACCCTTCTTCCTTGGGGACAAATCCAGTGGGGACAGGGAGAGCAGGAGGGAAGCCCAGACAGAGAGCAGCTGTCGAGGAGCTAGAACGGGGCCCAGGAGCCGCGCTGTCTTCGCAGACGCTGTAAGCGATGGCTGTATTCCAGCATGCTCCGGGCTTCCGGCTGCAGGATAACAGAGCAAGGCTGCCTGGGCCCGCTTCCTGTGACAGAGGCCAGGCTCCCCTCAGGAACCTCCAGACTCCCAGTGAGGATCCCAGAGGGCCTGTCCCCACCCGAGAAACATCCCTGCAGGTCACGACGAAGGAGCCATGTCCTGCTCTGTGCCTTCAGAGCACCAGGCTCAGTTGCCACTGCCGGCAGCCCCACGGGACGGGGCGTGTGGAACGGAGCTCCACGGAGGCCTGCACGCAGCCCCACGCCACAGCGGCCTGCGCACGCAGCTTGTCACGCCCCATAAACGGTAGAAAACAAGTGCACAAGGGTCTGGAGGAAGCAGAGGCCTCTGTCCCAGGGAGGCAGAAGGAATCGCAGAGGAGGCCCCACAGGCTGGGCCCGGCTCGGGGCAGGACGGGGTGTGCAGGGAACAAAAGATTTGACACTCAGGTAGCATAACATGGAGACAGCAGGGAGACTGAAGACGCTATCTGTGAAGACCGGAGCATGCGGCCCCAGCCAGGAGCACCTGGGCCACCAGGAAGAAGCAGGCAGGGTCCTCGCCCAGGAGCCTCCGTGGGGAGCGTGGCCCTGCTCCCCACGGATTCCTGACTCTGCCCCCCAGAACTGGGAGAGTGCATTTCTGTTGCTTTACCTCACCAACTTCGTGGTTAGTTTCTTTCAGCGGCACAGGAGATTGAACCGCTCGAGCCCGAGCTCACCAAGTGTGTGCTGGGGCTGAACACGGTTTCCTTTCCCGGAGAACCCGCCTTGCTGGGCTGTACCGAGGGTGAAAACTGAAAACTCAGGTGCAATCAGCCCCACTGGCCCTCACTGGGACCCTGTTGCTGCCGTCCACAGTTGGCACCCTCTGGCATTGCACAGGTGGCCTTGGCAGTGCCCTCCACTTCCTGTAGGTAGCTTACTCTGGTCCTCCCAGCAGCAGAGGCAAAGAGCTTGCCATCCTGGTTTGCTGCCTGGCCAGGGGATGCGTAGCCCTCTACTCAGATCCACACAGCCCAAGGTCCTTCCTCGCTCCCTCCCTGCTCCCTCCCCCTACCCACTACCCCGCC
>NW_012117821.1:3176764-3191172 GCF_000951035.1 Colobus angolensis palliatus | reverse complement strand
CTCTCCCCGTCCCTGCTCTCTCCACCTCCCTCCCCTCACCCCCTCCTTTCTCTCTCCCCTCCTTCCCTTTTCCTCTTCCCTTCCCTCTCCCCCGAGCCAATTCCTCAGATCTCCCCATGATCACACCTGACCCCTTGCTGTGGACAGGCGTGGGTGCCATGAACACCACACTCTGACTCCTCACTGTGGACAGACGTGGGTGGACCCTCCCTTCCTCTCCCTGTTGGTCTCAGGATGCTGCAACCCTCTGCACGTGAGCTGTGAGCTCTCCTAACAGATGTCCTGGGCTCATCACCCTGGCGCTCGCTTAGGGATTCTTTCTTTGGAGTGTCAACAGGCCCCTCCGTGGGAAGGTTTGGGGCACTCTCTCATGGGAATGTCCCTGCTGCCACTTTTGGGATGACTCCAGCTTGGAGTTTAGTGAAACAAACCAGAGGCCACTCACATGGCAGAGGGCATCCACGCTCCTCCACCCACCATTCCAATGTTAATCTTACCCAGAAACACCCAAGGTAATTCCCCGGGGCCTCACGGCCCAGGCAAGTTGACAAGGAATTCACCACCCCAGGGTGGGAGGCCTGGCGCATGATTCGCGCCAACTGGCGCAGACCCCGGCAAAGACGATCAGATGCTAAACTGTCCCACAGGCCGGCCCCCCTCCCACCACGCTCAGAAACTTCTCATCCTATTCCACGCTGTTGTGACAAACCCTTCCCCCACACGTCCTCCGGGAGGAGGGAGGAGGGTGGAGGAGAATGGGGCCCTGAAATGAGGCACCCCCACTTCCAACGCTTACAACGTGCTAAAATCATGAAATGCCTCTGACTCCTCAATCAATTAAAATACCGGCTGCAGCATGAGGACCCGTCAGACAGGGCTTACCTTGAATAACGCCAGGATGACCCGTGGTTTTCTGTGGCTCCGCCTTACCTCCCGTCAGCTACTCACCAGCAGAAGGCAGAGGCCAGCCCACGAGCACTGGTCAAACATCGGACGGCTTTGTACGGTCACCACTCTCGTTCCCCAGGCCAGGAGGCTGCTGGTGAGGGAGTTGTGGGTGTGCAAAGTAGAGCACAGCCAGGAGCTGTGACTGCTTCTCTCCACACACGTATGCGTGGACACACACATGCTTGCATACACACCCACCTGCACATACGAGCATGTGTAGACATGCAGACACACACATGCATGTGTACATATGTGCCCACACTCATGCATGCCTGTGCATAATCACGCATACAGGTGCACACATGCGTACCTCCCAATCCCACGATCCACCTGGACATATCTTTAAAGGGAGCAGTCCCTGGGGTGCTGCCAACGGGAAGTAATTTTGTGGTGAGACTTCAACCTGAAGCACAAAATGGAAGGGAGCTGCCCACTGGTGGAGCCAGGACTTCCTGACTGTCCCGCCCAGAGCAGAGGTCCCGGGTCCACACCCCTCACATCTTCATGGCTGTGTGGAGAGGCAGGGTCTTCCCTTCCTCCACAATCACCTCCTTCCCCATCGGGAGAGCGCATCTCCCAGACGTATCCACCCTCCCAGGCTGTCTCCTGCTGGAAGCCCCTCCGGGTTGGAATTCTCACTCCTCCCAGAGCTCGCTCAGCCTCTCTCCTGGCCTCCAGGTGTGCCTCTTGAATTATGATGCTTGACCTTGAGCTTGTGCTCCTGTCTATCTCAGCACGTACCGCACGCAGCTTCCCTCTTGTCCTGTCCTGCTCCCACTCTGGCTCCGAGCACAGGACCTTGTATACAGTTGGGATTTAATAAACACTGGTTATATGAGCAATGGAATGATAAGCTCATCCCCCAAGATGGTCATTGCTCAACCAAATGGCTGCCGCTTACCAATAACATAACTGGATTCCCCCATCCAGGGCGGGGCACAGCCAGTGTGAGGGCTTCCCTGAGCTAAGGCGACTGTGCCCTTGGCCCATGCGGAGTCACAGCCAGCAGCAGGGCCTCCGAGCAGCCCCTGGGAGGACCTCTGCTCCCTCCTGTCCTCCTGGCTCCTGTCACTCCCCTGTCCCCCTTTCCCCCATGCCCTGTCCTGCCCTGGGAGCCGCAGGAGCCTCAGGAACCTGCTTTGTGGACAGCAGTTGAGGGCCCTCAAGTCACGTGCGTGCTCTTGGACTCACAATGGAGGGAGACCTGAAATCCTGACCCCCGGCTCTAGCTGGTGCCTTTCCCACCGCACCCACTGGGCTTTGCCACCAGGAACGGACATTTTGAGTGCACGTTACAGCTCTTAAAGTACAGCCTCATTTATTGTCTCTCGCTGTCCCCAGCTCTGCAAAGTGCATTTTCTAACTTAGAGAGGTCAGCAGGTCCCCCAGAGCTGCACAGAAAGGCAACAGTGGAGCCGGGAGTCCAAGTCTGGGTCCTCTCAGATTCCCCGCGACCCCCTGACATGCCCCAGAGACCTCCTTAGAGGCGAAGCCTGTGGAGGCAGCCAGTGAATTATCCGCGTCCTCCTGCAGGACGAGGGCTCCGTTTCCAGGGCCGTCAGGACCAACCACCTTCCTTCCCCACCACCCTCCCTCCCTGGCTCTGCCACCGGGTCCTCTGGGGCTCCTGAAATGGTTCATCAGACACAATTGGCAGTCGCCTGCCCAAGCATCTGCATTGATAACCGTGTGAGGAGACGTGGCACGATCACAGCTTGGGGCTAATTCAAGAAAAGTGGATCGGACTTTGGACGACGGCGTGCCAATTCCATGAAGGCTTCAAGCGGCGCTGAGAACTCTTCCGTCTGAGGCCTGAGGGCGGCCCGCACTGCTCGCGTTGCCCCTTTGGAATTGTCTCAGCCAGTTGCCTTCAGTTACAGGTGGACTTCAGTTTCCACACAGGAGACGATGGATAATGTGCCCAGAAAGGGATCTCCTGTGAGGCCAGGCAAGGGGCCCTGTGCCCTGAGTAATGAGTGGGTAAGTCATACCCCTGGGGCAGCTTGGTGAGATTTAGCTTACTCCGGAAAAGCTGTCTGGGAGCTGCACTTGGCCTCTGCATGGGGGGCTCTCAGGGACTCAGGAAGAACCCCACTTCCACATTCAGATCCACAGTCCTTAACCCTTGGGACCCCATTAGCAGACACAGAGTCCAGCATCAAGCGGTAATTTCATAACAGCAGTGCAGCCTAGGGCCCCTTGGTCTCGCCTCATCCTCTCCTCCCTCGTGTTAGGAGCCCAGTTGCTACCCCACCCCCTCCCCCCGAAATAAACTTCTCACTAGAAGCAAGAGCCTGGCTGGCATCTTCAGGCACAACCCCCCTCTGACAGCAGCCCAGCCTCAATCCCAGCTCCAGAACCAGGAAGGACAGAGTCTTTTCAAATAAAGCAGTGTTTGTCTTTAATTATCGGATTAACTACCAACATCTTTGCTTGGATCCTCTGCACTCTAAGGAGAATTAGCGGCAAAGCAAATCGTAAAGACTCGGAGCCAGCCTGTCTCCGGTGAACTCCTTGCCTCTCAGCGTGGCCGGATTCCCTTGCAGTGTCACAGAGTTGGCACACGGCTCAGCACTCGTGGCCCAGTGAGGCTGCAGCTGCGGGGCCAGCCACACAGAGCTTCCAGGGCTCAGGAGAACGTCTCGGGGTGGCCCGGGAACCACGCCTTGTCTGTCTTGGCTGTAGAGATGGGGACAGGCAAATTTGGAGTCACCGCCAGCCTGGATGAGGGTGCGGACTCTCTTCTTCAGAGTCCTCCCACAAGCCGGGGTGCGCTGGATGATGTATCTCACTGGAGTATCGACGTATTATTTGCTTTGAATCAGGACACTCATTATGACTCTCTCCCCTGTAGTGTCCAGCCCTGAGCTAGCTCAGCATGGAAGCCACTGTGGCCCAGATGTGGACACAACCACAAACCACCGTAGGCTGCTCCGAGCCAGCGTTCCTTCTGCTACCCCTTGGAATGACTCAAGTAGAGAGCAGCTAAGGCTTTGAGAGATTCAGAATAGGGAGGGAGGGCCCTGGGCACAGGAGCCTTAGAGCTGGCACAGAGGGTGGGGATGCTCCACCCTCCAGGATAGGCCAGACTGGGACAAAAACTGGCCTCTGGGATGGAGGAGACAGCACTGATGTCCAAACAATGAGTGGGGACCCTGTCCTCCCACGGTCCTGGGCTCCTAGGGCTGGGCCTGGCCTCACTGGCTATGGGGTCACCCACAGCCTAAAGGTGACTTCCAGCACAGAACTGGGATACCCAAATGGGCTGCATGTTCCCCTCCAACTAAAGACAATCCCTTGGCCGGGCGCGGTGGCTCAAGCCTGTAATCCCAGCACTTTGGGAGGCCGAGGCGGGCGGATCATGAGGTCAGGAGATCGAGACCATCCTGGCTAACACGGTGAAACCTCGTCTCTACTAAAAAAATACAAAAAACTAGCCGGGCGTGGCGGCGGGCGCCTGTAGTCCCAGCTACTCGGGAGGCTGAGGCGGGAGAATGGCGTAAACCCGGGAGGCAGAGCTTGCAGTGAGCCAAGATCGTGCCACTGCACTCCAGCCTGGGCGACAGAGCGAGACTCTCAAAAAAAAAGACAATCCCAGCTCCCTGCCCCTCACTAAGAGAGTCCTATGCCTGGGGTCTGAGGCTGAACAGGGGCATGTCCCGACCAGCAGGCTCCCCCAAGGGGACAGTCGGTCATGTGTGGAGGTATTTTTTTGTTGTAACAATGGGGGAGTGCCCTGGCCTCTAGTGGACTGGGTGTTGCTGACCAGCCTACCATGCACAGGCCACACCTAGGCAATGACTCATTCAACCTGAAAGACAGCAGTGCCAAAGCTGAGAGGCCCTGCTCCAGACCAGAGGAAGAGGTGGTCCTCTGATGCCCAGGAGTAATGCTCCCTCCTCAAGGCTCAGACACCACAGGAAGGCCACATGCATCCTCGGACCTGGGCACAAACAGGCTCTACAACTCCAGGGCTGCTGTGGAACCAGGGCCCCTGTGCAAGGAAGTCCCTTTCTGGGCACATTATCTGTCGCCTCCTGTGTGGAAACCAAAGCCCGTCTGTAACTGAAGGCAACTGGCTGGCCCGGGCTGACAATTTAGGTGTCTGCTGGATTAGGTAGGGCCCTGGGTGCTCCTGTGGGACACAGTCCTAGGGCAGCATCCTTAAAATGCATGGGTGTCTTCTTCCATTATCTTAGCGATACCACATGCGTCACACACACCACACACGTATGCACACATGCTCACATACACCGTGCATCCATGCATGTACCCCTGTTCACACTGCCCACACATATGCCCACATACACAATTCATTTAGCCAAATTCCCAATTAAGCTAATTTTAAGAGCATATCATTTTCTAATAAAAACTAGCTGCACACATGTACACACCACACATGCCCACTCCACACGCATGCCCACATACATAGTGCACACATGCATGCATCACACAGGCCCACATACACACCTAGTGCACACATGCACACACCACACACATGCCCACATATGCACACAGTGTATGCATGCACATGCCACACACATGCCCACATGCATGCAGCAGCATACAGATGTCCACATACGCACACAGTGCACATATGCGTGCAACACACAAGCCCACATACAACACAGTATACACATCACACACCACACACATGCTCACACCACACACATAGTGCACACATGCACACACCACACACACATCCACATATGCACAGAGTACACACATGCACACTCCACACACATGGCCACATATGCTCACAGTGCACACATCACACATGTCTACATATGCACACACCACACACATGCCCACATGTGCACACGGTGCACACACCACACACATGCCCACCTATTCACACAGTGCACACACCACACACATGCCCACATACACACAGTGCACACAGGCACATATGCACATGATCACATATGCACAGAGCGTACACCTGCACACATTCTGCGCACACATGCTCACACGTGCACCTGCACACACACCTCGCTTTAAAGGATTACTCCCATTTTCTCCTGCCCTGCCACCTCCTGGCTCATCTCGCCTGCAGGAGAAAAATGAGCTGAGATTAAGACGTCTTGATGGAATCTGATGTGGCCTCTCACATTACTCATCTGTGTGTGGCTCCTGCATGGCGAGGCTTTAGTATTCTGCGCACTCTGTTCCCCACTCACCCCGATCCTTCACCGCCCAGAACGCATCCTTTTCATCCCTAATATTATTGTTCACATCGTCGCTGAGCTATTGTGGCGTCCACTGTCCTTCTGAGGCTGAAGTTTCACCAAAATGAATGCAAACGACAGAAGCAGATATTTACAGCCTAGACCTAGGGCAGCGGCTGGGCCTTGGTGGCTTTCATCATTGAGGGTGAGCCACACGCTGCCCTCCTCTAGAAAACCTCCCAAACCGATTTTGCTTGATCTCTTGGTCGCGATTTGGTTCAAAGCCTCCTTTCTTATTCTGTTTGCTCTTTGGGGCATTTTTGTCCACGGTGGTCACTTTATAATCACTGGATTATGAGGCCTGGCAGGATTCACATGGCCTGCCCGCCCCAGCAGAGCCGGCTTCGGGTACAGCCGTGTCAGAGCAAGGGAGGCCTGCGAGAACCAGAGGGCCCCCAGCCCTGCTCTTGTCTCCAGGCCCAGCAGTCAGTCTCACTACAGTTTCTCCTGCTTTGGGACTCATTTTCCTCCCTGCTGAGACCCGCACTGCTCCGCAGGCCTCTCGTCTGCTCTAGGAGGGAGGGGTCCCAGCTGAGAGGAGAACCAGGAAGAGCAAGCTCACCTCCAGAGACACAGAGTGCTCTCCCGAGAAGCTGAGCGCTGGACTATGACTTCCAGAAGTTTCTCTCAAGCCCCCTCGGCCCCTCCAACCAGCACCACTGCCCAGTCTGGACAGTAGACAGCCCGCAGCCCCAAACACTTCATCAGCCACCCCCTGCTCAGAACATTCATGCAGAGCCGCGACTCTAGCCTTGCTGTTTCCTCCCAGCCCTGAGTTTAAAGAAAAAAAAAAAACTCCCCAAAATATGAATTATGTATTGAAAACCCAGGCAGAGCAATCACAGGCAATAAATAATTCCAAGTTACAGACACATTAGTTAGCTGTACAGTTCGCTTACAGGCCAAACCAACCATCTCATTAACAACCAGCAATAGCAGAGCTGCCGCCAAGGTGTCGATGCCGAGGAGCCGTCACGCTGCTGGCCAGAGGCCTCTCCGCGTTATCCCGTGTGTGCACGTGTCCCTCGGAGCCAGGTACAGTCCAGCGTCGCTGGTGCACTTGGCTCGGGCAGGAAGGTTCCATTCGCAGACAGCGTGGAAGACATTTAAGGACATGCCACTCTGTTGAACGGCAGGCAGGTCCGGGTGTACGAGATAGTCCACCCACGTGTTGCTAGAAGAGCCTTCCTTTGCGGGCTTGCAAAGAACTCCGTGCAGCTCTAGAACTTTCTGAATTAACAGATAAGAATGTTATGGAAATTAGCACTTCAGGGACTTGTGGTTCAAGTAGACATTAAGTGCTTTGGGGGGTCATTCTGCTCTCTGGGCTATTTTTTCTGTTATCCCATTAAACTTGTTGGCATAATGAGTTTGCAATGTCTTGAGAAATTATTTGCTAAGCAAGGTTCGATCTTGACCCTGAACCTTCTTAAAGAATCCCAAATTAGCAGGCATATCCTTGCTGGGGGCAGATTGGATGTGGTCAACTTTGGTCTCTCCCTCCGGGTTCAAGGAAGGTTCCAAAGCATCTTCATCTCCAGCAGCAGCTGTATTTTTATGGAGCAACATTTCGTCGGCACATTTCACGGCCGTAACTTCTGAGTGGTTTCTCTGTGCCAGGCCCTGTGTTGATTGATAGGAATTAGCTCATGGAATTTCAGTAAAGTTACAAAGTACCTGTTATCATTATCCCCGTTTTACCTATGAAACAACAAGATTGGGGAGCTTAAGCAGCCTGCTACGGTCCCAGGGCTGGTGGGAGGAAGCAGAAATGGGATACGCCCCAACGTCAGCCCCCACCCTTGACCTCTGAGCTATTCTGGACCCCATCATGCGGCAGGGAGGCGGGCAGGGCGGACATTGCGTTGCAGGCAGATGTTTTTGCCCTGAGGCACGTGCCTGGAGAGTGGCCGGGCCTGGGAGAGCCATGAGCTGCCTCTCAGCCTGCAGAGCAGCCACACGTATCTTATTTCATCGAAGACAAGGGGCAGGCAGGGACCTTCCTCAGAGCCAGTCTCTCTCTTGAAGAAAGCTCCATCTTCCGCTCCAGAAGTCAGGCCCCTGGGCCCGCAGTCACCATCCAGCACACCTGCCCTCTTCCCATCCTCCCCGACCTGGGTGAGAAAAAGCACAAGCACCTGGACAGCCCATGGCCCCGGCAGCCTCTGCAGAGGCGCGGCCTGCAAAGTGCTGCCCATGCTGTCACTTTCTCCAATTAGGGATCCATTTGGCCCAAGGCAGCCCTGATTCATCACGGTCCTGAGTCGCAGGCTGTAATGCACTCACTGCAGAAGAGCTGGGCCCACTGTCCTGTCTCAGCAGCTGCGCTGAGGGCAGCACCTGGCCGGGAGGCTCGGAGAGCAAACATTTTTTTCCCCTTAAGTGAAATTCATGCGGGGTCTATCCAAGCTTCTCTCGGCATCTTAATGCCTTAAAAGCTTTAGCTTTCTCTCTGGGTCAATGTTCTTCCAACAAAATAAGAAAATGAAGCCTTGAAAGCCCGCTGCTGTGGCGTGAGCACCAGACCAGGCCATCAGAGCCTGAGCATTGCATCATGTCAGCTTAAATATTTAAAGAGATGCTGGGTAGCAAAGAGCCCTCAGGAAGTGCAGGGCTGGGGAGGGTTGCCGAGTGCCAGAAGGATGTCGGAAGTCTGTCTGACGATGACAGGAGCCATCTGGCGGGGAACTGCCTGAGCCTCCCAGGGTGGCTCCTGACAACAGCTGTGAGAACCAGTGATGGTGACCACAGGGATGTGGTCTCTGCAGCCAGTCCTCCAGGGGCTGGGGAGGGGGCACCGTGATGGACCCAATGTCACAGATGGAGAAGCTGAGGCTCAGAGAGGCAGGAACCCTGAAATCTAATCCAACCCACACCACCTCCGCCACCCCACCCACTGCCAGGAAAGCTTGGTGTCTGCTCCTGCTTCTGTCTTTTGGGCAATCCCAAAATGGAACAGCAGAAAGGATCATGGGACTCATCAGTCCAAACCCATTAGTTTCTGGAAGGGAAACTGAGGCCCAGACTTACCCAAGGTCACCCAGATGGGTCAGGGTGGGAAGAAAAACCTGACTTAGATTTTGTTTCTCAAACATTCTTTCAT
Source organism: Colobus angolensis palliatus (assembly GCF_000951035.1). Taxonomy (NCBI): domain Eukaryota; kingdom Metazoa; phylum Chordata; class Mammalia; order Primates; family Cercopithecidae; genus Colobus; species Colobus angolensis. The sequence continues at coordinate 3,181,893 of NW_012117821.1, read as the reverse complement.
TTGTTCATTTGTTTATCTCATAGATTTGTGTTGCACATAGTAGACCCTCAGCTTGTTGAATGAATGAATGGATGAATGACATCTACTCTGTGCCAAGCACAATACTGGACACTGGGGACCCTAAGGTGGGAGGACCATGGGTCTTGATCCCAAAAAGTAGAGTAGAGAAGACAGATCACCCATGGCCCTGGCCAGGGGCAGGTGCTGAAGAGGGCTGGTGAGAGCTGGGACTCAGGGCTGCTGCCCGACTGAAGCTTGTGTTAGATTCATCTCTGAGCCTCACAGCCTGGGGCGGGAGGCCAGGAGGGTCTGAGAGGCTGTCTCTGAGCGACCAATGAGTGAATGATCCACAGTACACGGTCACAGGGGCTCTTCCATATACACGCCCATGACCAAAGGGGCTGGTCTATATGCACACGCATGGACAAAGGGGCTGGTCATATGCATACCAACGAACAAAGGGGCTGGTCCATACACACACCCATGAACAAAGGGGCTGGTCTATATACACACACCCATGAACAAAGGGGCTAGTCCATACACACATCCATGAACAAAGGGGCTGGTCCATGTACACACCCAGGAACAAAGGGGTTGGTCCATGTACATGCCTACCAATGCCTGTGGCCTGAAGCACCTAGCATAGCCAGACAAAGGCCTGTGCAGCCCTGTGCAGGGACGAGGCTGGTGGCTGCCCTGAAGCACCTAGCATAGCCAGACAAAGGCCTGTGCAGCCCTGTGCAGGGACAAGGCTGGTGGCTGCCCTGGTGTGATGGTTAGTTTTACGTCAATTTGACTGGCCACAAGGCGCCCAGGTTAAACATGGTTTCCGGGTGTGCCTGTGGGGTGTTTTCAGATGGGGCTGGCATCTGCGCCTGTGGACTCAGTAAAGCCTCTTTCCCTCCCCCGTACGGGTGGGCCTCACCCAACCCCTGAGGGCCTGAATCGAGCAAAACGGCTGGAGCAGGAGGAACGTGCCCGCTCTCCTCCTGCCTGCTGGCATGGTCTGGGACACTGCCCCTGGGTTGGGGCTGGTGCCATTGACTCCTCGGTTTCTGGGGCTTTTGGACTCCGACTGGAACTGGACCCCAGCTTTCCGGGGCCTCCAGCCTGCAGGCAGCCTAGAGTGGGGCTTCTCAGCCTCCAGAGTCATGTGCGCAGAGTCCCATAACAGTCAGTCTCCTTTATACATCTCTTACGATTCTGCTTCTCTCATTTCCCTGGAAAACCCTGACTAACATACCTGGACAGAGTGAACGCTGGCAGAAAGCCATCTTGGTTCATTTTCCTCTGCTCTGTGGGTCCTGCACTTACCCACCCTCCACGTCTGCCTGCACAGATCCTCACCCAGAGTTTGGACCGGACAGCCTGGGGTCTGTGCCCACCTCCACCACTCGCGGGTTGTGTGGACTTAGCCAAGCCACCTTTTTCCTCTTTCCATGTCCTCATCTGTAAAGTGGGGGAAAAGCAATGTGCCCGTCCTCCGGTTGTCCTGAGCCTGCCAGGATAGAGTCCAAGGGAACAGCCATCAGTGTCCTGCACACAGCAGGGGTCAAAAAACTGGTAGCTCCATTTCCTAATTCTCTGTCTCCTGGATCCACCTCCCTATGTCCTCCTCTGGGCCGGGGCCCTGCCCTCAGATACCTCCAGGCTCATGGAGGAAATAACCAGGAGAATGGAGGATTTCAAAACTGGAAAGAGGAGCAAGCCTGGTCCTCCTGTGACCTTGGTACGCCATCTGGAGTGGGAGCCTCCACCATGGGCAACGCCGCTTCTCGCTGTTCCTGGTGGGTGAAGGGTGTAAGCCACAATCTACGCTTGGCAGGAGGTGAGACCAGCGAGTGGCCTTCCCACAGGCCTGAGGAGGAAGTACCAGGACCTGTTCTCCCAGACACGACTTAGCAGTGACTGCGTTGCCAGAACACACACTTCCAGCGCTTTCATGGAAAGCCCAGAACTGCCGGCTTAACTGGGTTGGAGTACCACTCCTGGGTGAGGACACAGCTCCCAGCCAGATGTCCTGGCAGGCGACGCCTGGAAAACAGTGTATCGTGCCAGAGACTGTCTCGGCTCTGTAGGGAGGGGACTTGGCGTCACAGCTGTATTGGGGACCAGAAGGCACTTGTCCCAACTCTCTGGATTTTTCTCTTATTTCAGTGGTGGCCCCTTCTAAGTCCCCTGGCTGGCCCCTCCTCCCTCCCTGGCCTCCCTAACAAAGGCAGTCTCCAGGGCTCTGCCTTCAGCCATCCTCTCTCCCTGGACACCTCACCTGGTCTCGCCTCTTCAAATACGACCTATTTGCTAAAGGCTCCCTCATCTAAAAATGTCCCTAGCCCAGGCTTCCTCAGCCCCTTGCTCTTCCTGGAGGCCTCCACCTGAGAATCCCCCAGGTGCCTCAGTGACAGGAACAAGGCAGAACCCGTGGATCCTCCTTCAGCCCCATAGTCACGCTCAGTCCTGCTCTTTCACGCTCTGGTGTCCCTTCACTGGGATGCTCGTGTCAAAGGGCTGGGAGTCCTTGCAGAAACCTCCCAACCCCTCCAACCTCCTGCTGCACAGACAACTGATGAAGGTGCCCTCGGAGCTAGGCCTTTAAAACACGTCACACACCAGCCCGCCACAGTCCCTGGGCCAGGCGGCCCACATCCCCTTTCCCTGGGCACAGCCATGGCCCCACCGGCGCCCTGCTTCCTCTCTTGCCATGTGTAGTGGGGCAAACCGACCTTCCATCCTTCAATCTGTGTCAGGCCCCTTGCTGCTCAGAAACGTCTGACAAGGTCCAAGGATCTGGCCACACCACCCTCCATGTCACGTGACACCCCTCCCTCCTGGTGCACTCTGGATCCCCGGATCCCCCTCCTCCTGCTGCCCTTGCAGCTGCAACAGGTCCCAACCCCTGGTGGCTTCAAACAGCACACAGTGGTCACCTGACAGAGAAGAGGGCGAGGCTGAAATGGGTCTCACTGGCCTAAATCCGGGCACTCCCTCAGAGGCCTTGTGGGGGGGAATCTGAATCCCGCCTTCCCCAGTTCTGGAGGTGCCTGCATTCCTTGACTCAAGGCCCCTGCCTCTGTCCTCGCAGATGGCAGCATCTTCAGTTCCTCTCTGACTCTGGCCTCTGCTTCCCAACTCACACTCGCCTACCCCCAACCCTGCCCAGCAGACATGGCACTTTCACAAAAGCACAGGTGCGGGGACAGGGGCCAAAGAAACACCAGCAAGGGGTCCTGGTAGGAAGACATCATGACCAGGCCCTCGGAGCTCAGCAACTGCCTTCATGTGGATGCCTGTGTCATGGCAGGGTTTGTCCCACGCAGGGCAAGCAAAAACAAAAACGCTCTGGGAATAAGACACATCCTCCTTGGATGCCCAGACACAAGTGCCTTGAACTCCCCAGCCCCAAACCACTGCCTGACCCCAAATCGAACCCTGGAGGTCAGCAGGGAGAGCCCGCCCCTAAACCACTGCCTGGAGATCCCTGGCCTGGCTGGAAGCATGCAGCAGTCTGAGGCGGCATCTGGGTGTTTGGAGGATTCGATCTGTTTGACCTCATAGTAAAACAACCAACTGTGGCCAGAGCCAACGCTGCTAAGAGCAAGGCTGCTGGAAGCCCGGAATGGCCTCCTCACTCAGACTCCGAGCTGGGGAATAACTGCGGATTTAGCAGCCACGGTGAGTGCCTCTGGCTGCAGAAGCCCTGGTCTTGCCTGACTCCTGCAGCAGGAGCGTGGAGCTTTTCTCCCTTTGAACAATTGATGCTGGGGCCGATCCTGTTCGTCGCTTCCCTCCTGAGCCACCAACGCAGGCATTTTTTGCTCAAGTCCCTCAGAGTTGAGATGACAACCTTCCAGTGAGTAAAAAAAGGCCGTCGCCACTCTTGATTACTTCAGAGAGGGTTTTTCAATTGTGCTATTGGCTTAAAAATTGCATTTTACATTACTGGGGTGAAAGGCTCCCACGTTGCCGTGTTATCCAGTGAAAAATGCTGTCAGAAATCGATGCTTAAAACCTACTAAATCTCTTGGCTGGGGTTCATGGAAAAGCATATTTCAAGATGGTAAGAAACTGTTCTTATTGCAGGACAAATAATGATTGCCCATATTTCAACAACCTGTTGCTACTTCCCTGTACAATTTCACCATGGACGTCAACATCCACTCCGCCGACATCCCTGGAGCACCCACCATGTGCTGGGGCCCAAGGAGAACAGGATATGCCTGGCCCCCACCTTCAGCAGACCAGCCAGGGCTTCCATTGCAGCCTCCTGGGAGATGGACTTGACATGATCGTAGGAGAGTGGGGAGGACACAGATGAGAAAGGGGATGGCCCTGGTGCTGTGAGAACATCTCAGGCGTGCATCCCAGTGGTGTGCCTGGGATGGGGACGTGGGTCCCTAGGCCATGGATTGAAGAAGTCTGCAGAGAAGTCAGTGAGGGCTGGTGTGGGGCTGCGGTGGGAAGGGCCTTCACTCCCCGCTGGGTGTGAAACAAGCCTCTTGAACTGGGTTAACCCCCTAGAAAACAGAAGACATGGAGTCGGCTGCTGATCTTCCAAACACCCCATCACTGCTTCTCAATTTCATTTTCCAGACTCCCACCAACCCTTAGCTACATTTTGTCAACTGAACACGTTCGCTCCGTAACCACAGACTGACCCACGCCCCCACCATCTTGACTGATTTGTCTGTTTGTTTGTTTTCTGGGTGTGTAAAATCAAATTCCTCCACTGGCTTTGGATTCTAGCTTCTAGAAAAGGAGCTAACTGAAGCAGTGGACGTGCCACGTCACAGACGGCTGCAGCTGACCTGCATTTCAGGGGCATCAGGAAGCACTGTAACCAACCAATGACTGCATGGCACGTGATCAGTATCATCAAGGACCTTCATGAATAACATTGGAAATCAGCCAAGCGTCCGGAACCCTTAGAGATGACAGTCCAAAATGGCCTCGAGTGGCTGGCACAAAAGACTTCTTCAGAAAGGCCACCCACCATCCAGCCTGCTTCGAATGCACACAGCACAGAAAACACCTCGGTCCACCAGGCGCGGTGGCTCACACCTGTAATCCCAGCACTTTGGGAGGCCGAGGCGGGCGGATCACGAGGTCAGGAGATCGAGACCATCCTGGCT
>NW_012117821.1:3174722-3175153 GCF_000951035.1 Colobus angolensis palliatus | reverse complement strand
AGGAAGCGGGGAGGAAAGGGGTCAGGGTGGACGGTGGGGAGGAAGCAGGGAGGAAAGGGGTCAGGGTGGACGGTGGGGAGGAAACGGGGAGGAAAGGGGTCAGGGTGGACGGCAGGAAGCCAGATGCCAGCTCAGAGCGGGAGGCTCTGTACCGTGTGGCTGATCGTACCCTGGGCTCTGTTGGTGAGGCCTGGCCACGTGAGCCTCAAATTCAGGCGGGTTCTGCTCGCTAGCGATAGCTGCCTGCCCTTGAGCAAGTCCCTCAACCTCTCTGAGCCTCAGTTTCTTCATCTGTAGAAGAGGAAGAATAGCAGCCCCTCTGGGGTGGCAGGAGGAAGGGGAAGATGGCCTGAAGGACAGTGATGGAGACTGTGGGGTGGCAGCTGACTTGAAAACTGGCGACACGGAGAAAAGACATTTCTGTTCTCCCC
>NW_012117821.1:3169996-3173872 GCF_000951035.1 Colobus angolensis palliatus | reverse complement strand
CCTCCCAGCCTTAGCATGCAGGAGGAGCTGTCAGCTCCAATAGACTGGCCTCGGGAGGCTGCTGGGTCTAGGCCTCGGGAGGCTGCTGGGCCCACCCAGACGGGGTCAGCTTTTGCAGAGAAGGGTCACAAGGTGAGGCGCAGTCTGTATACCTGGAGGTCCCGGGGGGGCCCTCAAATGCCACAGCCTGGGTCCAGGCCTCACTCTGCCTCTCCCTGACCTGGTGTCCCTGAGCAGGTCCCCTTTGTCCATCTGCAAAAGAGATAACGGGACACCTTCCCCCACCTCCGTGGGGCTGAGAGGACTGACTTGGGTTCCTTGTGGGGAGGGAGGGCCAACTCCCAGCCAACCTCGGGCTCTGGAGGGCAGCCCATGGCCTCCCCGTCGTCACTTTACCAGGTGGCTGCCCATTCCAGAAAGCTCTGTAACTACCCTAGTCAAAACTTCCTAAACCCCAGAAGCGAAGGTGGCAGCAGGCAGGCGGAGTCAGGGCCACCCCACCACGTGGACTCCACTCTCCTAAACAGCACTCTGGTGCCCAGAGACTTCCAGGAACATTAAGCTGAAAACTCCAGCACAAGCTCCTGGAGGAGAGGGGGTTGCCGTGGCAACCGCATTTGGCCTATTCACTTGAGTTTTGGAGGTGAGGGACAGAGAACAGAAATACAGCAGAACCCCAAGCGCAACACCTCCTTCGTTTTCACAACCAGCACGTGTGTGGGGTGGAGCGGAGAGAGGCAACTGCTTTAAAACTCGCTGAGACAATCCACTCAGGGTTTATTTGTGGCTCTTTAATATCCAGCCAGCCAGCCTGGTTCTGACTATTCTGTTGCCAAGAGGTGACATCAGACGCTTGGCAGTGTGACAAGCCAGGGGCCAGGCCAGGTGCAAACCTCACAGCGCCCGGTGCTTCCCGAGAGACCTCAGGCAGAGACAGGAGGCGGCTTTTGGCACCAAGGCTGGGGCGGGAAGGGAGCAGGAGCTGCTCACAAAGGATGCCCTGCCCTTCCCACGGAGATCCTCCTAGTGGCTTGCAGTGAGTCTGCATCCTGGTGCGGAGCACACAGAGTCCCACAGAAGGACCCAGCATCTAAGTGTTTGTGTATTCCAAGTTCACTTGCACACTTACGGAGCATTTATCCACCAACATTCAGGGCTCCCCTACACACCAGGCTCTGTGCCAGGTGCCAAGGGCTGGGACTGAGACACATGTGACCTCATGGAATTGCCATTGGTGGGAACAGAGAAGCCGGGTGGCCCCCACAGTGCAGGGCCTGGGGTAGGGGAGGTGCAGGCTGCATGAGCGCAGACGAGGAACAACTCATCTTCTCTCAGGGATGGAGGGAAAAAACCAGGGAGGCTTCCTGGAGGAGGTGGCATCCAAGCTGAACTCTGAGGAGTGCCTCAGCCTCGTGAAGGAGCAGCACAAAGCTCCTGCAGCAAAGGCCTGATCAATGTTCAGCCCAGTCAGTCGGGGATGCAGGGACAGCACAGGTGGTCAGGGCCTGTCCTGGGGGCCTCCTGGGCAGAAGGAGGTTGGGGTTAAGCCCAAGCACAGCCAGAGCTCCCTGGAGGGTGCATGGCAGTGGTGTGGTGCCCATCCTGCATGTCCAGACCATTCTGATTTCCGGGTGGGGTCCAGGCGTCTGGGGCTGGGGCTGGAGCTGAGGCCAGGTGGAGGCTGCAGCAGGAGGACACAGAGGCAGGCACTCAGGCGGCCTCAGCAGGAGGGGCAGGCCTGTTGGGTGCTCTGGCCTTAGTCCTTGAAAGCTAGTGAACTGGAGGATGAGGCCTGGGGGGCAGCAGGAGAGTCATGGGTCTGCTCCAGGGGAGGGCGGGGTCAGGGGCTGGCACAGGGACCCAGGAAAAGAGACCTCAAGCTGGGCCTTTGGGTGCAGTGCCAGAGGGGCGCTGGGATGCCTGTTTCAGGTTCAGGCTGGGTGGGGAGCACATGGGCGGGTGGGTGCCCTGAGGACAAGAGCCCTGGGCAGTCCTGGAAAAAATCAGAGTGACCTGCAGGATGCTTCCTGCCGCATGCCGCGTTAACATGCAAATGGAGGCTGTGTTCACTGCACGTATTTCACAGTCTAATTTCGTAAACAATATATTCATCAGAGAACATCACGGAACATATCAGAAAGCCCAAAGAGAAGGTGCCCACAGCCCCACCCCTAGAGCGAGTGACAGGTAGCGTCTGCAAGCACAGCGTCCTAACTTTTCCCGTGCATAGATGTGCTTCTCTTTTCATCAGCCCAGGACCATGCGTTCCAGTGTTTCAAAGGCTGTGTTTTAAATAAGTACAGTCAATCTTCCGGGCACCTGTCTGGCACTTTGTAGGTTCTCAGTAAACATTTGATGAATAAATGAAGGCAGGAACAGTTTCTGCTGGTGAACGCTCTTCTGCAAAACCGAGTTTGCACCGCCGTCAGTGGCTGCCTCATGCCTCGCTCTGTGCCTGAGCCGCCTTCTCAGCCCCTCCTCTGCCGTGGGGTATTCGTGCTGTGTCTGGGTTTTTCACTCTTTCAGACGCTGCTCGGTGGGATGTCCTGGTGGTTATGCCTTTTTCCACGTCTCAGAGGACTGGTCGAAGGACAGTTACTTTGTTAGAGCAGCTGAGACATTTATGACATTACTCTCAGAAAAGCCTACGCCAGATTCGTCCCAGGGTGGGAGGCCCGTGCCGGAGCCCACGCCCATGCAGCACTCAGCTCAGTAGCTGTCTTCAAACCGCTTTGCTGGAGGAAGCTGATTCTTTAGAGTTTAAATCTGTGCTTCTCAAATCCTCTGTGGTAAAGACTGGTTGTTGAAGCTTTTCCAATCTACCTCAGATCAATACTAGTAAAATGAAGTTGTATGTGTGTATATATACATATAACTTCATATATATATATGTAACTTCATATATATGTAATTTCATATATATGTAAGTTCATATATATATTATATATATGGTTTTTAAAAACCACATTTTAAGCCCTTATGTTTTAGTATGAGATTCAACAGACACCATTATCCTGTCAAATTGCTATAGAGTTTCTCAATTTTTGGATATTTTTATCATGAACTTTTACTCGATCATTCCCGGACCCGTTCTGGCCCGAGGTTTCACGTTGGGTGGGATGGTTGGAATAATTCCCCCACTGAAAATAATCACCCACTGAAAATAATTCGCCCCCTGGCCATCTATTATTCATAACATGGACAACGTTTGCATCGGAACAGCGATTTCGCTTGCATTTCCAATCCCGCAGGTCAGCAGGAAGGAAGGAGCACATTCTCCTCATTGGAAGAAGACGGAATCAAGCCCAGGCTGCCAGGGCTGTGGTTGGGACCCTGTGTGAGCCCAGAGGCCAAGGGATGGGACGGATCCCAGTCCTCCAACTCCTGGCAGGCATCTGAGGCTCTGCCACCGTTTTCTAACGTTGAGGGACCGTGCGGCCCTGTGGAATGAGGACAGTGTCCAAGTTAACGAGGCTTCATGGCAAATGCCCAGCCCCTATCAGAAGGCTTCATTTTCGCCCTTGAATTGTGGGGGTTGAGGGGGCTTTATTGGGCCAGAACAGTCTGTACTGTGCTCTGGCTGGGGCTTGGACAGAGAAGCCTGCCTCCCTGGGGACACCCTCCAGGCAGGGCTGAAGGCACAGCCCAGAGGGCTCCTCCTGGTCCCTGGGTGCCCCTTTCTGGCCCCAGCTGCCTCCCCTGATGGCCATGGGTACTAGGATGGAATCCCAGCACCAGGGCAGCCCCGGCCTGCAGTCACCCCTTTCTGGGATGAAAGCAAGGCAAGGTGCCTGGGCTGGAGCTTGGGGGCAGGTGGTGTGGGAACCTCAGGTGGTTGTGATTTCACCTCTGGGTCCCCAGGTACACACGTGCACA
>NW_012117821.1:3164106-3169476 GCF_000951035.1 Colobus angolensis palliatus | reverse complement strand
CCCCTGGGCCTGTCTCCTCATTCCTGAGTGTGAGGGGAACTGGGGACTCATGGAGGCTCCTTGCAGCTCTGCCACCGCACAGTGCCAGGACCCCAGAGGGCACCTGTGGGGGGAGAGGACATGCGGGGATGGACCTGGGAACAAGGTCAGTGGACCCCCCCACCACCCAAGGGTCAGGTGGACAAGGGGCTCTCCATCTGCCAGCGTTCCTGGTGGGAAGGAGTTCTGTGGAGAGCTCAGGCAGCATCTGTCTCTCTCTCCCTCTTTCTCCTCATACTGTGTCTCTGCCTGTCTCTCTGTCAGTCTCTCTGTCTCTCTTTATCTCTGTCTCTGTCCCTCTTTCTGTATCTCTCTCTCTGTCTATCTCTCTGTCTCTGTCTCTCTGCCCCTCAGTCTCTGTGTCTGTCTCTCTCTCTGTGTCTGTCTCTATCTCTGTCTCGCTCTGTCTTCCAGCCTGTTTGAGACATCATCCACCAAGCGGCCTGGGAGGGAGACCTCCCCTTTTCTCCAGAAGCAAACCGCAGGGCCCTAACTGGAAGGGCTGGCCCAGTCGCCATCATCCCCTGCATTCTGCAGCGGGAAACGCAGGCCCAGAGCTCCCCGGAGTCACCCTGAGGAGTCTCACAGACAACGCCTCCCTGACACCCAGGCTCCGGGCTCACGCGGGCAGGGGGTCCGTGGCAGGCAGGCAGCGGGGTGGTAACAGGTGCCGCTTTCGTTTTCTGAGCGGCCGCTGCAGGCCCGGTCCCTGTATATCCTGCATCTCATTTTACTTCGGAAACCCCTGGGAGCCGCAGACCGGGAGGAAGTCCCCAAGCACGGATCCCACGTGGGACCGTATCCTGCCACGTATGGAACCCCTGCAACTGCTGCCTCACAGGACAAACAACCCAAGGAAGAGTGAGCAGAAGAGGCGAACACACACTTTACAAAGGTCTAAGAGTGGTCAACGCGCACACGAGGAAATGCGCGGCCTCCTCGGGGACCAGGGACTGCACATGAGCCGCCTCTGCTCCCCAACACGCCTGGCAGCACGGCTGACGCTCAAGGCCTGACCGCACCAAGTGTGCACGGGGAGCAACCAGAACGGTAGGAAAATGGAATGACCACTTTGGAAAGCAGGTGGTGGCTTCTTACCAAGTTGGACACAGTTCCCAGAGGACCTAGTGATGCACTCCCAGGCATTTATCCGAGAGGAATGCACACAGGTCCATGCAGAGCCTGCGTGGGAATGTCCATGGCCAAGTTGCACAGACCCACAGGACCTAGTGATGCACTCCCAGGCATTTACCCGGGAGGAGTGCACACAGGTCCACGCGGAGCCTGCGAGGGAATGTCCATTGCAGGCGTATTCATTACAGCCAAAATCCAGATGAGGAGTGTCTCTAATAGGAGAATAGCCATGCATGCTTCGGGCTGCACAAGAGGACACAGAGGCAATCTGGAGCCCAGCAGCAGTTAGGGACCGAGCAGTGAGGGAGGCCCCAAGGGTAGAACCTAACTGTCAGCGGAGTCCTGCCTTCAACATCCAATCAGCAACCATAATGAAGAGTGGCGGTCCCGGTCAGCTATCCTGGATCAGTGACAGGATCTCAACCCCCTGCCAGGCCTGCCCCACAGCTGTCCTGCAAGCTGCCGGAGGGATCCATGCTGAGACTGGCTTCCAAAGTAGGACAGTGCCTGGAGCAACTGGAGTACCGACATCACCTTCTCAAGTCCTTAGCTTCCATTCTTCTAGGCCTATCAGGCTAATTCCTACTTGCTGGGCACATCACAGACCTCAACGAGTCTGCTGGATCATGAAAAATGAATGTCTTGAATGAGGGCATATCTGTATTTACTCCACAGCCGTGCTCTGTGACTGGAGCAAACACCCAACAGTTTCATAAATAACTGGTGCTCTGTGAGCCTGGACTTTCTGGGCCCAGTTTTCTGTCTGTAAAATGGACAGTTCGAGGCAGGTGGTCTCCAAGGGTCCTCCTTTCCGGTCTGCTCTCCAGGAACCCCCAGACCTCAGCAACGCTCCTCGTTATAGACAGATCGGGGGCTCCTGATCACGTGAGCACAGACAGGCCCCGCTGTTGCTGATGCACAGACACCCCTCCTGGACTGTTTACCACCCTCGGATCAGGCTAATTTAATGCACTCCACCAGTGACCCGAAATGACTTTGCTTTGGAATGAAGAGCCTCATGAAAACCCTGTTGCTGTATTTAATCTGGAATTAAACTGTTTGATGTTCGAGATCTGATGTGAGCACTTCATGAAAGACTGATTGTTTTCCTTGATGAGGCCGCGATGACTAATTGTTCCGAGTTGTGTTATAAGTGGGGCGGGAGAGAAAGTTTATTGAGGAAATAGCACAATCCTGTTTACTCCCCATGTAGGCATCGATTCACCAAAATCTATGCAACAGAAGAGAGGGGATGGAGGCTGCACCGTGGTCTTCCCAGTCCTTCCTGAAACTATAAACCACATCCACACTCCCATCCAACTTCACCAAACTGGGTGAGAAAGCTGTGTCTGCTCTGGAGTTCCCCGCCTCTCTGCTCCGAATGCACCCTTCGGATGCGCTCGGAGATGAATAGGGGTTCCTGGACGCTCGTCTCCTTGAAAAGGAGTGTGGCATCAAGCTTCATCAGCAGAAGGTTTTCAGAGGAGGGAGAAGCTCTCCTGTGGCCTCTGTGTCGGCCAGGGACTGCAGATGGATGGGAGGACGCTGAGGGAGCCCACCCCCGCCACAGGCCCCAACACAGTCCCCCTGCGACCTTCTGGCCTCAGCCTAGCTATAACCCTCTTGGCCTGGAAACCAGAGCCCCTCTCAGCTGAATCAACCACACCTTCCCTAAGGAGGTCTGAGCGCCTCCAGGTTTCTCCTCCGCGGGGCCCTAGGTGACCATCTAGAGTGTCTTTATAGTTCACGGTTATTTTTGTATCCTCATTAATAATTCTTTATGTTGAAGTCCCCCTGTTTAACCTACAGTGTGGTTTCTATCTCTAATTAGAGCCAGACTGCTACAAAAACAAGCGGCAAAGATTTCTTGGGCATTTATCATGAGCTCAGTCCACATTAGGTGGGACAACAATCCACCGAAGAATAAGAGATCACGTCAGCCCAGGAGTACCTCTGCCAGCAACCGCTGTGTGTGAGCTGCTATTTAAGGCACATAAAGATAAGTAAAGTGAATGTGGCACCCTCGGCCAAGGAGCTTCTGTTTCCACAGAGCCGGGGAAGCCAACCTGTGGAGACCAAGCCGGAGAGAGCTGCGTGGGCAGGATGATTCCCACCAGACCACCGGGTTCTGCCGTCCCAGCATGGGCTCCTCACAGCTGCACCTCCAGACAAGTCCTGGGACCCAGGAGTGCCAGATCTGTTGCCCTTGAGTTAGGAAAATACTGGTCAAACAGAGATAAACCAATTCCCATTCTGCAGAACCTCCAACAAACGTGTGCACATTCTGATCCTCAACGAAAGGTCCCGTGTGGCATTGGCTAAACCTACTTGACTGCGAAGTGTTTTCCCCCAGTGTCCATGAACTTCTCGCAGACCACAAATCTACTTATGAGACATTATAGTAGAAAATGAAGAAAATCGTGTCTCCAGTGGTCCATTTCCAAGACAAAGGGCCTTAAATTGGTTTACGTCAGCAAACTACAGAAGAAACAGGATATACTAGGCCCCTGCTTGGATAGCCAACGCCTGCTTGTCACCACCCTCCCCTTAGTTGCCTTCACCCGAACCAAAGAAGTTTAGTCTAAAATGAAAGTTTACTGGTCTGCAAAATAGCTCATTTTGTCTGTTCTTACCAGCCTGCCCAGCTACTTAAGTCGTAAGTCAAATACTTGAAGAGCCCCTGAGCTGACTAGGATTGCAATGTATTGTGGGTTGCAGCAAAATGCAGCAAGACAATCCTAAATAAAACACCTAAAGCCCCTGCCCAACAACCAATAGGCGACGTTCAGGAAAATTGTGACCCCGCCCCCCACAGTACTCAGCCTATGAGGAACCGGGGGAGGAGCCTGTGCGCTAGGGGATAAATGGCTTGTTGAAGCTGTGCTGGGTGTGCCTGCCCATCGGACACCCGATCTTGCAAGACCGTCATTAAAAGTCTCTTTTCCGCTGTTCTCCGGGTCTCTGAGTCTATTCTTTGGGTTTGGATGGGTGAGTTTGTTTCTCACAACCTGGTGCCCCATAGGGGGATCTCTGTGCCTGCGTGGAGTGGGACTCCAACCAAGAGGGGAGGTGTGTCCCGCCCGATTTAGCTGGCACACTCTTTCCGGGTGTCCTGGCTCCCCGCAGAAGCCACAGACAAACCTGAAACTGTTATTCCGGAGATAACAAAAGTGACACAGGGAGAAAAGCAGGCCCAGTGGCAACCAGGCAGCGTTGTGCACCAGCCAAGGTCAGAAAAAGGGACTGTACATCCTGCCTTGGTGGTGGGGCATTTTCGGAGGTCTCGGGATGTGCAGGAAACCTCCAGTAGGAGGGGTGAGTATACAGAGAAAAGTTCAGACACAGAGACTAACCGAAAATGGGAAACAGGAATTCTAGGCCTAGGGAACAAAGGAAAGAGGGAATTAGAGAAACCCCCTCTGATATTTCCCCAGATAGTCCACTGGGGAGAAGGCTGCAGGTTTGGAGGGACAACCCTCAAACCAGGAGGAAAAGCAAAAGATGATGAAGTATTGCTGTTTTATCTGTCCCAAAGAGCCCATTCGCCAACCTTTGGTCTTCCGGCCTAAGTTTGGCTCAGGTGAGAACTGGGTGTGCCAAGCTTTAATTCTCCATGTAAATGATAAAACCCCATCCTCATAAAAGGAGATGGGTTATGCTCTTTCTTCGTTTAGTGAATTAACCCCATGTTCCCCCTTAAAGAGAGAAAAAGAGCATAGTAAAGAGGCCTCACCCAATGAAAAGTCCTGAGAGCCCTGAGCATGTTTGCCCCACTGCATACATCTCACAAAGCAAAGGACAGGGAGACCAGGAAGCAGCAGGATGGCCAGAGGAAGAGGAATCTGGCGGTCTAAACCCAGTGCTCCCTTAAATCCTTATCCAAAGGTAACGCAAAAAATTTAAAACAATGTAAAAAAGTTACATTTTTTTTGGAAACTTCCCTATTCCTTCTAAACAGCAGATGCCCAACATGTACCCTGTTAGAGGAGTCCCCATGGGACAGGGAGGAGTTGGGTTTGTGAGTGTGCCTCTAACAAGCACTGAGGTTAGGAATTTTAAAAAGGAAACAAGGCCACTCTTGGGAGATCCTCTCGGTTTAGCAGAGCAGCTGGTTCAATTTTTAGGACCCAGGTTTTATACTTGGGTTAAGATAATGTCAATCATGAATATTGTGTTTACTCAGGAAGAGAGGGGAAT
>NW_012117821.1:3163419-3163811 GCF_000951035.1 Colobus angolensis palliatus | reverse complement strand
GGATGAAAAACCAGTTAAGGAATTACTGAAGGAAGTGCAGACGGTTTTTGTAAGAAGAAAGAAAAGAGAAACTAGAAAAGGGAGAAAGAGAGAAAAAGTAAGAAGGGAATCAGAAAGAGAAAGGGGAGGAAATGGCAAATGTAGACTGCCAAAGCTGTCCCTCTTGCAGATGGACAGAGGGCAACCACGGCATGGCTCGCGCTGGTGCCCACAGGGAGAAAGAGTTAAGCTTCTGACCACGAAGGCAAGGGAGAGCCAGGCGGCCCTGCAGCTGCAGGTATAGGGCGGCGGGAGCCGCAGAGCCGAAGCAGACGGCTGAGACAAAGGTGGGCAGTGTGAGAGAGCTAATGCAAGTAAGCTGTTGCTTCACATGGTGGGCGCGCTGGCACCCA
>NW_012117821.1:3130149-3156084 GCF_000951035.1 Colobus angolensis palliatus | reverse complement strand
CACCTCGCCCAGCTAGTTTTTTGTATTTTTTAGTAGAGACGGGATTTCACCGGGTTAGCCAGGATGGTCTCGATCTCCTGACCTGGTGATCCGCCCGCCTGGGCCTCCCAAAGTGCTGGGATTACAGGCTTGAGCCACTGCGCCCGGCCAACAGATGCTTGCTTAAATCCAGCCAGTTTCTTATGGAAAGGAAAGGAGAATGAGGAGACAGCAAACCATAACTGTTTAGCTATCATAGAATATCAAACTAAAGTGAGACCAGGCCTTAAAGAAACTGCATAATGGGACGAGGCTGTCTGCGGATGGGTCACCCGAACGATAGATGGTAAAAGATACAACAGCTATGCTGTCATTAATGAAAACAATCTTTGTGTGAAAAAGGTAAATTACCTAATAACTGGTCAGCCCAAACCTGGGAATTACATGCTCTTAAGCAGGCCCTAAAGCTCCTAGAAGGCCAAGAAGGCACTCTATATACTGATTCCAAATACGTCTATGGAGTGGTACACACCTCTGGAAGGATCTGGACAGAGCAGGGCTTAAGAAATAGCAGCGGGAAAGAATTGGTACATGGGGAACCGGTCAAACATGTTGTAGAAAGCCTCCTGCTTCCAGCAGAGGTAGCCATAGTTCACGTAAACGGCCATCAGAGAGGAAACACTACAGAAGCTGTGGGGAACAGGCTTGCAGATGAAGCTGCTACACAAGCCTTCCCGGAGGAAGGAGTTAGAGTGTTTAGCCTAATCCCAGATATCCTTAAGGTGGTATTAAGACCCTGATTTTCTAGAGAGGAAGAGGAAAAGCTGGGCAAGATAGGGACACTCAAACTAAGAATGAGAGGTGGGAGAGAAATGAGAAGCAAGTTGATGTCCATAGTGTATCAGGGGAATCAGTGGGGCCCCAGGCCATGTGTGATGCAATACTCAAGAATTATGGGTGTATAGGGATTTATGCCCCTGCTAAACAAGTGTGTGGGGGTTATGTGACCTACCAGAGAATAAACAAAAAGGTAGTTAGAAAACAGACTACCGGAGGAAGACATCCTGGGTTAAGGCCATTCCAAAGCTTTCAAGTAGATTTTACAGAAATGCCCCAAATAGGGAGACTAAAGTATCTACTGGTGAAGGGATACCATATCTGTGGCTGGGTGGAGGCCTTCCCCTCCTGACTGCCATCACCAGGAATGTGGCCAAAATAATCTTAGAACAAATCATACCCAGATTTGGCCTGGTTAAGTATATATAAATTCAGACAATGGAAGCCACTTTTCCTCGAGGGCACTAAGGGGAATTATGCAAGGTTTACACGTTAAACGGGATGACCACACCCCTTGGCATCCTCCCTCCTCTGGAAAAGTAGAAAGAAGAAATCAGACTCTCTAAAAGCATATTTCTAAACTAAACTTAGAAACTAAAATGCATTGGACCAAATGTCTCCCAAGAACAACTCCTTAAGATTAGAACAGCCGGGGAAAGACTTGGGATTGTCCCCTTACTAATTATTATATGGACTCCCATATTTAGCTGGGACTACTGATCTTCTCACTATGGAGAATGAAGACCCATTTTTAAGAAATTATATACTGGCAGGCTAGGTGCGGGGGCTCACGCCTGTAATCTCAGCACTTTGGGAGGCCAAGGCCGGGGCATGACAAAGTCAGGAGATCAAGACCATCCTGGCTAACATAGTGAAAACCCATCTCTACTAAAAATACAAAAAAAATAAAATTAGCTGGGCATGGTGGCGGGCACCTGTAGTCCCAGCTACTCGGGAGGCTGAGGCAGGAGAATGGCGTGAACCTGGGAGGTAGAGCTTGCAATGAGCTGAGGTTGCTCCACTGTACTTCAGCCTGGGCAACAGAGCAAGACTCCATAAATAAATAAATAAATAAATAAATAAATAAATAAATAATACTGGCATATCCTCCACCCTGTCATCCCTTAGGGTGAAAGGACTCCTAACTGAAACCCAGTCTCGTGAGTTCACGGTTCACCACTGCCAGCCTGGTGACTCGGTGCTAATTAAGACTTGGAAAGAAGACAAGCTCCACCCAGGCTGCAAAGGTCCCTTCCAAGCTCTCCTGACCACTGAGACAGCCGTACGAACAGCTGGATGGGGATGGACACATGACACTCAGGTCAAGAGACTGGTAAAAGAACCCTGGAAGGAAGGGAAAGAGGGAATGGCAAGTGTATAGATCACCTAAGGAACCCCTAAGCTAACTCTGAGGAAACCCTAGAAGGAAGCTATGAGCAGGCTCTGTCATTGGAGGCGGGTATGCTTAGGATTAATCTTAACACGAAGGGTGGAACGAGACCTCAGTATTGGATAGGGCCCAGCACTACGGGTGGAAGTAAGGAATATCCCATCAAACTAATAGTCAATATAACTAAGACCTCCACCTGCCCCCCCCCAGACCATAAAGTTCAATGCCTGCCAAATCTGACATTGTGGGAACTTAGGGGACCAAAGGCAGCGGTCATGAGCAAACAAATACCTACATCCTGAAACAGGTCGCTGTGGGGAAAGCCCTGTGCTAGCTGGAATGAGGTCTAATGGACCACCCAATTTTGAGACTGAGTTATTCTTCCAAAACAAACCCTTAAATAATAAGATACATTTGTATAAAAGCTCCTTGCCACCCAACTGTAGAAATTTAGTATTCAATCCTACAAGAACTACCATAAACAATCCAGCTACCCTAGACCGGGAACCTGAAAGGTATGGATCAGGAATAGATACCTCAGGAAGGGATTCTGTGCAACCATTAGCTCTTAGGCACGTCACCAATTCCACCCCAAGCCCACCCAGGATTACTATAACTCCCGGTCCCACGACTTCCTTTAACCTACCACAGCCCTGCCTGTCTGGGTACAATCAGCTCTGCACCTAAAATCTCAGCTCCTCCCACCTCCTCACTCTTCCCAAGCACATGCCCAGACACTCAGGACCCAGCGCTGTGTTTTAGCCTAAATGGGGTGAAATTTCCTGATTGGCCCTGGCTCCCCTCACATGAATTTATTAGAAGCCAATTGCTAATGACTTTCCAATTATATGTTTTTGAAATCCCCAATCCCTCAGACAGCCCACATGAGATTGGATGGGAGGTGGGAGGTGTGTTAGGCGGTGGCTTCTCACCTTTCCCCATGCAGTCTCTTCCTCACCACACCTGTGCCCAGTACTCCCAATATTTCCCTGCATCTATTGTATCCCCTGCCCCCACCTTAGGGGCACACAGGCACGCTCACACACACACACACACACACACACGCACACATCTCCAAATCCCATGAACACAACAAATTGTCTCCTATACACCCTCATGTGAAATTAGCACAGCCTGACATTTGGAAGGATGGATAAATGGAGGGTGTATGAAAGGATGGTTGGTTGCTAAGATGGAAGAAAAGAGGATCAGATGGACAAGTGAATGGATGGATGGTGGGTGGGTAGGTAGATAAATGGAGGGTGGATGGATGAGTGGATGAATTGATGGTAGGTAGATAGGTGGGTGGGTGGTGGATGGATAGATGGATGATGCAGGGTTGGTGGATGGATGGTGGATGAGTGGATAGATGGATGGTGCTTGAGTGGATGGATGGATGATGGAGGATGGATAGATGGATGGATGGTGGATGAGTGGATAGATGAATGGATGGTGGTTGAGTGAATGGATGGATGATGGAAGGTGGGTGGATGGATGGATGGATGGATGGATGGATGGATGGATGGATGGATGAATGATGAGTGGATGGATGAATGGATGGTGGTTGAGTGAATGGATGGATGATGGAAGGTGGGTGGATGGATGGATGGATGGATGGATGAATGATGAGTGGATGGATGGATGACGGGAAGTGGATTGCATGCACTAGACATATTCTGTCCTAGGTCTTCTAAAAGAACATGCTGTCAGCAGGGTGAGAAGCCTTCAAAATGCCTCACAACAAGAACTAGACTACAGTTAAGGCATTGCCTCATCAGCCTTTGCCTTTGACCACAGAAGCAGCAGTAGGTTTCTTATTCTGACATCTCTGTTATCTTCCTTTGAGTCAGAGATGCCCCCAGAAATTACAGAAGACCCCCCTTGCTGTTGTGTACCCGTTGAAACAGATGGTCTGGGCAAGCCAAGGGTAAAGGTCTGTTTGAGGGCTCGCAGCCCTGCTCCCATGGGCTATGAGGGCTGGGCCTTCAGGTGCAACCCCTGCATTGTGTGAGGCCACCAAGGGCCAGTTCTGTAGCAGGACGAGCCGCAGACAAAACTTCTCAGACACCGAGTTGTAGAAGCAAGGGCTTTATTCAGCTGAGAGCATCGGTAAGCTACTGCCTTAAAATCCGAGCTCCCCAAGTGCACAATTTCTATCCCTTTTAAGAGCTCACAACACTAAAGATTTCATATGAAAGGGCTGTGATTGATTGAGCAATCTAGGGGATACGTGACAGGGGTTTCGTGGACTGGTAGTCAGAGAGAAACAGAACAGGGCAGGGAGTTTCACAATGTTCTTCTATACAATGTCAGGAACATCGGTTTCTATGTCATGAGTTGATTTTTAACTACCGGGTTTAGGCCAGGCAGCCCCAGGCCTGGTTCCGGGCCTGGCACCAGGCTGCCTGTCTTTGGTTTTACTTCATTGCTTTTTTTCTCTTAAAGCAGGTACTGAGTATAAAACAATATAAAACAATATGACAGGGTCTCTCTTTCCTCAGTTCCAGGAGCTCTTCCTGGGAGAATGATGGACAGATCCTTGAGCCACCGATTCCCCACTGTCACAGCTGCTTTTCAGTGGGGTTGGGGGGAACACCTTGTGTTTCCCGAGCTTTGGTGGGTCAAGGAAGCGGGGAGCTGCCCTTTAGGACCTTGGGCCCATTTCCCCTCTTTCACCGTGTTCACTGGTGAATTTTGTCCCATGTTGGAACCATTATTTTCCCCTGGAAGCTCATCTCTGACTGGCTCCTAGGAGAAAGTGTGGTTCCATAAGCAAATATGTGCTTCACATTCAGGTGCATTTTTTTCTTGTTTTTTGAGCCTCTCAAATGTGCAGCAGCTTCTTCTCTTTGGAGAAACCAAAAGCTCTTTCTCCACAATCTGTGAATTCTGGACCGTCTTTGAGGGGAGCTGATTAAAGCAGGAGCCAGAGGAAGCCAGAGAGCTCAGTTTTCTCAGGAGGAGCAGCCCAGAGGCTCCGCAGGGTGTGGCCTCCTTCCCAGAGGCTCTCCCAGGCTCCACAGGGCTCTTTTATGAAGCTCTGAAAGTCAATGCATTTTGGAATTTCTTTTAAACAACTTAGATCCTGGCCCTTGGCAAAGAAAGGCAAGCTTTCCTTCCCCAAGGCTCCCCAGGCCCCTCCTGCCCCTTGGCAGCCTGGCTCAGCTCTCTGGATTCGCAGAAGGCTGAATGGACAGGACGAGAATGGGTCTGAGTGGGAAAGCAGGGAGAGGGAGAAGGAGAACCCATTCCTGAGCCCCCTTTCCATGGATCCAGGCTCCATCCCCAGCACGTGGCCCCTTGGGGCACAGGTGACTCAGGGGGAGCCTTCATCTCAGGAGAAGTGCTAGAGCCCTCTGCCCCTTCAGCCACTGGGCAGTCTGCTTGGACAGACAGAGGGACAGACTGGCTGGCCAGCATCCAGGTGGCCTAAGGTGAGTGGGGTCCTAACAGGGCCCTCCCTGTGATGCAGGGTTTCTGTTGGGATCCGTGTTCTTTCTTTTCCTCCCTCCTTTTCTCCCCTCCTCTTCCTTCCTCCCTTCCTCTCTCCCTCCCTGCCACCTTCTGCCTCCCTCCCTCCTCCCTCCCTCCCTCCACTCCTCCTTCCCTTCCTCCCTCCCTTCCTCCTTTCCTTCCTTCTTCTCTCCCTTCTTTGCTTCTTTCTTTCCTTCCTTTACTTCCTTCTTTTCTTCCTTTCCTTCTTCCCTTTCATTTCCTTCTTTCCTTCCTTTTTTTGGAACTTGTAATTTTATTTATTTGGAATTTTTTGATAGAATTCCAAGCTTACAGAAAAGTTACCAGAGTAACACAAGGAACTCCCATATACATTTTTTGCAACATTGATTTCAGTATTTTTTCTATCTCTTTCTCTCTCCGTCTCTCTCTCAACAAATATCCATGATTCTCCTCTGAACCATTTGAAAGTAACTCAATGCCTCTTTACGCCCGGCCCCTAAACACTTCTGTGTATATTCTCAGGACAAGGAGATTTTCTTCCATAACCACCCACACAGTTAGGGAAATCAGGGAATCTTATATTCTCGTTCAATTCACAGCCATGTCAGACATCTGCCGTGGTCACAATAATGTCCTTCATGACTTTGGTTTCCTTTGAGTCTGGGATCCCACGCTGCATATGGTGGCCACGGCTCCTAAATCCTCTTAGTCTGGGCAGTGCTCGCCGTGTCTTTGTCTTTTGTGTGACATTTGGCACTTCTGAGGAGCGCAGGCCAGTTGAGTTCCTCCGCAGAATGTCTATCCCTTGGTCTTGGCTGTTGCTCCCTCACAACCAAACATGGGTTCTGCATTTCAGGCAGGAAAATCCCGGCAGTCATGTCGCGTCCTTGTGGGTGGTCTCACTGGGTGGCTGACTGTGTCCCTCTGTCCCATCCCTGGAGATCCCCTTTACTGGATCCCCAACCGGACCCCAACTGTCAGTTCAGTTTCCACCTTCCCTCCCTGCAGGTAACCCATCCCACGGCTTCTGATTTATCCCCCTGGATTTTCTTTCCTCCTCTTCCTCCCCCAGCTCCTCCTTCTCTTCTTCCTTCTTCTCTTCCTGTCCTTTCAAAAATAACTGAATACATACAGGCACGCTTTCTTAGTTCTCTTCCATTAATACCCAAACGTTGCAACACACACACGCACACACACACTCTTCAGTTCGCAGGCTTTCACTCCCTACCTCTCACGGAGCTCTTCTTCCCCTTTGCTAAGCTGTGTGGAGTGCTGTGTACATGCACAGAGTTTATTCACGTTCCCCTACGTGTACGCATTTCAATGGATATTGCAGACATGAAAACCCCCGTGAGCAAGCACGTTAGTGTTGTCGGAGGCGTTCCCCCAGGGTAAATTCCTAGAGGCAGGATTGCTGGTCGGGGCCAGCACCAAGCAGCTGTGTTCAGTGCTGAATACCCTCTGCCAGGATGACATCATTTCAACTTCCCACCAGCTACATGTTGCCAACTTCGTAAGATCTGCCAATCAAATGGGTGCTAATGGCATCTCCCTGAGTTTTATGTTACATTTCGCAAAAATTATTTGGACAGCTTTTCATTCGTATTTTGTCCTTCCTAATAAGGTCACTTGGCCTCACCTAGAGCCTCTTCATAGCATAAGGAACCTCACACATATACATATTTTTTTTTGACGGAGTCTTGTTCTGTCGCGCAGGCTGGAGTGCAGTGGTGTGATCTCAGCTCATTGTAACCTCTACCTCCCAGGTTCAAGCAATTCTCCTGCCTCAGCCTCCCAAGTAGCTGGGACTACAGGTACATGCCACCACGCCCAGCTAATTTTTGTATTTTCAGTAGAGACGGGGTTTCACCATGTTGGCCAGGCTGGTCTCAAACTCCTGACCTCAAGTGATCCACCCGCCTCAGCCTCCCAAAGTGCTGGGATTACAGGTGTGAGCCACTGCGCCCGGCCCCTCACATGTGTTTCATAGCAACAGTAGCAATATTTACTGAGCCCCAAGTGGAAGGCCTTGTGCAGGGCATTTTGCAAACATGATCTCATTTGCTTATTTCATTTTTGTTTTCTTCGAGATGGAGTCTCACTCTGTCACCCAGGCTAGAGTGCAGTGGTGCAGTCTTGGCTCACTGCAACCTCTGCTTCCCAGGTTCAAGCAATTATCCTGCCTCAGCCTCCCGAGTAACTGGGATTACAGGTGAGTGCCATTGCACCCAGCTAATTTTTTTTTTTTTTTTTTTTTTTTTTTTAGTAGAGACAGGGTTTCACCATGTTGGTCAGGCTGGTCTTGAACTCCTGATCTCAAGCAATCCACCTGCCTCGGCCTCCCAAAGTGCTGGGATTGCAGGCATGAGCCACTGCACCCAGCCAGTTGTTTCATTTTACAGACAAGCGCTGAGAGCCCAGGGCAGAGCCAGGAGAACCCAGGGCTGTCTTGTCTGACTCAGAAGTTGTGCTCCTGCAAATACCTTCCTCTGCCAGCTATCCAGACTCTTCTCCTAGAGGAGGCGCTGGAGCTGAGAGGCTTCCTAAAGAGCAGGCTGGTGCCAGCAGCTTTTCCTAACTGCATGTCCCAGGTTAATCCAAGGTGCTGGGATCCAGGGCTGCCTCACCAGGGACCCTGGTCCTCTGCTCTCCTACAAAGCCCCTGACAACGCTTTCGATTATGAAATGTTTCCAGTATTCAAGAAATTAACACAGGAGGCACCCATGCACCCACCACCCAGATTTAACAGATGCTAACATTTTGCCGCATGTTCCAGAACTGCCTCTCTTAGGAAAGAAACGAAGCCGAAGACACAGCTGAGCCTCCGGCAGCACCTGCCGCTTCCTTCCTCCTCCGCGCTCTCCAAAGGAACGGCTCTCCTGGATTTGTATTTCTCACGCCTGTGACTGCTTTCCATTCTCCCTGCATGTACAAGAACAGTGCCCAGTGTCACCTGCTCTGGGAGCTTTGCCGTGTGCATAGGTGGCCTTGTGGTGACTCTGTCCTCAGCAGCCTGCTGCGTTCACTAGGGAGTGGCCTGTTGGGTCTGGGGCCCTCACTCACTCATTCCTGCCGCTGTCCAGTGTCTGTCCACAAAGAGACCACCACTCCCTTGTCCCTTCTTTTTCTGGGACAAGGAGGCTGTGCCCAGCGCTTTGTGGTCACGACAGTGAAACCCTGGGTGGACAGCCTTCTGCCTGTGGGACGGCTCTGCTCGTGGAATGGTTCTGCCTGTGGGACAGCTCTGCCTCTGGGTGGGGTCTGCCTGAGGGGCAGCTCCACCTGAGAGCTTGCCCGCCAGTGGGAAAGGGCCCAGCTGGGAATGAAGGCACTTCAGCTCCACTAGTTCCACCAAACTGTTCTCCGAAGGTGTTGTGCCAAGGCTCTCATCCCAGCGGTACGTGCCACATCCTTGGATGACATCCAAGCTCCTTCTGCCCACCTGAAGACATCCCTGCTGTTCCCACCCGCCCTGCCCTGCCCTGAGCCCGCCGTCTCCGCACATCCTTTTGGGTCACACTGGCTTCTTCAAGCACTTTCTGTTCTACTCGGGATTCCAGCAGGGACTCAAACTGGGCAACAGAGGATGATTGACACTGCTGGAGGGAAGGGCATGGGGAAAGAACGTGGGGGAGTGCAGCCCTCCAGCAAGACCACTCCAGAGCCGGAGGGCAGGGAGGGTGTGATGGGGTGCCATCCTGCAGAGGGACACAGTTGGCCTGCATCCAGCGCATCCAGCTGCAGGGACAAAGCCACTCAGCCTGGGTGGCCCTTGGGGGCTGTCGATGGGCCCTTTGCCCTGAAGCAAGAGGCACAGGGGGCCCAAGAGAAGTGCATGCTGCAGACCAGTGCCCCGGGACCAAGGCAGGGAGGAAGAGCCACAACAGGAGCTGGTGGGGGAATGGAAGACCCCCAGCAGCCATCCTCTGTTGCAGAGCATGGGCCAGAGGTTCCTGCATCAGGTCCTGGCTGTGCCATGGGCTAAACCTTTCTGAGTCTCGGCTTTTTCAAAGATAAACACGGCCAGACATCAGTTGAAGTGGTGGAAACAGATTTTATTCCATAATTGCCAACGGTGGTGGGAGCAGTACTTGGTTCTGGTTTGTGCTGCAGAGGTGACTGCACCTTCTAAAGGGAGGCTGGGAGTGGTACAGAGCTCAGTAGACTCAGAGGAGGGGAAACTGGCAAAGGGCCCCTGGGTGTGAGTGCGATGGGGCAGCGCTGTTTGTGTCTGGAAATTCTCCAGATGAGACTGGGAGCCAGAGGCACATTCTTCCTGGTAAGGACATAGAGGTGTGGCCCCCCAGGTCCTGGAGTTGCAGGATACACAGGCATAAGCGGGAGCCCGTGCAGCAAAAGTTCTAAGAAAAGACAGCCCGGTACTGACCAGAACATAACGAATTCTCCTGCAGCACTGAGATCTCAGGCAGGAGTGTAAGGAGGCTGGGCTCACCACAGGGATGTGCCTCGTGCTGCTGGAAGCTGTGAGACCTTGGTCATCTCCTGGTGCAGGAGCTTGGGTGGAGCCAGCCCACCTGGAAAGTTCTGTAGTGTTTGATTTCCTCATCTCTTGAGTTCCCCGTGCCCCGTTGGAGGGTGAGAGGACTTCGTGAGATGAAAAGGGTGCACAAAGCCCCTAGCACCAAGCCTGGCATATGCCCCGGAGGTCCAGGCAGGTGGGCACTGGTACAGCCTAGTCTCCTCTGCTGGAACAGGAGGCAGGTATTCTCTGCCAGGGGGCCTGGGAGGGGCCTCGGATTTGGAGGCAGTTAGGCTGAGCACCCAAACAGAGGACTTCTGGGACACAGACCCTTCTCTAAGGATTGCTTTGATACAGATCAAACACAGAGGTGTTGGTCTGGACACCTAAGATTGCACGTGAATTTTCTTCCGCCTCTGCCAACTCTGAGTGAGCAAGACCAACTTCTCCTCCCTTTCCTCTCCTCCTCCTCCTAAGCCTACTCAGCACAAAGAAGATGAGGATGAAGACCTTGGTGAGATCCACTTCCACTGAATGAATAGTAGATGTATTCTCTCATCTGCATGATTTTCTTAATGATAGTTTCTTTTGTCTAGCTTTCTTTATTGTGAGAACATGGTATATGATACATATGACTGTAAAATACATGATAATCAACTGTTTTTATTATTGGTAGGGCTTCTGATCAATAGTAAACTATTAGTTAAGTTTTGGGGGAATTGTACGCAGATTTTTTACTTCACCAGGGGCAGCATCCCATCTCCCATGTTGTTCAAGGGTCAACCACATATCAGTAATTATAGTATGTATACACAAATGAAACGTTCTGGGAAAAACACAATTAGTGTCAGACTGGGTGGAATTGGCTATGTGCTGTTCGTAAGAGATCATCTGTAAAGCTTAAAGATTCAGGCACATGAGAGCAACACACAGGAAAACAAGATAGTGGACAACTTCAAACAAAATAGAGCCAAGGGAGCGACGTTAACATCAGAAAATAGACACCACCGCAAAAAGTGTTACTGGAAATAAAAAGGACCGTATCTGCAACAGAATGTTAATTCCCCAAGAAGCGATGACAGTTCTCCACTTGCACGAACGGCACACACTCCGTGAAATGAGAACAGACAAAACTACAAGGAGAAACAGACTAACCCTCCAGAGAGGGGGAGATGTTCTCACACCTCTCTCATAGTTGACAGATCAAGCACTTCAAAAAATCAGTGGGGACCCGGAAGGTTTCCATAACACAATTAACAAGCACAATCTAATGGACAGTTAAAACTAGCACCTGAAACTTCAGAGTACACACATCTTTTCCAGCACAACAGGAAATGCTTTTTAAAAATTGATGACACACTGGGCTAGAAACAAGTCTCAAGAAATAGAAGAGATTTAAAAACACGCAGACCACAGTGTCCAAGCACAAAGCAATTAGACTACAATCAGTGACAAAAGAGAAGCTAGAAAAACTCTACGTTGGGAAATCAAGAAAATTCTAAATAACTCATCACTTGAAAAGGCATCAAAATGGAAATTAGAACATACTTAGTATTGAAAGGCAATAAAAATACATATGTCAAAATTTGAGAAATCCAACTAAAACGATACGTACAAGGAAATTTGTAGTGCTAAACAATTATTTTAGAAAAGAAGAAAAGCTAAAAATGTGTGAACTAAGCATCCATCTAAAAATTAGCAAGAAAACAAAAAACTAAAATAAATGTAGCAGAAATTAAATGTTAAATAAAATAGAAAAACAACCACCAGAGAGCATCAACAAAACCAAAACCAGTTTATAGAAAAAACTAATAATATTGATAAATCTTTGGCACTATTAATCAAGAATAAAAGAAGATATAGAACAAGTTAACATATTAGGAATAAAAGCATAATTAAATATGCAACCCTGCTGGGCACAGTGGCTCACACCTGTAATCCCAGCACTTTGGGAGGCCAAGGCAGGTGGATCACTTGAGGTCAAGAGTTCAAGACCAGCCTGGCCAACGTGGTGAAACCCCATCTCTACTAAAAATACTAAAGTTAGCCAAGCATGGTGTTGCACACCTATAATCCCAGCTACTTGGGAGGCAGAGACAGAATTGCTTGAATCCCAGAGGTGGAAATTGCACTAAGCCGAGATTGCATCACTGCACTCCATCCTGGGTGACAGAGCAAGACTCTGTCTCAAAAAAAAAAAAAGCAACCATGATTAAACAGTTAATAAGATAATATTATATCAATCAATAAATAGAAGCTTTATGCAATATATTTAAAATTTTAGACAAAAAATTGATGAATACCTAGGGGGAAATATGCCATTCAAAACTAACTCAGTAATAAGTAGAAAATCTAAATAGTCCTATAGCCAAGGAATTAAAATAATAATTTAACATCTTCTCCTAAAAATCCCACTAGGCCCCTACAATTTTATCCATGAGTTCCATGGAACATTAAACAAACAATAATTGGAGTCTTGAAAAATCTGTTTCAAAGATTAGGAAGACAAGAGACATGCCATGTTTAATCAAAGAGACAAGTGTAACCTTGATGCACAACCTGACACAGGCAGTACAAGAATGAAATTTTCAGTGCTAAATAATTATTTTAGAAAAAAAAATGCTAAAAATGTGTGAACTAAGGATCAGGTCTCATCCTTGAACATGGTTGAAAATCCTCAACAGGCCCTTAGCAAACTAAATCCAGCAATGTATAAAAAGGCCAACACATTACATCCAAGTTGACTCTAGGAATGCAAGGCTGGTTTAATCTTAGAAAACAAATTAATGTTCTTGACAACGTTAATAAATTAAAGGAGAAAATCAAATTATCACCTGTTCGATGTTTAGTAAACAAGTGTTTGATAAAATTCAACATCCAAACTTCTGCTTATAGCTAGATCATTAGCTTGTGGTTGACCAATCATCCCAGGAAGAACAAAAAAATCTGGTTAAAACACACATGCACAAACAACTGTTTGAAAACATTGAAGAACTGTATAAGGAGCTGTACCTGAGAGACTAAGATGCTAGGGAGAAGGGAGTTGCACAGTAGTGAGTCTGGCCATCTGGTTGCCTTCCTCCTCAAAGCATTTAGCCAGTGCATAAGCTACATGCCCACAGAGAAAGAGAAACCAAGAAAGAAGCAGATACTAAAATGATAACTATGTCTGCAGAACTTTTGAAAGTCTCAACAATGCTGGGAAAATACAATTGGGATTCAGGGACCAGTAAGGTGGAGAATCCCTGGGGAAAGCCTGGGGGAAGATAACTGGGAGCAAGAAGGGAATCAAGAATCTGCTGGGTGCAGTGGCTTACACCTGTAGTCCCAGCACTTTGGGAGGCCAAGGCAGGTGGATCACCTGAGGTCAGGAGTTCAAGACCAGCCTAGCCAACAAGGTGAAACCGCATCTCTACTAAAAATACAAAAAACTCAGCTGGGCGTGGTGGTGGGCACCTGTTAGCCCAGCTACTCAGGAGACTGAGACATGACAATCACTTGAACCCAGGAGGCAGAGGGTGCAGTGAGGTGAGGTTGTACCATTGTACTCCAGCCTAGGCAACAAGAGTGAAACTCCCTCTCAAAGAAATAAATAAATAAATAAACAAATCAGGACTTCAGACACTGAAACCAAGCCACAAAGAAGTAAAAACGATCATTAGATAAAGGTGATCTGCTCTTACTATAAATGTCCAAAAGAAACATTTAAAAAAAGTTTTCTCCATGACTGTTGCATCATTCAGAGCCTTAACAAGTTTTCATGCAAAGTGCACTGAAACAAGTATTACCAGTCAATCCAAAAGACAGATCAAGAGGAAAAAATAAACAAAAGAAAGGCTCCAGGTATTCCAGATATTAAGCTTATCAAACATGGACTTTATGTAACTCAGATAAATACAATTTTAAAAAGAGATAACACAAGTGAGCCCCCCAAGAACTAGAATATTTATAAAAATAGTCAAGTTGAAGTTCTACTACTGAAAACTAAAATAATTAAAGTTAAGAATGAGTTTGAAAGCATAATAGACACAGCTAAAGAAAGAATCAGTGATGTGGAAAACAAGTCAACAGGAAATATTCAGAGTGAAGGAAGGGTAGAAAAAACAAGATGAAAAAATACACAAGCACAGGAAAGGCACATAAGGCACCCTGAAGAGGTGTGATATACGTCTCACAAGTGAAGGAGACAGAAAATGGAGAAAAAGCAAAACTTCCCAAACTAACGAAAGACATCAAGTCACAGATCCAAAGAACCTATAAGCCCCAAGCAGAATGAATAGAAAGAAAAGGCATACATAGTCATCTCATATAGAAATTGCTAAAAAGTAAAGACAGTGAGAAAATCTTTAAAGAAGTCAGCAAAGAAAGGCACGTAACCTTCAAAGGAGCAATAATACTAACTAGGCATCTAGGAAAATAGAAGAACATTTAAACTGCTGAAAGAAAATAATTGCCAACCAGGAAGTTTGTACCTGATGAAAATACCTTTCAAAAATGCAGGCGTTTACATTAGGGACAAGACATTGTTCTTCAACACACAGTACTGGAAGTTATAGCCAGTAGTAAGCAGGAAGAAGAAAAAATATGAAAACTGGAAAAGAATAAAATAAACCTGTCTCTATTTGCAGGTGATATGATTATCTATCTAGAAAACCACAAAAATTCAACTAAAATATCCTAGAACTATGTGAATTCCACAAGGTCATAGGGTACAAAATCACCACACAAAACTTAATTCCATTTCTATATGTTAATAATGAATATGTAAAACCCTAAATCAGTCTGGGCAAGGTGGCTCATGCCTGTAATCCCAGCACTTTGGGAGGCTGAAGCGGGCAGATCACAAGGTCAGGAGATAGAGACTATCCTGGCCAACATGGTGAAACCCTGTCTCTACTAAAAATACAAAAAAAAAAAAAAATTAGCTGGGCATGGTGGCATGCACCTGTAGTCCCAGCTACTCAGGAGACTGAGGCAGGAGAATCACTTGAACCCAGGAGGCAGAGGTTGCAGTGAGCCAAGATCATGCCACTGCACTCTAGCCTGGGTGACAGAACCAGACTGTGTCTCAAAAAAAAAGAAAAGAAAAAAAAAACTAAATCAAAGACATCATACCGTATACAAAGAAAATGAAATGCTTACATATAAATCTAATGAAATATGCATAGAATTTGTATGCAGCAAATTATAAAATGCTAATAAAAGAAATGAAAAAAAAATCTAGATAATGAAGAGACATTGCGTGTTCGTGGATTGGCAGACCTAACTGGTGAAAATGTCAGTTCTCCCCCAATTGATCTAGGTTTAACTTCATTCCTATCAAAATACCAGGGAGATTTTTCGTAGATATAGACTAACTTATTCTAAAATCGGCCGGGTGTGGTGGCTCATGCTTGTAATCCCAGCGCATTGACAGGCCAAGGCGGGCAGATCACCTGAGGTCAGGAGTTCAAGACCAGCCTGTAATCCCAGCTACTTGGGAGGCTGAGGTATGAGAATTGCTTAAACCTGGGAGGTGGAGGGGGCAATGCCCATTCCACTCCAACCTGGGCAACAGCATGAGACTCTGTCTCAAAAAAATTAAATTAAATAGATGGAGAAAGGCAAAGGACATAGGAAAAGCAAGATACAACAGGAATTGAAATTTGCAAGAGAAAACAACTTTGTAAAAGGAAAATAAAGTGGAGGAATCATTGTACCAGATATTGAGTCTTACTACACAGGTATAGAAATCAAGACAGTGTGGGGTTTTTTGTTGTAGTTGTTATTGTTTTGTTTGTTTGTTGTTTTTGTTTTTGAGACAGAGTCTTGCTCTGTCTCCAGACTGGAGTGCAGTGGTGGGATCTTGGCTCACTGCAACATCTGCCTCCTGAGTTCAAACGATTCTCCTGCCTCAGCCTCTTGTATAACTGGAATTACAGGCACCTGCCACCACGCCTGGCTAATTTTTGTATTTTTAATAAAGATGGGGTTTCACCATGTTGGCCAGGCTGATTTCATACTCCTGACCTCAGGTGATCCACCCACCTCAGCCTCTCAGAGTGCTGAGATTACAGGTGTGAGCCACCGCACCTGGCCGACAGTGTGGTATTGGCAGAAGAGTGGATACATAGTTCGATGGAACAGGGCAGAGAACCCAGGAGTCACCACACCAATATACCCAACTGATTTTTGACAAAGATGTGAAAGCAATCCAATGGGCAAAAAGTAGTATTTACAATGCATGGTGCTGGAGCAATTGTACAGCAATAGAAAATGTCTCTTGCCTAAGACATTTAGAGGCAAGAAAGAAGATTAGCTTAAGGCTTACAACTTTTACAAAAATTAACTCAAAATGGCTCACAGGCTTAAATGTAAAATACGAAATTATAAAACTTTTAGAAAAAAATAGGAGATCGTCAGGACCTAGGGCAGAGTGTTTCAGCTGACACCAAGAGCAATATCATAAAGGAGAAACTTGATAAATTGGATCTTATCAAAATTAAAAACATTGGTTTTATGAGCAATGTTTTATATGACCTATATTCCTGATGTTTAGCAGGGTGCCTGGCACATTGCAAAAGGCTGAACGAATAAAATAAGTAAATCAATGTTCTTTTAAAAAGAAAGAACTAACAAACATTTTTAAACATTCAATTACACTAAGATCAAAGAAATGCTAATAGAATTTTTCAATAGTCATAGATGATTTTAAAATAAACCTGTTAACAAACTAAATATAGCAGGGACTTACCTTAACTTGGTGAAGGCTGTTTTCAGGAGATGGATACGAAAAGAATCATGTTAATTATGAGGTGTTAAAAGCTTTTTCTTAATCCAAGAACCAGGCAAAGATGATCTCCTTTTCATCTTTCTCTTCAGTATTGAGAGCAGTTTCCAGCCTGTATCATGAGGTAAGAGAGAGAAATAAACAATATAGGGTTAAAAAGGAAGAAGTAAAAGTGCCATTATTTGCAGATGATATAATTGGGTGTCCATATTTAAAAGTCCAAAAGAATATTCAGATGAATAACTGGAATTAATGAAAGAATGCAGTATGGTTATCACATACAAAATTAACATACAAAAAATTCCTTTTCTTTACACTGATAATAAGTAACATTGCATAAATATAGAAAAGGGAAATTATAAAGGTGCAATTTACAATGACATCAAAAATATATGTGAAAGGAAAATATCTTGGGCCCCTTCAGGCTAGAACCACTCAGGACAAATCAGCCTCCCATTCTATTCAAAGTCATCCCTCTGTTCACAGAGACAGATGCATGCTCTGATGGCCTCCTTCAGAAAGACTTACCAGAAACTCAAGAGAATGCAACCATCTGTCTCTCACCTACCGGTGACCTGGAAGCCTCCAGTTGGGGGACCTTGCTTTGAGTTGCCTCTGCCTTTCTGGACTGAACTAATGTACTTTTTACATATATTGATGGATGTCTCATGTCTCCCTAAAATGTATAACACCAAGCTGTGCCCCGGCCACCTTGGGCACAGGTCATCAGGGCCTCCTGAAGCTGTGTCATGGGGGCGTCCTCAATCCTGGCAAAATAAACTCTAAATTAACTGAGACCTGTCTCAGATTTTCAGGGTTCACACATATAATACTTAGGAAAAACATAGCAAAATATGTACAAAATATTTATGAAGAAAATAATAAAAGAGAAATGTTATCTGAGAAGATAGAGAGATATATTATGCTCAAGATGTTTTTGGACCATAACACTCAAAACCATACTTTACCAGATGCTAATGTTAATTTCCCTTCAAATTGACCTACAATGTTATCCTAATTTTATTTAAAATACTTGCGTCGGCCGGGCGCGGTGGCTCAAGCCTGTAATCCCAGCGCTTTGGGAGGCCGAGACGGGCGGATCACGAGGTCAGGAGATCGAGACCATCCTGGCTAACACGGTGAAACCCCGTCTCTACTAAAAATACAAAAAACTAGCCGGGCGAGGTGGCGGGCGCCTGTGGTCCCAGCTACTCCGGAGGCTGAGGCAGGAGAATGGAGTAAACCCGGGAGGCGGAGCTTGCAGTGAGCTGAGATCCGGCCACTGCACTCCAGCTCGGGCGACAGAGCAAGACTCCGTCTCAAAAAAATAAAATAAAATAAAATACTTGCATCATTTGTGTGTGTGTTTAGAGTTTGACAATCTATTTCTAAAACGCACACGCAATGGCAAAGGTCAAAAATGGCAAACATTCTCTTGAAGAAAACAGCATAGAGCCACCAAGAGTTATCATAAAGCTGGCTGGGCACGGTGGCTCATGCCTGCAATTCCAGCACTTTGGGAGGCTGAGGCTGGCAGATCACTTCAGGTCAGGAGTTTCAGACCAGCCTGGCCAATATGGTGAAACCCCATCTCTACTAAAAATACAAAAATTAGCCAGGCGTGGTGGCACGTGCCTGTAGTCCCAGATACTCAGGAGGCTGAGGCACAAGAATCGCTTGAACCCAGGAGGTGGAGGCTGCAGTGAGCTGAGATTATGCCATTGCACTCCAGCCTGGGTGACACAGCAAAACCCTGGCTAAAAAAAAAAAAAAAAGAAGTTATCATAAAGCGGTCAGATATTACCACTTCTATTCAACATTGTCCTAGAGATTCTATTCAGTCAATAAGGCAAGAGAAAGACATAAAATATGTAAAGATTTCAAAGGATGAAATGTGATTTTCATTATTTGCAGATGATACAATTGTGTATGTAGAAAATAAAATTAAAAACTCTACAAACTATTTGAATTCAGCAAGATTACTAGATACAAGATCAAATGCAAAAATAAATTGTATTTCCATATAATATCAACAAATGCTTTGGAAATAAAATTATTAAAAATATCAGTTAAATAGCACCAAATACCTAAGAATGAAATAATTTTTAAATGGCTAAGATCTGTCCCCTCAATACCAAAAAATATTGATGAGAAGAGTGTTAAAGACTTCAGCGAATGGGGAGTTATCCTGTGTTCATGGATTCGAAGCCTCAATATTGTAAGGACATCAATTCTCCCCAAACTGATCCCAGTCAAAATCACAACATTTCTATGGAAATTGACAAGCTGATTCCAAATTTTCTATGAAAGTGGAAAGGATTTAGGACACTGGAGAGGAAGATGCGAAACCAGGCCAGGGGACTTCTTCTGCCAGACGTCAAGACACATTCCAAAGTTATAGTAGATAAGACAGCATTGCCTTGGCACAAGAACAAATTAGTAGTTCCATGGAAGAGAGTTGAAGGCCCAGAAACACATGCATGCTGTTCTCATACTTATGACAACAAGGCCTCTGCAATTCAATGGGGGAAAAGAAAAATCTTTTTCAATAAATGATGCTGGATTAATTGACTATCTAAATGGGAAGGAATAAACCCTGGCCCCCTACCTCATACCCATGCAACAGATGCACTCAAAGTGAGCCCAAAATACAGTGAGATTTCCGGAAGAAGACCTAGAACGTCTTCATGATCTTTGGATCACCTAAGCTTTGTTAGACACAAAAAGAAAAAAAACAACAATAATTCTAAAATAAAAGTTTGAGAAATTGAACCTCATTAATATTAAGAACTTCTGTTTATCAAAAGACATCATTAAGAGAGTAGAAAAGAAACTCATATACGAGGAGAAGATATTTGTAAAGCACATGTCCAAACAAGAACTTGGAGAAGAATATATAAAGAATCTATAAATCAATTTTTAAAAGGTAGACAACCCAATATTTTTAAATGGGCAAAAACCAAACAGACACTTCTCACGAGAAGACATACAAATAGCCAATTAATACATTTTAAAAGTTGCTTAACACCATTAGTCGTCCAACAAATGCAAATTAAAACCAGCATGAATTATTCCTACATACCTATCAGAATGGCTAAAATTAGATAATAATCAATGCTAGGAAGATTTTAGAACAACTTGAATTCTCATATTGGAGTTGGTGGAGTGAAAAAAATGATCCAACACTTTGGAAAACTCTTCAATGGTTTCCCTATGACGCAGAAATTCCATTCTTAGGTATTTATCCAACGGAAGTAATTGCATAGATTCACCAAAAGGCATAGCCAAGAATGCCTGTGGCAGCTAGATTCGTAACAGCCAAAACCTGTCAGCAATCCAGATGGTTATCAACAGGTGAACGGGTAAACACATCGGCAAATACCCATACAGTGGAAGCCTGCACGGTAGTGAAAAAATATAAACACGGGGGAATCTCACAGACACAGTGCTGAATAAAACAAGCCAGACACAAAACTATGCATAGTGTATGTTTATATTTACATAAAATTTTAAAACTGGCTACAATTTGATAACATAAATGGAATGAACCAATTCCTTGAAAGACACAATCCACCAAACTCGCACAAGGATAAATAAACAATCTGAATAGACCAATAACTATTTTTTTAATTACAGCAACAATTAACAATCTTCAGGAGATCGAGACCATCCTGGCTAACCCGGTGAAACCCCGTCTCTACTAAAAAATAGAAAAAACTAGCCGGGCGAGGTGGCGGGCGCCTGTAGTCCCAGCTACTTGGGAGGCTGAGGCAGGAGAATGGTGTAAACCCAGGAGGCGGAGCTTGCAGTGAGCTGAGATCCGGCCACTGCACTCCAGCCTGGGCGGCAGAGCGAGACTCCGTCTCAAAAAAAAAAAAAACAGAAAACATCAGGCCCAGAGGACTTCACTGGTAAATTCTACCAAACATGTAAGAAAGAAATTACACCTAGAGGTTTTCTACACCATCTTCCAGAAAACAGCAGCAGAGGAAATATTTTGTAACTCATTCTATGAGGCCAGCTGTGATGGTCAATTGTGTGTGTCAACTTGACAGGGCTGAGGGATGCCAGACAGTTGGTAAAACATTGTTTCTGAGTGTGTCCGTGACGGGGTTTTCAGAAGGAATTAGCATTTGAATCAGTAGACTGAGTAAAGGTCTGCCTTCACCCATGTGGGCAGGAACCATCCACTCTGTCGACGGCCCAGAGAGAACAAAAAGGTGGAGGAAGGGCAACTGACTCTCTCTCTCTCTCTCTCTCTCTCTCTTTCTCTCTCTGCTTAGGCTGAAGCATCCATCTTCTCCTGCCCTCAGACATCAGAGCTCCTAGTTCTCGGGCCTTTGGACTTGGACTGAATTAAGCCACCAGCTTTCTGGGTCTCCAGCTTGCAGACTGCAGACGGGACTTCTTGGTCTCCATAATAGTGTGAGTCAATGTCCATGATACATCGCCTCTTCCGTATATCCTAATATGGCAGCATTGCCCTCATATGCAAACCAGACAAAGAGAGCACAAGAAAACTACAGTCCAACGTCCCTCATGAGCACAGACGTAAAACCTGGCCAAACTCACCTGCGGCGAGAGAAGAGGAACAGTGGCTGCCTTCGGGGAGGCGGTTGCCTGTGAGGCGTGGGAAGTGTCTGCTGGGGAGCTGGGCACCATGTCTTGACCTGGGCCTCCATGTCTTGACCCGACTGACAAATGGTCATATACATATGTAAAATTTCATCTAACTGCACATCCTGCATACGTTATACCTCAATAAAAAAGGAAAACATTTAAAAAAAAAAAAAAACTCCTCAATGATACGACATTTCATTCTCATCAAATAGGCAAAAAGTCTGGCCAAGGACAGAAGCAACCCAAACTCTCATGCACTGCAGGTGGGCATGCATGCTGGCTTATGTCGCTGCTTAGTGAGGATGGGTGCCAAGTCTGTGGATCTCTGGAGACCAGCAGATCTCCCACTTTTGAGCGTAATGGCACTTGTATCGACACAGGGCTGACGTTTACAAAACAAAAACAGCAGCCCCGCTCCCACCTTCGCATCTAGTTTTCCAGAGCCTAAGGCAGAGTGCACCCTGGGGCACCCCTCGCCCCGTCCTCAGCCATTCCCACTGAGAAGATGCAGGTGAGCACCTGCCCCAGTGAGCATGGCCCCTGTCTAGCCACAGCCCTAGCCACCCTGCTCCACTCCAGACTCTGCAGCTCCCGAGAGTGTGGGTGCTCAGGGTCCTGGAAGTCAGGAGACTTCCCTGCTCACTGGGAAGTCTCCAGGAAGTGGGAAGTTCTCAGGCAGGCCAGAGAGTGCACAGGGCAGACAGAGGTTGCTGCAAAGTTGATGTCCATTCAGGCCAGCAGCTGGGGGGCTTTATAAATACTTATACCATTAAAGGAAGCCTAGATAAATAAAGAGACATACAATGTTCATGGATTGGGAGACTCAGAATAGTAGTAAAGATATCAATTATCTTCCAAGCAATCTATAGATTTAGCACAATTCCTATCAAAATACTAGTCCTATTTTTGTAGGTATGGACAAGCCTATTCTAAAATGCATGTGGAAAGATAAACGACCTAGAAAAAAGCTGACTATAACTGAAAGTGGCATCTTTACCAGATATTAAGACTTACTATAGTGGTACAGCAATCAAGACAGCATGATATTAGGAGAGGGATAAATCCATAGATCAAAGGAACAGAATATAAAAACCAGAATTAGACCATACAAATATGTCCAACTTATTTTTGACAAAGATGAAAAAGCAGTTCAATGGAAGAAGGATGGTATTTACAACAAATGGTGTTGGAACAGTGGAACACCTATGCACAAAAAGCAAAACTCAACCTAAACCTCATGCCTTATACAAAAGTTCACTCAAAATAGATCATGGACTTCAGTGTAAAATACAAAGTAAAAGATTTTTACCAAAAAAAAAAAAATGACTTTGGACAGTTTTTAGACTTGACAAAGCATGACCCATAAAAAGAAAAAATGATAAATTGGGTCTCACCAGAATTAAAAACTTTTCTTTTACAAAAGATTCCATTAAGAGGATGAAAAGACAAGCTACATTCTGGGAGAAAATATTTGCAAGTCATATATCCTACAAAAGACAAGTATCTATAGGATATAAAGAACTCTCAAAATTCAATAGAAGAAGAATTTATTTATGAAATGGGCAAGAAACATGAATAGACATTTCACCAAAGAGGACATACAAATAGCAAATAGGGAAACAGGGATATGAATAGATGTTCAACATCATTAGCTATTAGGGAAGTGCACACTAAACAACCATAACCTATCACAACAGATCTATCGGAATGGCTAAAATAAAAACAACTACTAAACAATGGCAGGATGCAGAGAAACTGGATCACTCAAACCTTGCTTGGTGAGAACATGAAATGCTACAACCACTATGGAAGACAGCTTGGCAGTTGGTTGTAAAACAAAACACAGTGACCATACTCCTCAGTAATTGCACTCTTGGGCATTTATTCCAGAGAAACAAAAACATGTTTACTGAAAACCCTAACCAAGACGCTCATAGCAGCTTTATTTGTAATAGTTCCGAACAGGAAATAAGCCAGATGCCCTTCAATAGGTAAGTGGCTACACCAATTGTGATACCTCCCCACCAGCACACTGGAATCCCACAGCATTAAAAAGAACAAACTATTGATATATCCCACAGCAACTGGGTAGAAGCTCAAGGGAGCTCTCTGCTGAGCAAAAAAGGCCAATTCCAAAGGGTTCCATACTGTATGGTTCTATTTACATAATGTCCTTAAATGCCAAATTACAGAGATAGAGAAGAAAGTAGTGGGTGCCAGGAGTCAAGGTGCAGGTGGGCACAGGAGGGAGGTGGGAAGCAGGTGTAACCATGAAGGGCACCCCGAGGGCTCCTCATGGTGAAGGACATTCTGTGTCTTGCCTGTGTCTTTGTCAGTATCCTGCTGGTGACACTGGGCTGGAGTTCTGCAAGCTGTTACCATTGGGGAGACTGGGTAAAGGGTTCAGGGGACCTCTCTGTATCATGTTTTACAACTGCATGTAGCTGTACAGTAATCTCAGCATAAACGTTGACAATTTAAAAAGATAATAGTAACGTCTCTGCTCTGCTCTGGCCCAATTGCCTCAAACTCTCTTGAATAGGGCAGGGAATTCCAGGGGATTCTGACCCTCAGACAAGGTTGAGACCCCAGGGTTTGGAGACAATCACTGGCATTGATTATTTATTTTTCCATGGGTGACCCTGAGCGTCTCCTGCCAGGCCCATGGTAGACGCTCAGTAAAGAGGTGTGGCCACTCCGGGCGCCGGGCTCATTGACACCTCCCCATTTCACAAAGCCCTGTTTCACGGCGGCACAGCCACCGGGGACTTTCTCCTGACAGTGTTGTCACCAAGATCCTGCAGCGTCCTACCATAGTGAAACATCAGGAGCGACCTAATGTCCAACGATAAGAGGTGTTTACATAAATTAGGATAAGATGTTTCAATGAAATGTTACACAGGCCGGGCGCGGTGGCTCAAGCCTGTAATCCCAGCACTTTGGGAGGCTGAAATGGGCGGATTACGAGGTCAGGAGATCGAGACCATCCTGGCTAACACAGTGAAACCCCGTCTCTACTAAAAAATACAAAAAACTAGCCGGGCGAGGTGATGGGCGCCTGTAGTCCCAGCTACTCGGGAGGCTGAGGCAGGAGAATGGCGTGAACCCGGGAGGCGGAGCTTGCAGTGAGCTGAGATCCGGCCATTGCACTCCAGCCTGGGCGACAGAGCCAGACTCCATCTCAAAAAAAAAAAAAAAAAATGAAATGTTACACAGACATCAAAAATAAGGTTTGTGAAATGTACAGAATACCAGGAAATGTTCTTGTCGAGGTTATGTGAAAATGGCAGAAGGTTTTTATTTCGTTTTATTTTATTATTTTATTTTATTTTATTTTTTGAGATGGACTCTCCCTCTGTTGCCCAGGAGTGCAGTGGCGCGGTCTCAGCTCACTGCAACCTCCGCCCTGGCAGGAGACAATTCTGTTGAAGTTCCCTGGAGATGATGGTTCAGAGTGGCCGACACTGGGAGTGTGCCTGGCTGTGGGCATATTTGTTACAAGTGATGAGAACTACGTCGATCATCGGTTGCTGTTGTCTCTGGTCCTTGGACTGTGCGTGACTTTCAGGTTCTCCCTCCTAGACATCTGGATTTTCATTGCTTCCCTGATGCACAGGAATTTAACTATTGCACTTGTTATAAGGGAGGAGAGAAATAAACCACATTTGACAGCCGAGAAGAACCGTCCCTGGATTGTGACAAAGTGCCTTCCCACAGCTTCTCCCCTTGGTTCCTGGATTTGTCCTCTGGAGTCACAGAGGACACGACCACCTTCTTCCCCCCACCTACCTTCAGTGATCTGAGGATGGTAACCCGAGGCCTCTTCATCATTCATCCATTCCCATTTCTCATCCCACGAGTGTTTATAGGGCTTAAACTTAACGTAAGATCAACCCTCTTAGCAGATCTTTAAGTGTACGTTACAGTACTGTCTGCTGTAGGCACCGCCGCACAGCAGGTCTCTATGCAGTT
The DNA here is from genome assembly GCF_000951035.1 of Colobus angolensis palliatus. Classification (NCBI taxonomy): domain Eukaryota; kingdom Metazoa; phylum Chordata; class Mammalia; order Primates; family Cercopithecidae; genus Colobus; species Colobus angolensis. The sequence goes on along the minus strand of NW_012117821.1, from coordinate 3,130,580 downwards.
TCAGTGAAGTGAGACGCGTAAGCCCACCCTTTGAAATACTCGGGGGGTGGCGGGAAGTGGGGCGCCGGCACTCACCCCCCTCATGGCCATCCTGCATGTGGCTGTGGGGCCACAGCCTGCTGGCCACACCAGCTCCTCTTCCCTCCCAGGATCCTGAGCCTGGTGTGTGTCGACCCACGAGGAAGGCATTAGCTTCTCCGCTGGACTCCCATGGCGCATCCACATCAGTGACCTGGAGGCCATGAGAGGCCAGTGTGGTCCCAGCTCACCCTTGCCCTCCCCCCCTGCACATCTACCTCCCTGCAGCCAGCCCAGGCCCTGGACACACAGGGTTGGACGCACAGGCCCTGGACACACAGGGCTGGACACACAGGGCTGGACGCACAGGCCCTGGACGCACAGGGCTGGACACACAGGGCTGGACGCACAGG
>NW_012117821.1:3104375-3129210 GCF_000951035.1 Colobus angolensis palliatus | reverse complement strand
GAAAGCAGGTTTTGCGGAAGCCGCGTGTGCTGTGTGGGGTCTGTCAGTTTAGCTGCCAATATAAATTTGCTCAGCTGTGACAGACACAGGGTTGTTCTGGCTGAGAGAAAAAATAAATGCCTGGCCCTTCATTTTCTTGCTGACAGAGCTAAACGCTCTCTGGGGCCCACCTGAGGCATCAGGCAGCCACGGGCAGCCGCTCTGGGAAAACTGATGGTTCTGAGGCCCAGGCTGCATTGGGAACCTGCTCCACTCCTTTCCAGCCACTTGACCTTGGCCACCATCTCAGGATGGGGAAAGAGCCCTGCCTGCTCTTGGGGTGCTAGAGATTGAAGGAGGGAGGGCTTTGAGGGGTCAGGGTCTGGGGAATGTGTGTCTGCAGCTTGTGGGATAAACCCTCGGGTGGGTGGCTGGACCCTCCGTCATGGCTGGCAGGAATCTAAAATGTTGCAGCCCCTTTGCAAAACAGCCTGATGGTTTTCCTGAAAAAGTTAAACACAGAACTACTGCAGAACCCAGCACTCGCATGCCTAGGTACGTACGTAAGAGACTTGAAAACCTACATCCATGCAAAAACTTACGTCCACAGCAGCCTTATTCATAATAACCAAAAGGTACACTCAGCCTGAAGTCTATCAGTAGATGAATGAATAAGCCAAAGGCACTCTTCATACAGCGGAACATGATTCAGCTGGAAAAAGGAGTGAAGCACTGGCGCACGCCACAACATGGATGCACCTTGCAAACACACTGATGAAAGAAGCCGGATGCAAAAGATCACATGCTGCATGAGTCCATTTCAATGCCACGTCCCGGAGAGGCAAATCCATCGAGGCAGAAAGTAGATGTGGGGCTGCTTAGGGACAGGGGTCAAGGGAATAGGAAGGTAAAGGGTGTGGGGTTTCTCTGTGAGATGATAGAAAATGTTCTACAATTGATTGTGATAGAGGTTGCACAACTCTGAATATACTAAAAATTATTGAATTGTACCCTATAAAGTATGAACAGAATGGCATGCAAGTTATAGCTCAAAAAAGCCATTACAAAAAAAAACACACAACTTGATAGTTGCCCCTGTTCACTGTGTATCCGTTGTTATTTTGGTGTTGTAGAATTTCATGAACAACTAAATGCCAAAAACAAAACATTAAAATGGGAATGAATGTTTAAATTAATTCCTAGTTTATTTCTTTGAAGGTAATTAAGTTGTCACCACCTCCTCCAGGGTCAGTGAATGGGGTCAGGACTCCTGGGTTGCCACCGACTGCCCTGGGACAGCAGGGGCTCTGCTCCAGCTCTCTGGGCTGCCCCGTCTGCATGTGTAAGAGGAAGGCACTGCCCCAGCTCTCCCAGGCTGCCAGGGGGTGAAAATCCATGCAGTTTAAGAAGGAGTTCGGGCTGAGAACCCACAGTTGGGGGCCAGCTAGATTCCTGGGATCCCAGGTTCTGAGAAGGCAGTGGAATGGGAGCAGGGAGGTGTTTGAGGGGCTGCGTTGCCCACCCTGGGAGTCGATGAGCCCCGCCCTGTGCAGGTGAGACAAGGCTCTCCTAAACAGCTGAGCACTTCAGGGCTCCCCACCCACCTCTGCAGCCTCCCGGGGCTGCTGGGAGGATCTATGGTGACAAGAAGCCTGAGGGAGTTTCAGCTATCTCCTGCCTGTCTCAAACCGTGCACAGGTGCCAACCAGGATGGCGAGGGGAGCAGCCAGCCTGCAGCACACGCAGAGAGCCAGGGGTGATGACGGTAATCACAGTGACAGTTACTGGCTACAGCCAGGCCTCAGTCTCCACCTGAGAAGGACTCCCAGCTTCAACCCACCACCCCAGCCCCACTGGGCTCCCATCCTGGCACATCCAGATTCCCTGTCCTCTGTGCCCTGCAGAGAGTCAGCTTCCTCCTCTGAGAAGCTTCTCCCGATAAGCACTGCCCCGGCTGTCTTCCCCAGGCCTCATTCATGCAGCATGGGTGCCAGCCAGCCCTGTGCAGGGCATTGTTCTTCGCCTTGCCCCAACCAGAGATCCAACTGCAAGGCCCCTCCAGGAACGCCCAAGCCCAGGGAGGGGGAAGAGGCAGCAGCAACCAGGCAGTGATGAGAGAGGCATGGAGCAGGGAGGCTTCCTAGAAGAAACTTCAGTCATCAATCCAAGACCTGGAAGCTGGGAAGCCCTTGGGTGGGGGGTGAGGAGTAGAGGAAGGGAGGGACAGGGGCCTTGTGTTCTAGGCAGAGGGGCAGCGGCAGCGTGCGCCCTGAGCCCAAAGGGCGTGCAATTCCACGGTGCTCAAGTGGGACCGGAGTGTGTGGAGCGGCGGAGCTGGGGATGGGCGCCCAGACCACCTGGGCTCAGACTTGTCCTGGAGTTCGGTCTTTAGTCCTTGAGTCAATGGAGAGGCACCGCACCAGGTGCTAGGGCCCCCACCCACCACAGAAGTGGTCACAGTGTCTCCTCTCAGCACTGAAACTTTTGGAGGCAGCGCTTCTCAGGACCTAAGGGAACGCTGCAAAGTGCAGCGTGGGTGCGGGTGGTCTGGGGAGGGTCTTCCTTCCAAGTCAGGAGGATCAGACCCTGGACAGCAGCTTTGACTCCCGAGTCCTTTACAGGACTTGCTACCACCTGCTGCCTGGGAGGGGAGGGCATCAGGTGGATCTGCTCATCCCACAGGAGGAAGTGAGGTCCGGGGCCTGGTACAGGCAGCACAGAAGAAGTCCAGGCTCCAGCTGCTGCACCTGGCCTGGGGTCCGGGGCCTTCCTTCCACCCCACTCACCTCGGGCAAACTCAGTTCCAGTGTCGTGGGCCCCCAGGAACCTCGCAGCGGTTTCCAACATACCCAGTCGAACAACCCTTATTTATGTTTGTTCTTCTCTTTGCAGTGGTTTCTGTCAGCACTGGTGATAGATGGGTACATGCTGATGGATTTTTCAATCTGCTCCCCATAAAAAGATTGTATTTTGACGCGTTTAATGCTTTGTTGTAGACTGTGCAGTCCTGCTGTGAAAATTACTGAATAAATATCTACAGCCCTGTGGGGTTGAGAAGGCTGTGGTCATGAAGCCTAAGGATGGTCACGCCCTTTCTCCCCGGGACTGGCAAGAGGAGGGGAGCGGCTTCCCCGGCTGCTGGGCCTCGTGCTGGACACCCACTGAGAAAGTCCTTGGGCTCTGCATACGGGAGCTGCAGCCTCACCCCAGTCCCCTAGCTGACCCTGCTGGAAGCCAGTGCCCACCAGCAGCTTCCTGGCTCTCGGCCCCAGGCTCTCGGACTACTGGCTTTGGAATGAGGTGGATTGGGGCTGGGGGGCAGACACGGAGAAGAGGGTGAGTGAGAGGCCAGGCACTGTGGACCAGTCTCCAGCTCCCTGGAGTTGGGGGATTTATCACCATCCATGGGGGAAGCCCCATTTTTGTACACCCCAGGGACAGACGGCTGCTCTGCTGTGGGAGCAAAGTCCTGAAGAACATCAGCATGCAGCCCTCCCACAGCCTCAGACACACACACACACACACACGTGCACATAAACACAGATACACACTCAAACACTCACGCTCACACATGCACAGATACACACAGAGATATATACATGTGCACACACATAGATACATAAACACACTCATAGATACATGTGCACACATGGATACACACATGCACACACAGAGATACACACACAGATATGCACTCAGACACAGACACAGATACACGTGCACACACAGATATACACACATGTACAGATAAAGAGATATACACAGAGACACAGATACACACTCAGACACACACATTCACACATAGATACACATGTATGCACACAGACACACATATACACATACCACACACACACGTTCACAGACATAACAGAGATGCATGCATATGCTCACACCAGCTGACCCACCTCCGGTGGGGCTACCAGATGTCAACTCACCACAAGGCCCTGGCTGGGGAGCTGAAGCTTTGGGGCCACACCTAGGATACCGTCAGGCTCAGAGGGCTGAGCAGTGACTGTGCCCACAGGGCAGACCCTAAAGGGCTGGGATGCGGGAGAGCTAACTGAAGCACATGGCAGGTGTTCTGGGGGGACAGACCCAGGTGAGAGACCTTGTTGAGCCCCAGTCCTGAGAGGAGAGAGCAGAGAATGGGATGGGAGCTCCGGCTGGGGGATGGGGCCCCACGGAAGCTGCCAGAGTGTGGCAGAAATGGCCAGGGCAGGGGTAGGAGCTGAGGCTGGAGTCCATGGCCTTGCGTTGGCCATGCATTGGCCTGGGGTGCAGTGGCAGCTTACAGATCCTGAGACTCTTCCTTCTCTGGAAATGCACAGGGCACCCAGGGAAAATGAAAAATGATGGCGCCAACTCCATGCATGGCCCTGGGCTAAACAGTTTACACGGCTTATGTTTCTTAATCTTCAATAACAACCCTAAGGGGTATGTAAGCGTTAGTATTACCCTCATTTTACAGATGAAAAAACCAAGTCACAGAGAGGCTAAGGAACTTGCCCAAAGTCACACAGATATGAAGTGCTGGGCCAGGGTTCAAACCTGGGCAAGCGAGTCCAGAGTCAGTAAAACACTCTAGAAGGGCTTTGCAAACAGGAGCTCAGGCCCAGAGCCCTGTGTTCCTCAGCCACTGCCCCAGGCCCTGTAAGTCCCCTGAGGCTCAGACAACTCCCACCTAACTGCCAACAAGAAGCCCCAAGCACTGGAGGCTTGTTTTCAGCAGTGAAAGCACCAGAGCAAGGGATGATGAAGGATTGCAGGCAGGTTCAGCCTAGTAGGGAACTCTCCCGGGCCAAGTCTACTCCATCAACCACTGGGCTCTGCTCCTCCAGCCCTCCCTGGCTCCAGCACCCGATTCCCTACCAGCCCTCCCCACCAACTGCTCAGCAAGCCTGCCAAGGGGGCTTCCAGCGTCATCCTGGTGAATAATTTATCATTTGTTCCTGAGCAAGAGGAGGAAATATAAATCTCCTGTTCTATGAGCATGGCAAGCAACATGCCTGTGTGTGTGTGTGTGTGTGTGTGTGTGTGTGTGTGTGTGTGTGTGTGTGTCTTTAAACCACATAAGCGGCTCCTCTGATCTCATCTGGAATAAATTACCCATAATGAAGGTGGTGAGCTGCTTGCAGAGAACACTTTGAATCCTGCTATCTTCACTCATAACAAGGCTCTTGCCGTGTAGGGTTTATCCATTATTATTTTGAGCCAGTTGCTCTTGTTTTTAATACAAAGAGGGGAAAAAAAGATCCATTTTGAGTAAACACAGTGTACAGTCTCCAGTTTGGGCATCCGGGAGAGGGGAGTAGATTTGCCCCCCAGGGGCTCTGTCCTAGGTACTCTCCAAGCTGCAGTGCTGGGGGCAGGAGCTGGCCTACTATGGCCACTGAAAGAGATTTGAGGGGAGACTTCACTGCTTGGAGTTGCTGGGTCCAGGCAGCCCTTGGCCTCTGCTTCCAGCGGCTGCTGTGGAACCTCCATGCTCACACCTAGGGTCACACAAACTCCTTGACTCTCATTTTGCAGCTGAAAACTCCCCTGCCCTGTTTTCCATGGCTGCAGACTCCTAGAAGGGAGGGAAGGTGGGTTCTGGTCCCCGTTATGCCAATGACCCACACCCCACCTTGGGAAGGTCCCTTTGTCTCCCAGGGTCTTAGTTTTCCCTCTATCAAGAAGAGAAAGAACTGTTTGTCCCAGGTCAAGGAGGGGCTGAAATAAGCTCACAGACAGGAACATGCTTTGGAAGCCACGGTGCTTTTACCTGCAGACGGTGGATTTTCCATTTCGTGCTGGTTTCATGACCACAAATGGGAGACACAGGCCTCCTCCCAACAGAGAAGGCTGGGTCACACAACTCTGATGGAGGCTGAGGCTGGGACCAGTGGGGCAGCAGTGCTGGGGTTTCCCAGTTCTTCAGCGCTGCCTCTCTGGCCCTGTCGTGGCTGCCGCATGTGGTCACCTGCCCCATCAGTGATGCCCAGCCAGGCCTAGGCCAGAAATGGAGAGTCCCTCAAGGGTCCTGGGTCTTCAGACAGGTCTCTGAAGGCAGAATCAAGACTGGAAGGTCTCTCAGCCTGGGGTCCTGCTTTCCAGTATCCACCCCATAGTCCTGCTAGAGGACTCAAGGAGACACCCCACAGAGGGTGCTTCACACAGTTCCTGGCCCATGGTCAGCTTCAGCTTGGCCCTGATGGAAATTGCTGTCAATAACAAATTTCTGCAAAGATCACTTGCTTTAGGGGCCTCTTGGCCTCTCCTCTTGGAGACCACTGTTTCATACTTCTCTAACAATGGAAATTCTCACACTACCATCCAAGTGTTCAGCCCATGACAGCATTCAATAAACCTCTGTGGAATAGATGATGATGATGGTGGTGATGATGGTGATGGTGGTGATGATGGTGGTGATGGTGGTGATGGCGGTGGTGATGGTGAGGATGGTGGTGGTGATGGTGGTGGTGATGATGGTGATGGTAGTGATGATGGTGGTGGTGATGGTGGTGGTGATGATGGTGGTGATGGTGGTGATGGTGGTGATGATGGAGGTGATGGTGGTGATGGTGATGATGATGATAGTGGTAGTGGTAATGATGATGATGATGGTGATGATGGTGGTGGTGGTGATAATGGTGGTGATGATGGTGATAGTGGTGATCATGGTGGTGGTGGTGGTGATGATGATAGTGGTAGTGGTGATGTTGCTGATGATGATGGTGTGATGATGATGATGAACAGTCTTCATTTAGTGGACACTTGGTATAAGCCTGACCCCAGGGCTAAGCACCTTAAATACATTATCTCATTTAATTGTCTCATCAAGTCTTGAAGAGAAGTTAGTAGCCCTCTTTCCAGATGAAGAAACTGAGTCTCACAGAGGATGAAGAGCTTGCCAAGGGTCAGACAAACCTAGTTTTGTCTGACTCCAGTCTCTAATCTACCATGCTAGAATGCCCACCAGGCAGGAATGCCTCCAAAAAAATTACCCAAGCTACCCTGCCTACTACCATGGCCAAGCACTATTCCAAGTCCTTTATGCCCATCACACCATCTGAAATGATCTTCATAACAATTGTGTGAAATGGGTAATTTTATCACTTTTTCACATATGAGAAAATTAAGGCCAGAGAGAGGAAGTAATTTGATTGACTGCTTAAAAAGTGGATGGATGGATGGATGGATGATTGGATGGATAGATGATTGGATGGATGGATAAATAGATGGTTGGTTGAATGAATGGAGGGATACATGATTGGATAAATGGATCGATGATAGATGGATGGATGGATGGATGGATGATTGGATGGATGGATAAATGGATAGTTGGTTGGTTGGATGAATGGAGGGATAGATTGGATGGATGATGGATGGCTGGCTGGCTGGATGGATGGATGGATGGATGGATGGATGTGCATATGATCTGGATGAATGGGTCATTGGATGGATAGATGATTGGATGGATGGATAAATGGATAGTTGGCTGGTGGGATGAATAGAGGAATAGATGATTGGATAAATGAATGGATGACGGACGGATAAATGGATGGATGGATGACCACCCCTTCAGGGCCCATATCTGGCTACAGATAAAGGCAGAGAAGGCCTAGTGAGTGAGGCTGATGGCACCACTGACCACCATGCAAATGTCCCTGGGCTGGCCCTTGGTTCAGCGGGTCTGCCCTAAGAGGGTGTCATTAATGATGATGTAACTATAAAGCAGTCAAAGATCAACCATTTCAATAAAATACATAAATATCTGGGCAGACGCCAGGCTACAGTCTAAGTCTCCTAGTGGGAAGCAGCTCTGACGTGGCCATGGGAAATTCCAGCTCACCAGGTGAGCAAGTGGTACTAACGAGACTGCTGTGGGCCATGTTTGCCTCCCCAGGAGTCAGACACAGGCCCTTAATGGCAACAGAGTCAGAGTGGCAGGGTCCCCCTCTATAGAAACAGAAGACATCTGTGAGCTTCGGGTTTGACTCCCCGCATACCAGCCACCATTGCATGGCTGTTAAAAGTGGTCTTGGGAGGCTTTGAATAGCTCAAAGTAACGAGGTGATTTCTACGCAAATACAAGGTTGCCAGGTTGGCCTTGTCTCATCAGGGCCCCAGGACCCAGAGCGCTCCCTGGCCTGGAATTGGCACTCACTGAGTAGCCTGTGAACTGGCAGCCAGGTCCTCCTCTGTGCATCAGCCTCCCCTGGGCCGCACATCTCCAAGGGCCCCCTTGATGCTGTGGTCATCAAGATGGTCCCAGGACCATCTCTCCTGGTCAGGGAGTGACTCAGGACACATAAGTGCCTGTTCCACAGGGCAGGGCAGCAAAAAGAGGTCCCTTGCAGCCCAGCTGCCCAGGGCCCCAGGTTTATGAATCTGACTGAGGACTCGGGTATGGGGCAGGGAAGCACCAATTAGCCATGTGGGCCATGCCTGGCCACTGAATAGAGTGGCAGCTACTGGCTTATCCTCCTTGCCACAAGAATTGGGCCATAGTCAGAGTTCAGTAAAGCCTGGAGTAAACAAGTGCATGAATGAGTGACTACGTGAGAAACTGAACACGTTTGCTTCAAACATTTCCTTTCTTCAAGTCAGTTGATAGTTCTTTGCTTAGCCAGGACTTTTTTTCTTCCTGGTCTTTTGGAGTTAACTGGAAAGGAAGCCGGGCACAGTGGCTCACGCCTGTAATCCCAGCATTTTGGTAGGCAGCGGTAAGCGGATCACCTGAGGTCAGGAGTTTGAGACCAGCCTGACCAACATGGTGAAACCCTGTCTCTACTAAAAATACAAAATCATCTGGGTGTGGTGGCATGTGCCTGTAATCCCAGCTACACGAGAGGCTGAGGCAGGAGAATTGCTTGAACTCGGGAGGCAGAGGTTGCAGTGAGCCGAGAATGCACCATTGCACTCTAGCCTGGGCAACAAGAGTGAAACTCCATCTCAAAAAACAAACAAACAAAAAACATGGAAAGGAACTCCTCACCTGCAGGAGCCCCAAGTCCAAATGCCTGGTGTTGATGAAGGGCAGGCGGCAGCCCATGGTCACTTGCCCAGCTCTCCCTGCTCTCAGACCTGGCCCTGCCCTCTCTGACCAAGGCAAACAGCAGCACTGATGGAGGACTGATGAGGTGCAGAGGCCAGCGCAGGTGAGGGGTGCTGGGTGGACGCAGGGAGGCTGGGTGGAGGAGGGGACACTGGGTGGGTGCTGAGGCCTCCACGAAGCTGCCATTTCTCTGGAAATCGTGTGAATTTCCATTCACTGTGCCCACAGCACCCTTCATCCCCATTTTACAGAGGAACCTAGTCAAGGACAAAGCACTCAGTGAACACCGGCAGAATAAGGCCACATTCATGGCAGCCACCCCTTCGCCTGAGGTGACTTCCCCGTGAACTGACACCAGCTTTAATTCCATGTATATCTGTGTGATCACTAGTTGGATTTCTGATCCCTGCTGGACTGTAATGGCCAAGAGAGCCCATGCCTTGCTCCACCCTCAACCCCAGCAGCTGGCACAGAACCTGGCACCTGATGAATAAATGACGCTTTGTGAGTAGATCATGAAAGCATGAATGAATCTTCGTAGAACTCACATCGCTAGACTCGTACGACCCTCAAGGGTAAAAACTCAGTATTTTCCGTCTCACAATCACCCAAATTCAACATAGTGCTTGACACTCAATAAATGTTTAGATTCTGAATTTAATTCGAATTTCACTGGCCAGCTTCTTAAGCGAAGGCAGAAAATATTGTTCATGGCTGACAAAAAAGGAACAAATGTTAAGCAAACAAACTAAAGCCCGTGGGGTAAAGCAGCTGAGAGGGGAGCATCTGGAGGGGAGGCTTTTCATAATTCATATTTTAAAACGCCAGGCTCACCATCCCTCTGTGTTCTCATGTTTAATTAAAAATGGTGAAGCATTAACTGAAGCTTCTTCCAGCCTCCTGGCTCTGAGGCACCCAGGAAATGAGAAACGGGTCAGAGCAACTTCACGCTCTGGAAGGGCCCTAGGCTGGAGAGAAGGAATCCTCAGGGCAGTTCTCCCAGCCAAGCCTTGGTGGGGCCTTCAGGAGATGGAAAGCTGGTCTCTCAGGGCAGACCCCCTAACGGCATCCTGTGGAAGCCCCTCCAGTCTCAGATACTGTGCACATGTATGTGCATGGGGGCACGTGTGTGAAGTGTGTGCACGTGCATGTGTGTGAGGGTGTGTGTGCATGTGCAAGTGTATGCACGTATGTGCGTCTGAGGGTGCGTGTGCATGTGCGAGTGTAGGCATGTGTGTGCATGTGTGTGAGGCTGACTGTGTGTGCACGTGTGTGAGGGTGCATTGTGTGGGGCTGCATGTTTGTGCATGTACATGTGTGCGCATGTGAGGCTGTGTGTGCACATGCATGTGTGCACATGTGTGAGGCTGCATATGTGTGCATGTGCATGTGTGCACACGTGTGAGGGTGCATTGTGTGGGGCTGCATGTGTGCACACATGTGTGAGGGTGCATGTGTGTGAGGCTGCATGTGTGTGCACGTCTACGAGTGAATGTGTGCGTGTGCACACGCCTGTGAAAGCGAATGTGCACGCGTGCGTGTGTGTGAGCTCCTGTGAGAGTGAATGTGTGTGCGTGCGTGTGTGCGTGTGCCTGTGAGAGTGAATGTGTGCGTGTGCGTGCATGCATGACCATGTGGGATTGTGGCTGGGTGTGTTCATTCATGTGCATGTGTGGGTATGGGTAATGTGTGTGCCCAATTCCAATTCCCAACTCGAGCTGAGCTCACCTCGTAGCACAGCCTGCACTTCTGCTGGCTGATGTCTCACCTCGGCAGGGAAAGGCTCCCCAGCCAGGGAGGGCTTCATCCAGAGAAGCACCCAAAATACAGAGGGGAGAGACTTCCAGGGCGGGTGAGTGGCTCAGATGAGGAAGGCATAGAGCATGGCCAGGACTTAGGGCACAGGTGAGGAGGCTGAGCATCCCTGCCCATGGCACTCAGCAGCAGCCACAGGATGCACGTGTGCCTGGGGGTATGTGTGTGCAGTGTGTGAATGTGCATGTGTCCGAGGGGATGTGTGTCTGCACATGTGTGCAGGGGGCATGTGTGTGAGGGTATATGTGCACGTGTGTGTGCATATGTGTGAGGGCATGTGTGCAGCAATGCTGGCTGCAGCAGGATGTGCCCGCCCTGGGCTGTCAGCATACTTGCCTCCCCAAGCACGGCAGGGATGAGGGTCTGTGCCTCCCAGGTGCCATGGGAGTCCGCGAGGAGCCTCCAGGACATACCCGGCAGGTTGCCACAGGTCCTTGCAGCTGCATCTCCCTGCCTCCTACCTGACAAACCACGTTCCTGTGAGAATAAAACATGACAACGTTGGGTGTGGAGTGTGGATTCAGCTTTCATTTGTGCATTCAGCAAACACATCCCAGTGACCCCTGTGTGTGTGCTGGGGTGGGGGAGTTGAGCGAAGAGGGCCTGGGACCTGGATGGGCTCAAGCTCCAGCAGGAACGTGCACAGGACCCCGAGTTCCCACGGCTCAGCTGCCAGAGCTCCCTGGATGTCCGGGGCCCACTCAGGAGGGTCACAGAGACTTCCAAGCACTATGGCCTGGGTTTTGAATGATGAGAGAGAACTGGAATCCCAGCACTTTGGGAGGCCAAAGTGGATGGATCACGAGGTCAGGAGATCGAGACCATCCTGGCCAACATGGTGAAACCCCGTCTCTACTAAAAATACAAAAATTAGCTGGGCGTGACCGTGCATGCCTGTAGTCGCAGCTATTTGGGAGGCTGAGGCAGGAGAATAGTTTGAACCTGGGAGGCGGAGGTTGCAATGAGTCGACATTGCGCCACTGCACTCCAGCCTGGCGACAGAACTAGACTCCGTCTCAAAAAGGAAAAAGAGTCCAGGACAGAGGCCACAGCAAAGGCCACAAGAAGGGGAGAGAGGGAGGCCCGAGAGGGGAACCCAGTTACTGGCAGCAACAGAGACTCAACTCAGCCAGAGAGGGCCTTCACTCCTCACCCAAAGCCAACAGCGCCCAGACCCAGGTCAGCCCCTCAGCGAAGCAAAAGGTGGAATCAAACAATAGCAGCCAAGCGACGGGAGTGTGGTGCGCCCACTCAGGCATCCCAGCACAGGGGCCACGGGGTTCTCGAGGTCCTCTCTTCACCCAGACCTTCCCAGCAGGACCAGTACCGTGCACAATTCCAGATGATGCCATTGACGTCATGTCTCAGATGACAAGGACTCCCAGAAGAATGCAGTACGCAGCCTGCCCAGCTGTGCATGGAAGCCCTGGGGTCAGCCCTGTCCCAGCCCCTGCAGCCAACCCTGGTATGGGGAGCCCCTTGCCCACGTCCACACACCCCAACTCTGAGCAGCTCCAGGCACCACCCCGACCTCCTAAGACGCTGTGTGTGATCAGCAAGTCCACAAATATCCATGAGCACAGCCCACCTGCCGCAGTGGTGTTCGTAAAAGTGGAAAACAGCTTTCCCTTCCACGACAGGAGAACGGGCATGCGAATGACGGCACGGGCTTGCAGCAGACGCCAAGACGCTGCTGCGGAAGCTCATGCCCAACAAACGGGACAGGCATTCACTCTGCACTGGAGAGTGAGAGGCAAGGGCAGCGGGCATGCCTCATTTTTGTGAAAATGTACATTTAAGTTTATAAGGCACGTGGAAACGTCTGGAAGGCTCTGTGCCATACCTGTCATGAGATTATTTCTGGGCAGTGAGATTAAAGATGACTTTCCTCTTTTTTATCTTTTTTTTTTTTGTTTGTTTTTCCTTTAGCTTGCAGGGGCCTGGTTGGCCGGGAGCTCTCCCACACACTTTCCGCTCTGAGCCTCACTGAGGTGGGAACGGCACGTCCATCACACTCCAGTCGGAGCAGCAGCTCCGGGAGACCGGCGTCGCCACAGACCACAGGCCAACAAGAAGCAGTACTGGATCAGCCCCAGCACCTGGTCTGTCTCCCACCAGAGCTCCGCAGAGGCTGGGGAAGCCAGAAACAGCCCCTAGGAAGCTGAAGCCAAGAATGGTGGTATGGGGTTGGACGCTGTGTTCTCTGACATGCTTGCTGGGAACGGAGGCCACCTGCCCACCAGGCAGGGTCAGCCAGACCTGAAGCTGCCAACCTTTGTTCTGGGGACGGGTCATCTTAATGCTACCTGCTCTGTGTCCCGGCAGGCCCGGGTGGTCCCAATCTTCAACTTCTTCCCTGGGTCCCTACACATTCACCCACATGTGCAAGGCTGCATGAGACACAGGAAAGGGGACACCGCGCCAGGGGCTCCCCAGGTGCACCAACTTCTGCCCTCGAACTGACCCCCCTCCCGACAGGAAGAAGGCTGGACCACCTCACTCCCGGCTTCTGGGGTCTTCCTGGGTGAGGGCCGGCTACCAAGTACGCTACTGCAAGAGACGCGTAGCTCTTTTGCCCAGAAAATAAAGGGCTTAGAAGGGCAAATTAATTCTGGTGCTGCTTAAAGAGAAATAACCGCTTCCGCCCGGGATTTTAATTACGGAGCTCTACAAGAGCTGTGAACTCTGTTTTTCTTCATTATTTTCGGAGCAAGTTCTTCTCCTTCTCCCCCCCACTTCCCACCACCACGTCCGTGTTTGCTCCTCGACCTTCTCTTGTGTTTTCCAACCCAGTGACTCAAAGCAAACCGGAGTTGCTGCTGGATGCTTTCAGGGGCTGGATTTTAACATTCTATTAAAATTTCAATGGATGTCCTGTGAGTTGGGAATTTCCTATCTGCAGAAACCTTTGCCTTCATTCTAGTTGAGAAAATAAAACACAAAAAGGCTGTTCCCTGTGGCTCTGTATTCCAAACGCTATAAATTCCAAAGATTAAAGGGAGCCCGGCCCCCCCTGGAGACCCCCTTTCCCTGGCGTGGCTGGCAATCAGGCCTCTAATTACGTTTCCTGTTTGCAACTGGCAAATAAAATATTTAGGCAGCCTACGCTGAGTGTTCCGGGCCCGGCCCGGCCCGCAGCTGCACTGCCCCCCAACAGGAAGACGCAGAGACAAAAAAATTAAATGAAACAAATGGCAGATAAATACAGGCGCATTGTTTTAAAAATTTATAAACACCAGCCTCTGATGCAATTTATTTTGGTTAACTAGTGAAAAACCCATGTAACTTACTGAAGAGATTCGATTGAAGCATGATTTTTTTTCAAGAAATGACACTGAATGGCTTCCCACTATGTGTGCCGTGGCTCGGCAGGCTCCCGGAATGGAGCGTCCCCCAGGTCCCACCAGCACCTGACAAACGAGTGGCCAGCAACAGCCGCACTGAGGCTGCACGGACGGGGCGTCCACTCTGCTGCTGACCAGATGGGCAGGCCCAGTAAACAACCAGCCTCAGTTTCTCCATCTGTGACTCGGGAGCCATCAGCAGGAAGCTCTTGCAGGGCTGTGGGGGAGCTTAGTGCGCCCACGAGGGCATCACAGGCACAGTACCCTGCACCTCAGGGCCCTGGGTGGGCAGGGTCTCCTTCCAGCCTGACTGCCCCAAGAAAGGGAAAGGGGGCACAGATGCCAAATCCACAGTCCAAGCTGCGGTGTCGTTTTGCTGAGATTCTGGAATTTCCTTCCTATTTTGCAAAAAGAGGAGCCAAATACCAGCACCAGGGGGCGGCCCGGGACCCAGGCACCCACCTCACTGAGCCACGGCGGAGGGCAGTGGGTCCGCAGACTGTAACAAGTTGGCTCTGTAGCCCTGTTTGTCAGAGGAGGAGGCTGCTCCCAGGAGGCGCGGGCTCCACGGGAGACACGCCAACTGCACTCAGCAGGGAGAGGTTGCCGCCCCAGTCCCTAGTGGAGGTCTGTTTGTGTAGGAACCCGTCATCAGCAGAGAGACTTTTATAGAAAGCCTCACCATTCCCCCTGCACCTGATTTGGGATGGAGGAACTCATTTGCTAAGGAAGGTTCTAGAAAGTGGCCGCTGGCGTGGTGGCAGGTGTGTGGAGATGGGAGAAGTGGCAAGAGGTCCAGGGACCCAGGCAGGATGGCCACTTATGGGTGTCCAAGCAGCCACAGCTGACCCAGGGGTCCCAAGCAAGAAGGACACCAAGACCACGGAGGGTGGAAGGGACCCGGTGGGAGACCCAGCTGAGGCCCTGCTTCCCCTATGGTCCCTCACAAAGCCCCTCCCTCTTTCCAGACTCCTCCCTGCAGACCCTTCTCCGTCCACCCACCAGCCAAGGCTCAGAGGGCTCTGGGGAAGGGGTGCAGGGTGGCAAGGCCCACCCAGGGTCCGGGTGCACCTGCAAGGCAGGCCCCGAGCTGCTCACCTCCCTGCTTTCCTCAACCTTGAAGCAGCCGGGGCTCCCAGGCAGGGTGCCACAGCAGCCTCTATTTACCCCTCTGTAAAATGGGAAGAAAGTTCTCCCCAGGTGAGGCTCACGGCTCAGTCAGACACTCTCCAAGCTGATGCTCTGAAGCCACATGTGTCCCTGTGTCCCCATCACTAATACTGTCCTCTTTCCTACCTTGGAGGGGGGGGCTCAGCCCCCAGGAAAAGAGTTCCACACTTTTCCAGCATCCCCTCAGGAGCTCCGGTTCCATAGAAGGGGGGGCCCAGAGCCTGATGGGACAGAGCACAGCATGTGGCTGGGACCCCCGTGTCCTAGGGATCCGAGAGCACACTGCTGGGCAGCAGCCCCTGGACAGGACCCACCAGCCTTTGTGCAAACCAGGAAGGAGCTTGTCCCCCAGTACCAGGGCGCCCAGCTGGCAAGTGCAGGTGGCTGGACCCTGGCTCCCTCATTAGCACCTGTGGGACCACACCGTGACCTTCGTGAGCCCCAGACACCATCCCCCCGTACCTGACAGGTCTGCTGCCTTGCCCAGCCTTGGCTCTCAAGGTGACCTTCAAGGACTGCTGCAAGGACTGCCCTGCCAAGGAGCCTGGCACAGGCTGTTGGGCCCAACCCCAATCACTGACAGGTTCGCAAAGACACACAAGCCGCAGGGCCTTGGCAGACAGGCAAGCAGGCTGATCTCGTCCAGAAATCTCGTCCACGTGAACCCTCCTTCAGAGATGGCCGAGGCCTGACACCGCAGAAGTCGCTGTGTCCAGCTCCCGCCTCTCCTGCCCCTCAGTTCCTCCCCAGAAGTCACTGTGTCCAGCTCCCGCCTCTCCTGCCCCTCAGCTCCTCCCCAGAAGCCACTGTGTCCAGCTCCCACCTCTCCTGCCCCTCAGCCCCTCAGCCCCTTCCTGGGGACCACCTGTCAGCTGTCCCAGCCTAGCTTTGTGTTTTCACCCGGGAGTGACTCAGGGCCTCCAGTGGCCCGGGGAGATGGGGGAGCTTGCTGGATCCAGGCACCAGCAGTCACCTCCGTCCCCAAGGAAGCCCGTGCCAAAGGGCCCGGCACCAGGCGCTGCACGTTTGGGCCAGGACTTGTTGATTGCTGTCCAAACTCCCAGTGACACATTCCCCTCCTCTGGGGTTGCCCCTACTTGGCCTCTGTGACAGCTGACAGCCAGAAGTCTGGCGACTGAGCCCGGTGGGGTCTCTGCCTGGCAAGGGTCCTGGGTTTTGTCCCCACGCCGGGGGGGCTCAGGAAGCGCCCCCCATCTTCCTCCTGCTTCTCAACATTCCCAGCTTCCAGCACAAGGATGCCAGGCTCGAGTCTCCTCCAAGGCCAGTGCCATCCTCCACCAGGTCCCACTGAGCCTCATGGGGCTGGTGAAGCCACCTGCCCACCTCAGCACTGCATCTCCAGCCGGGGCTGAGTGGCAGTGTGGGCACCACGGCCCAGGACGGCAGCTTGGGCTCAGAGCCAGGTTTGTGGCTTCGCCTCTCAGCATGTATCTCCTCCCCTGTGGGATGGGGACTCCGTGGCACCCCCATGATGGACAGGATGCCATGGGCCTCAGCCCAGGGCAGACCTCAGTGTCCTTCCTGTGGCCGCTGCCGGAGGTGCGTGACCACAGCACAGGTGTGGACTGACGTCACTTTGCCTCATGCCTGTGGGGAGGGCCCTCTCCCCCATGGTCTCGGTGGGGCCTCATCATACCTGGGAGGCAACTGGGGCATCTCAGTTTTACAGATGTTACTCATCAAGGAGGCTCAGAGCAGTTACAGGCGGAGGCTGAGACCTGGACAGGTCTTTGTCATCTTGGAGTCCAGCGCATACACAGGGCCGGCCTCCAGTGGGCTAGACGGAGCTGCCTCCTACCCCTCCCTGCCCCCAGGTGCACACACACAACCCCCACATATGCACAAGAGCACGCACTCACAGGAGTGTGCGCAGGTGTGTGCATGCATGCACATGCACAGAATGCACAGGGCACACACAGGCACAGGCGTGAGCACACACACGTACACACACACGCCTGCACCCATACCTCCCAGCTCCACAGAGCGGAGCGGGCGTTTCCAAGACAGGCTATGCTTCTCCAGCAGTGAGTGAACAAAATCTGTGCTCTGAGTGGCCAGAGCCCAGTGATGAGGGAATCTCACAGCCTCCAGGGAGGGGGCTCATCCCCATCACTGTGCCGACGCCTGGGCCTCCAGAGACCCACTTTGAACTCCTCCGGGCCTTCCTGGGTTCCAGGAGGGCCGGCCACGGGCGTGACGCAGCGCCATCTAGCGGACAGCAGGGCTGCAGCGTGGACAGAACGGCCGGACGCCCAGTCCTGGGCTGGCGGCTGAGGGCACAGCCTCACAGGGCAAGAGGGCATGCAACACCTGCATCTTTCTGGCATAAGAACCTCAAGAAAACCAAAGGACTATACGGCAGTGTTCTTTGGAGCCACAGAAAGCTCTGTTCACATGGCAGTCGCTGAAAGATGAAGGGAGCCACCGCCCCTTCAAGGTTCAAGGGGATTGGTCTCTTTCTCCCCTGTTTTCAAAGATCATTTAAAATGCCTAGAGACACCCTGGGATCCAGTGCTGGACAAATGACGCAGGTTTCCGTGCATTTGGGCTCCTGCCACACCTTCAGCCCCAGCCCCAGCCACAGCATGGCTCCCTGGTGGTCTCGGGCGCAGGTGAACGCGGAGGTCCCGCTGTCGGTGCAGACCCTGCTCTCACGTGAGCCACTTTGCTGGGTAGCAATGAACTGAGACACCGCAGGGCACCCCCAAGGCCCACATCAAGCTCTAATTCCACAGTTATTTTTACAAAGAAGATAATGTTCCTGAGAACTGGCTGGATCATCTGCTCTCGACCAGGGTAGCTGCAGGGCTGTGGGCCACTGGTGCCTCTATACAGGACATCTTCACCCCCAAAACCCCAGGCCTGCAGTCCCAGGATCTCTTTCTCACCACAGTGACCACCAGGTGGCAGGTCAGGTGCAGAGGGGCACTCTGCATCCCCAGCTCCCAGGGGAATGGGACACCCACCACGTCCCCAGGGCTTTCATCCCTCCTGTAAGTGGAGGCTTGTCCTTTGGATAGCCTGGCAGGGATCTCACATTCATGCCGCACAGCCATTCGTGGGGACCTCAGAGATATGCAGGGAGGACAAACAAGGCCTGCATCTGGAGTACAGCAGCCGGCTTGGCAGGAAGGATGCAAAGGGCACAGGCCGTCTGTCTCCACCCGCAGCCCCTAGAGCCTGCAGCGACGTGCTGCTGGTGAGAAAGGCAGCGGCACCATCACATGCGAGAGACAGCTGTCTGTCGAGAGCCTGCTTGGGCTCCCAGGCTCCCTCCTCGTCTGACTCCCCCACGTGGGGAGGGGGCGATGACCTTTCATGTCGAGGAAGTTGAAAGCTGCTCTTTTTCTTTTTGAATCTCATCTCCACTCAGGGCCACACAGAGAGGCTATTGTGCGCCACTTGCTGGGTTAGGAACAGATGGATCAGGGCTTCTGTGCTGCCTCTGCCTGGTCCTGGGAGACAGCAGCTTGCACAGCCATCTCTCTGGAAGACCTGGGCTTCTCAGGCCAGAGGGTCTGCACATGTAGGTGTGTGTGCATGCATAAATATGCCTGGGTGTGCATGTCTGTGCTACAAACAAGTGTACATGTGGGCATATGTGTGTGTGCGCCTGCCTGTGCAGCTCTGGGTATGTGTGTGTGTGCACCTGCGTGTGCAGCTCTGGGCATGTGTGTGTGCCTGCATACATATGCATACATGGACATTTTTTGTGTGCACATATGCCTGAGTGTCTCTCTACATGTGATGCATTTGTGCATGTGTGTGCCTGTGTGCCCGAGTCTGTGTCTATGTGTATGCATGCGTGAATATGCATACATATGTGCATTTCTGCACATGTGTGCGTGTGCCTGGCCATGAACACACAACGTGAATGTCTGAGCAGCTCCCGAGGGAGGGCCACCACCCTGCATGGTGGACATTGGTTTGAGCCTGTGAGGACCATAGTGTCCCCCAAAGCCCTTCAACTACAGCCCAGCCCAACCCAACCCGGAGCGGATCACAGGCCCCAGAGACATCTCCAACCCTCACACGCAGCTCCCGAACCCGGGCTGTCCTTCACTCTGCAGGGGCGGGCCAACCCTGCCCACTGCCAGGGACCCACTCCAAAGCGCCTGCAGGAGGGTCGTGGGCGACAGCGTGGGCGCCCGGCAGCAGGAGGGCCTGTTGTGGTCTGTGCGCAAAGCTGGTGTGCTGTCTTCTCCAGGAACTCGCACCTTCGCTCCCCCTCCCCTGCCAGCCAACACTTCCCTCTCAACAGGACCCTTCCCACTGGCTTCTAAACACTTTCAGGTTTCTGCCATAAAAGAGAAAACACCTCCCTCCCTCCCTCTCTACCCGCTCTGCGCCTGCTCCTTCTCCACTTTTTGCAGATCCAACAGTGTTCATGGAGTCCAGCCTGCTGGCTCTGTTCCGAGCTGCGCTTTGGGCATCCGTGGGCTGCCTTGCTCCTTGTGGGGTGGCTTCAAGAGCAGGTCCCAGGTGTGCCTGCAGCAGTGCCGACACCTCTGAGAACACAGGGCACCCCGGCTTTCGGCGCCAACCGCACAGGGAGCAACCGGGCTTGGAAGTTTCCCTGAGGTGGACGCCGCGTGGAAATGGACTTTGCTGCCTGCATTCAGGCCATGGGCAGTGTTTGCTCTCCCATTACAAGTTGGCCTCATATTAACATGTCTGAGGACTAAGGCTGGTGTTCTAGAACACGCCTTTCACTGATTGTGCTAAATAAAAGAGAAAGATTAAAAAACTCAGGAGAATTGGCGGTACCCGCTGTCCCCGTTTCTCCCCTCCCACCAGCTCCACGGCCCACTCCAATCTGGCGCCCAGGCCCGGAGCGCCTCCACCCCCAGCAGCTCCTCCTGGGCCAGGGACCAGTCTTGCCCCATGCCTCTGCAGCCCTGGGGTCACCACTGGCCACTCCCTTCAAGAAGCACGCTCAGGTCTGGGCTTAGATGATGCCCCTGGTGGCCCTGGGGCCTCCCTGGCAAATCCTCCTCTGGCCTCACCCTCCAGGCCAGCCTGTCACACCCGGCTTCAGCTCCCACCTGCCCAAGGAGGATGCCCTCAGGCCACCCTGCAGGCTCTGGGCCGGGGCTCTGCCTCCTCCTCTCAAAGACCCAGAGAGTCCAGACTCCACCCTCCTCCAGCTGCCATCCAGCCCTCCAGCACCCCCAGGCCCAGCTGCCCCCTCCCATCCCACCTGCTCCAATGCACCCTTCACACAGAGAGATCATGTCACCACACATGCCTCATGGTGCCACTGTCCTGCTGGAAGTCCTTGGAGGCTGGCAGTCTTCTCAGGACATGCTGTCCTCTGCCAACTCCACTGGTCCCGCCCCCACCTCCTGGCCTCAGTCCCTCAGGTCCTTTATTCCATGTTTGCCACACCCACTCCCACGGTCAGATGCAGCTTCCGCATTCCCTGTGGCCGGAACTCCTCCCCCAGGGGCTCAGCTCATCCCCATGATTTCAGCCACAGTCACCTCCCCCGGATGGGGCTCCTGACCCTGGAATGTCAGATGCTCCGGGACTTGCGGTTTGGGGAGTGGGGTGGTAAGGCCTGTCTCCTGGTGGGCTGCCCAGTGAGTGCACTGTTGTATCCTTGCCCCAGCACCCGGCAGGCACACCCTGGCACTGTGTAGACCCTGGCACTCAGCGAAGGAACACACCCTTCTGTGGGCCAGACCCGCCCACCAAGATGCACAGGTCTCCCATCTCACTGTTCAGTGGGAAATGGCTGGGAGAGTATCCAGAGAGTATTCGGAGCGCAGGACAGGATGGCAGAGCACGGCAGGGGGCCGGGAGTACACGGCTGCTTCCAGGCCGAGCTTCTCAAGCCAGCTCTGAAGAGCTCTGACTCAGGAAGGCATCAGGCACTTGCTCGCTGCCAGGCAATGCCTCCCAAGCACTCACTGCCAGGCAGTGCCTCCTGGCTCCTGAAGGCCTCCTTGATTCTTTACGAGAAAGGGGGGCGGGGAAAGGGGGCCAATCTTGGGCCTGGCTTCTGCTCTGCTGGCAATGCTTTCCCCTGATGACTTCTTGATGTTTGAGTCTCAACCCAAACGTCCCCCCCTTGACAAAGACACCGGAGTCCCTGCACTCAGAAGTAGCAGCCCCCAGCCAGCAGACGGGCCACCCAGCCAGCAGACGGGCCTCGTACACGACACCGTGTCTTATGCTCTTGCCTGTCACCGCCTCCCCTTATCTTCCCCTTTAGTGTATTTACTTCCTGCCACCTTTCCCTCTGCACTAGAATGTCTGCTCCGTGTGGGCAGGTAGTTTGGGTCCTGTACCAAATAGACACACAATAGATGTTTGTTGAATGACTAAAGGAAAGACAATGGTCTTTGGAGATCCTCCTTTCGTGGAGGCCCTGGGCTTGGTGAGGTTAAGATGGGGTAGAATGGAGTGAGCTTCTCAAATCTCTGTGCCCTCCCCAAGTGTGGTTAAAGCCAGCTGAGTGAGCCTCTGGCAAGGGCAAGGTCTGGGTTCCAGTGCGTGAGCCTCATCCCGATTGTCATGGGATCCAACTGCCCTGGTCCCAGCTGGTCCTCACCAGCCCCCAGCCCAGTCCACCAGCGAGCGGCTCACGGTGAGACAGCTCCATCCTAGAGACTCTTCCAGGAGGCCTGACCCGGGAAACACACTCCAGGAGCTGCTGGTGGCACAAGGCTGGGGCATGCTCAGTTTTCTCACCACCTGCCCCTGAGATGAAAACCACAGATGGAGAAATTGAACCCTGGCTCCCAGTCAACAGGGTACAGGGGTGCTGGTGTCTGGGCCACGTTCCCTTTAGATACATGGAGAAGCCTCTCGCTCCTCTCAGGAAGGCCTGGACACCAGGCAGCATTTCTGCTTCTCTCCATCTGCAGCTCCTCCCACCTCCCGCCCCCACCTCCCTGGCAGGATTCAATCTAGCAAGTTGTTCTACCTCCCCAGGGCCACCCACCCACGCCAATGCCACGAATTCCGATCAAGTCTCTGACTCACTGAGGCCCAAGGATGTGCCAACAAGGTCAGAAATGAGCAGGTGGAGCAGAACAAGGTCAGAAATGGGCAGGTGGGGCAGGTGGAGAAGCCAGGGACCTGCAAAGAGGGTGCTGGGCCATAGCAGGTGGCACACACTGACTCCCACCCCACACTGCATCCGGATTCTAGACAGAGACGAAAGCAGCTGCAGCTAAAGGCATGTGCAGAGATCAGTGTGAGGGTAAGACAGAGGAGAATCGAGCTCAGGAAGGCTCCAAGTGCTCCAGACCAGCCTCAGGCCTCATCTGCCAGCACACTCCCTGCCCTGGCTCAGGCTAACCCTTACTGGACCCACCTCTCATAGGCAAATCCTGGGGGACTCTGGAGGAGCCCAAGGCCCAGGCAGGAGAATATCAGAATCTGGTGCTTCAGCACAGGTGCCGCATCTTCGGGGTGCTGGGACTCCACGAGCCCCTGTGCTGTGGTTTGCAAAGTGCTTTTCCAGGTGGGCTCCCACTCAACCTGAAAATCCCCCTGGGAGGGTAGAGAGTCCCAGCCCCATTTTAAAGAAGAGACACCTCAAGGAAGTCAGATTCTGCTGATGCCTCGTGAGGAAGCCGGAGTCACCGGGCCGCTGACGCCCACGCTGGCTTTCCCAGGGCTCCCAGGTGCCGGGCTATAGCGCTCCGGCCGCTGCTGCTGTTCTCTGCACAAGGAAGGGGTGTCAGGAGCAGCCCACCCTTTCCAGCTCATCAGCTCAGGGTGTGGGCAGATGTTCCTCCAGCTGTAGGCATCAGCTGCGCAGAACCACGGGGCACCGGAACTGTGCCTTTTGCTTCACAGATTTGCCCAAAGATGTCTGTGAAACTGTAAGAGTTCCCATTAAACCTACCACAGCATAAGCAATAGTACGAGTTAATAAAAGAATGAATATGGGCCAGGCTCAGGGCTGATCAGGGCTGGGCCAACAGCCAGGCTCAGCACTTACTGTGTGACTGGTGTCTGAGCTCGATCTGGGCCTGGGACCAGGGCTTAGCTTGGAGTGGGCAGGGGCTCAGTCTGGACTTGGGGTACAAAGCAAGAGCTTCCCAGCCTGGAAGTGGAGCCTCCTCCCTGCACCAGCCAGAGCCCACGTGAGCCTCTGTTGTGCTGGGACCTGCACAGTATTTCCAGCAGCTGCCCAGCGTGATCCCCCATAAAGCCATAAAGCAGAAACTGACTTTGAAATGGCCCTTTCTCCGCCTGTATCTTTGGACATAAATTTAAATAAAACGGCAATTTAAATGCCTGCGACACCAAGAAGGCAGCATGGGGCTGTCTCTGCGGGCTGCGTGCAGAGACAGAATGCGGCCCTCAACCCATCATGCCGTGCCACACGGGCGAGGGTCAGCGCCGGGGCAGCGGGGAGGGCAACCAGCCCTTGGCAAGCAGAAAAGACACCGCAGGGGCCTCTGCCTCTCCCTGCTGAACCCTCTGCTGGCTCGGTTCCCAGGAGGCCCGGAGGAGCACGCTCTCGCCTTAGGCAAAGTGCTGCAGCAACTGTGCCTCAGTTTCCCCTCTGGGGAGGTGGGGGAAGACATCATGTCTATGTTGTATGCTCTCTGTGAGACTCACAAGGCGCCGAGTGGGTTCCCGCCCACCGTAAGCACATGCCAATGCCCCTGCTATGTGTCCAGCTGCAGTGGGAGCTCCTGGGGGCAAGCACCCAGATCTCATTCAGGCCAGGACTGTTCTCCAGCCAGGGCCTCAGCACCCGCTGTACGCGGGCCCCACCCGAGCATCCCAGGCAGCAGGTCTGGGGTGGGACCTGAGAATGTGCATGTCTAGCAACTTCCCAGGGGCTACTGATCTGCCGGTCCAGGGACCACACAGTGAGACCGCCTGCACCAGAAAGAGCGCTCAGGGCTGCATGGGGCCGTGGGCAGGAAGGGAAGCAGGAAGGAGTCAGAAGTCCTCGCTGGGGCCCAGCGAGAGGTGAGCAGAGGGGTCTGCGTGGGTGGGAGATGCCTGTGCCACGCCTGTCCTGCTCCCGCCCCTCAGGGCTGCCAGCAACCCCTCCCTGGGTGCCACGCCCCTTGCCCCCTTGCCCGCAGCTTCCACACAGTGTCATCATCATTTCGAGCCCCCACAGCATCCGGCACCACCAGGTCAAGTCTGCCTGATCTTCAGGCTCTGCCAGGTCCCTCTGCAGCGCCTCGTTCATGCCCCACAAGGGCAGCCTGGATGTCACAGCACTGTGTCCAGGGGAGCAAAACAAAGCTCAGGTGGGAGACTTGGGTTGTCTCTTTGGCCAGGGCTACTTGCTCCATCCAAATCCCAAGTTCTCTCCTCCAAACTTCTGCCTAAACTTTCTCCCTTCAAACTCTAAGGCTCAGCTTCCAATCAGGGCCCAAGCTCTAGTATGTGGGAGTACCTAATCCACGTGGTCTCTAACCCTACCCCAAGACCTGCGGCCCCCACAGTCCCGGCTCCCCTGGGGACAGCCAGGCCCCTCTCT
>NW_012117821.1:3097442-3103347 GCF_000951035.1 Colobus angolensis palliatus | reverse complement strand
GGCTGAAACAGGCAGGTGTGGACAGTGAGGAGTGAGCCGAGCGCAGACTCCGTGCTGAAACAGGCAGGTGTGGATAGTGAGGAGTGAGCCGAGCGCAGACTCCGGGCTGAAACAGGCAGGTGTGGACAATGAGGAGTGAGCCGAGCGCAGACTCCGGGCTGAAACAGGCAGGTGTGGACGGTGAGGAGTGAGCCGAGCGCAGACTCGGGGCTGAAACAGGCAGGTGTGGACAATAAGGAGTGAGCAGAGCGCAGACTCCGGGCTGAAACAGGCGGGTGTGGATGGGGATGTTTGCAGGCAGAGTTCCCAGTGCTTCTCCTTCTCAACCTGGGGTCCTTGCCCTTAGAGTATGATAAGGTCACTCGGATGCCTCCCAGACTGTGGTCAGCCAGACCCTCTCTGAGGGACTCGGCCACAGGTCAGGCTCCTCCAACTGGATTTCCAGAAAAACCCCCCACCAGCTACCAGCCTCCCCCAGCCCCATGGGCCCCAGCAGCTCCTGCCAGCCATGAGCCAAGAGAGTCTCTACCCAGAAGCCTTCTCCTCCTCTGCCTGCCCGACGCCACTTCCTCATCCTTGCCCTTCCGCCAGCCCAAATGTGGGACTCACCCCAACCCTACTGGACACCACCCACCAGGATTGGGACAGCGGACAGGGGACTGGGGACAGCAGATAGGGGACAGGAGACCGGGGACAGTGGACAGGGGACCGGTGACTGGGCTGACACTGGGTGGAAGGAGGGCATTGAAAGCTGATGGGCAGAAGAGGCAAAGGTGTCAATTTCACCTCTTTTTTTTTTTTTCATCTCTTGGCCTCCTTGGAGAAGAGGCTGATTCTGGGGCTGGAGCAGGGAAAAAGCAGGTAAGCCTGGAGCATCCCATGATGTCAAGAAGGAAGAGGCGTTTAGAACCGCCAACACTTGTCAAAGGGACACGGAGGCGAACTGAAGGGGTTCCCGCGGCCAAAGAAAGAAAAGAAATAGGCTAGGCACGGTGACTCACGCTTGTAATCCCAGCACTTTGGGAGACTGAAGCGGGTGGATCATGAGGTCAGGAGTTCCAGACCAGTCTGGCCAACATGGTGAAACCCTGTCTCTAGTAAAAATACAAAAAATTAGCCGGGCGTGGTGGTGGGTGCCTGTAATCCCAGCTACTTGGGAGGCTGAGGTTGCAGTGAGCCGAGATGGCGCCACAGCACTCCAGCCCAGGCGACAGTGCAAGACTCTGAATAAAAAAAAAAATAATAAATAACAGTAGCAGTAGACACACAAACAAATAAATGTCCCTGGGTCTATACTGGTATAAATAAATGACTGACAAAAGACAAAAGACAGTTTGGGGCTGTCTCTGCAGGCTGTGCGGAAAGACAGTATGCCATCATCCTGTGCCACACGGTAAGGGTCGGTGCCAGGACAGCAGGGAGGGCAACCAGCCCTTGGCAAGGGGAAAAGACAGTCCCAGGGCCTCTGCCTCTCCCGATGGAGCTCTCTGCTGCCTCGGTTCCCAGGAGGCCTGGAGGAGCACACTCTCGCCTTAGGCAAAGTGCTGCTGCAAACATTAAACGGGGGAGAAGAGACAGCTCTTCTTTGGGAAGAATTCTCATTGGTAAACGTGGAGGGAATGAGGGAAACAGTGTCGCGGTGAGAAGACCACAGCCATAAGCATTGCCAGCGAGACCCACCGACGGACGCACAAATTAATAAACAAACTTGAAGGGATGACACACCTGCGTCGGCTTTGAGTGGCTCCCTCAAGGTATTTACTAATTTCTTTTTTTTTTTTTTTTTTTTTGAGACGGAGTCTCGCTCTGGTGCCCAGGCTGGAGTGCAGTGGCGCGATCTCGGCTCACTGAAAGCTCCGCCTCCCGGGTTTACGCCATTCTCCTGCCTCAGCCTCCCGAGTAGCTGGGACTACAGGCGCCCGCCATCTCGCCCGGCTAGTTTTTTTGTATTTTTTAGTAGAGACGGGGTTTCACTGTGTTAGCCAGGATGGTCTCGATCTCCTGACATCGTGATCCACCCGTCTCGGCCTCCCAAAGTGCTGGGATTACAGGTATTTACTAATTTCAAAGAGAAAATTGGTGACTTTCCAGTGGAGAACCCAGCAGGCGCCAGTGTCCTCCATCGTGGGGGTCAGCCTCTGCGAAGACTTATCCGTGTCACGCTTCCACAATGGGACGCACACAGAAAGGCGCTTCCCTTCTCCAAAATTCCTGC
Source organism: Colobus angolensis palliatus (assembly GCF_000951035.1). Taxonomy (NCBI): domain Eukaryota; kingdom Metazoa; phylum Chordata; class Mammalia; order Primates; family Cercopithecidae; genus Colobus; species Colobus angolensis. The sequence goes on along the minus strand of NW_012117821.1, from coordinate 3,101,132 downwards.
CAAAAGTGCGGAGCCTCCATCTTATCATTAAAAACGGTCTCATGAGCCCAAATGGAGGGAGAGTCCACAGAACCACTGGCCCGTGCTGACCCAAAGGAAGAGACAAGGCAAGAATGGGGAGACTTCCCAGGTTAGAGGCTGGGGAGGCCTGATGACAAAATGCAGCATGGAATCTGGAGGTGGAGGACCCCGGATCCGGTCCTAAAACAGGAAAAGAACATTGGTTTAAAAAAAAACAAATCTGGCAAAATCCAAATGGGGTCTGTAGCTTAGTTAACAGTATCACCCTGCATTAATGTCTTGGCACTTGTATTATAATTATGCAGGACATTCACATCAGGAAAAGCTGAGTGCAGGGCACACAGGACATGTCTGTCCTCTTTTACAACTTTTATTTCCATTTTGAAATTATTTCAGGTTAAAAGCATCTCCTTTGCCATATTTCAGAGCTGGGACTCCAGCTGCCCTCACAGAAGCTCAGCTCTGCCGCACCCCCTCTCCTCTGCTTCCTGACCTACAAGACCCCGGCACTCCCCAAGCAGAGCCGGGTGGCCTTCCCTTCCTAAAGCAGCAACTTTTGATGTTTTTCCAAGTGCAGGCAGCTCTTCCCCTGAGAGGAACTCTGGCAGCAGCTGGCAAAGAGAAACCCTTTCTCACCTAGTTCTGGCCCCACACGGGCTGCCCACAGTGAGACCCCGGGAACAGCTGGACTCTCAGCTCCTGGACCAGCCTTGAGCAAGAGCAGGTGCCCCCCACTGACTGTGAGCCATGTCCCACCCTCCCCAGCCCTCCACACCCTCCCCAGCCCTCCACACCCCTTGCCAGGTGAGTATCCTTGGGGAACTGGAGGAATGGAGCCCTGTTCCCATTCCAGGGGGAGACTACACAGGGGGTCGGTGGGATAAAAGCCCATGGGTGACCCCACCAGCCCCACTGTGTAGTGTAAGCAAGAGGCCTCCTCAGGAGGAGCCAGGGAAGCCAGCAGGTCTGGGGAAATGCGTCTTTTCGAAATGGGAACATGAAGTTAGAGAGGTCCTGGCAAGATGGTGGGCTTGTTTACTGATTCCGTTTGCAAGCATTGGAGACACTCTCATCCTTGGGCAATAGGAGTATCCTACAAAGATAGAGAAGGGGCCCTGGGGCACAGGACAGCTGCCAGGGGAGGCCTCTCAAGGAGCTGCTGTCCCAGATGCAGGTGAGACCCAGCAGCCGGCTACCACAGACGCTCCCTCCCCCACTGATGTGGCCCCTGCTGCAGCCACCCTCCTGAATATCTGCAGCTTCTGCCGCCACCACGTTCCCGGCTCTGTATACGTGTCCCCATAAAGACATTGTCTATGATGGGCAAGTTAGCCCTGTCAGGCAGTGCTATAGCACTAGGCCAACTCATAGCCATTGGTGAATCTGTGGGTGGCTGCCTGGGGCTCAGATGCCCACCTCTGGCCAGGATGGTAGGTCATGTGATACAGAATATGCATACAACACCTTTACACAAAAAATAGAAAAAAAAAATTGCCCACCCAAATGATTCTATCTCCTCTCTCCCCCGCTCCCCAGCCCCATGCCAAATTTCTCTTGAGAAATCCCTCTAAAGAATTTCCCAATAGCTTCTCAGCCTACCTTTGGGGAATTCAGTCAAGGGAAGACGTCAACAAAACCAGAAAAGAAAAATCTGCGACTCCACCCATGGGCCACGTGCCACTGTGCTTGGTCCAAAAGGGCCCTCACAGCCTCCAGGAAACAAAGAAATGGCCACAGCTGTGAGCCTTCTACCCCAGTTTACCCCACACCCCGTCCTCTAAGAACTGAACCCTTTGAACAAGCAATCACAGGGCCTGAGTCACTTCTACCTGATCCAGGCAGCAGCAGGAGGTATCTGTGAAACACACTGCGTGACTTCACACTGTGAAATAGATTAATAAACTATTATGATAAGCAAGCTGATTATTAGCATGAGAACGAGGCTGCAGAGCTAACTGAAGCCATCCAGCAAAATGTCAGCGCCTTCTTCGGGTATGAAATATTAATGGCACCCGAGCTTGGGCTGGAAGGCAGGGGTCAGTTTGTACCTTTTCTTCTCTGGACAAACGTCAGATGGGGCCCTTCTCCTGGGACAAGGCCAGAGCCACCGCTGGGAGCCACCCCACTCCTAAAGACAGTGGCCTTCTCCAGAGGGGACGGGCGTTTGGTTACCTATGTGACCCTTTTCTCAGTCCACTTCGACAGAATGGAGAAATTCCTGGAGTCGGAGGGAGCTCAGTCTCTATTCTTATGGGGTCTTATCCTGGGGAGGAGGTTTAGGGCAGCCTTTTCTATTGAATTTTGCTGTGTTCCTTTGAGGCGTTCATTCCAGGGACTTTGAACCAGGCTGGAAGTGACTTGCACATTCTGCAGGCCAGAGCAATGCCATTCCAGACCCCAAAGGGGCCCTCAACCTCCTGACCCTTCTCGCTGTTCCTCCTGCAGCCCAAGGGGACCTTCAGCCAGCTCCAGTTGTGGTGGGAGAGCTATAAACAGCTCATGGCCTGCCCGGCCCCTGTGTCAAGAGCTCCTCCCTAACCATCCGTGCATTCTTTGGAGGCCAGGCCCCCGGTGCTCTCAGGGTAAGGACGACTCCAGTGAGGTCAGAGTTCTGGGTGGGAACCCACTTCCTGGGGCCAGGGGAAGGGGCTGGGTGTAAACTTCCACTCAGCGCTGGCAGCCAGAGCTGTAATTTTTAGGCTTGGTATTTGTGACTTCAGCAGAGCCTGGCCTGGAGTGGTGAATCCCAGAGCTGCAACCCACACGCAAAGCAAAAGTAGCTGGATTGCAGGGCTGGCCTCCGCAGGCCAGAGTTCCCATATGAAAGGAAGGCTGGACGCGGGCCGTGCCCAACCCAGAAAGTACTGGATGGAAGGTGGAACCCCAGGGACCAGTGAGCAGGAGAGGGGTTACTGCAGGCTTAGAGGAGGCAGTCCCAGCTCCCCTAAACCTGCAGGCACAAAGGTGACCCCAAAGGAGAGGGGGCAAATTCTGAGTTCCCCACCCCGTGGTAAATACTATCCGCCTCTTTCTGCATTGTCATAGCAACCATACTTTTTAAGAAGTGCCCAGCCCTCTGCTGTGCATTAGATTTCAGGAGATATATATCAATTTTCCAACACCAACTAAAGAAAAAAAAATCCGCTTTATACGGTGGCATTTTAAAATTAAGGTGAATTAAAATTATTCTGGTTTGAAGATTTTTTTTAAGACTGCTGTGACAACCTGGAGATCATCACCACCATCCTGGGGTCCCATCTGACCCCAGCTGTGATGCCGTCTGCACAGCACCCTCCATCATCCCTAACACAGACACCCCCAACTGAGCCTACAGACAAGGACACGCCTGATGCCAGCCCCAGAGAACAGACTGACCTAAAAGGGGAGGCAGAAGTGGACGCTCTTATCTCCTGCTGTGCAGAAATGAAGGCGTCCTTTGAGCAGCCCTGCATGGTAGCGTTCGTTAAACCCCTTAAAAATATACCCGCCGGCCGGGTGCAGTGGCTCAAGCCTGTAATCCCAGCACTTTGGGAGGCCGAGATGGGCGGATCACGAGGTCAGGAGATCGAGACTATCCTGGCTAACACGGTGAAACCCTGTCTCTACTAAAAAATACAAAAAACTAGCCGGGTGAGGTGGTGGGCGCCTGTAGTCCCAGCTACTCAGGAG
>NW_012117821.1:3091558-3096222 GCF_000951035.1 Colobus angolensis palliatus | reverse complement strand
AGAAATGTGTCTTAAGGAAATAAGGAAGGGTGTGCACACAGGTGTTCGAACACACTGGGAAACTGGTGGGTGTGCCCAGTACGGCGCCACACAGACAGTGGCTCACACCAAGGGGGAGAAACGCGGTTACTGACGCAACTCTGTGTTCACAATGAACCGTGGAGTGAAATTAACAGGGTACAAACAGCGAATGTGGATACTACAAAACGCTACACCTTATATACATGGAGGAAGGATCTATAAATTATATATGGGGGTTTACTTCCCGGTAGCGAGATGGGATGATTTTTCTCTCTTTTTTTCAATTCTCAAGACTGTCCCGTTTTTCTATGTGGCCTGTATTATTTGTGTAATAAACTGATACAATTTTTTTCTTGGAGAGGAGGGAGGGAGAATAAATCAGGAGCCCAAATTGGTTTTGCTTTGAGCAAACTGAGAATCAGCAGGCCAGGTGGAGGACAACCTGCGCCCGGCATCCCCAGCACAGAGCAGACTTGCCTCCGGGGCTCCGTGTGTAAAGCCTAAACGACAAATCCCTCCCAGAATCCCCGGCTCCCAGGGCTACCCTCCCCGAATCCCCGGCTCCCAGGGCTGCCCCTCCCCGAATCCCCAGCTCCCAGAGCTGAGCCCCAGAGGACCCCGAAGCTGGTAGAAGAGGCCAGTGCCATGCGGGCCCAGATCTGGATGTTGGTTCCGCAGCCTCCCAGGGCCCCGACACTAGGAGGTGGGCGCTGGGCCCGCTCCCTTCACCTGCACATTATTTCCTGCTAATCAGCATCACTCTGCCCTGAGGGATGCCCGCCCGCGGCCCCACCAGCTGTGCAGAGGAGCCACTCCCCTGTTCCCAGCACGCTTGGCTGGGTTTGGGAAGACTGGGCATAAGCGAAGCTGACAGCCCCATCTGTTTCCTCCCGAGGCGCAGGAGCGCTCTGAGCAGGCCTGGTACCTATGAACACTTGGGCCCAGGCAGAGCTGGGGAGCACCCACTCCCCAGCCAGATTCCCCGGCCCACCCCCTTGATGCTCCTGCCAAGGTGCAGGAGACCGACTGAGAGTCAGGCCCTGCCACCCAGGCACCAGCCTGGGGGCTGGACACTCTATTGGGATGGACACTCAGGCCCTTGCAAGGCAGCAGTGACGGCAGCCACAGCAGAGCAATGGCCTCAATGGTGACCGGGCACGAGGTGCTTTCACAGATTCCTTTCATTTCAACCGCCAGCAGTCACATGAGCTGGGTGCTCCTGGATGCCTCCTTTATGGGTGAGGAAACTGAGGCTCAGCAAGGTTGTCACTCAGTTACTAATCTGCAGAGCTGGGGCCCAACCTCAAAGCAACCTGAACCTGGAAGTTGGGCTCCTAGGCTCCCTGCAAAAAGGGTCTTGAACACCAGGGGAGAGCATGTCTGCCTGACTTCCCACGGTGGGCGGTGGGCTTCCAGGCTGGGACGGGGCAGCAGCACTCCTTCCCAGCAGGGGGGCAGAGGGAAAAGGCCCCGTGGGAAAGGTCACAGAGCAGGCATGCAGGCCCAGGTGTGCCAGGAGGCTTCTGTGTAGCAGGTGGGGACCCGGATGCTGGCAGGTGGGGAGAGTCTGGGCCTGCAGGCGGGCAGTAAAGGAAGGATGGGGCCTGCCTCCTCGCTGGGAATTCCCTGGAGATGCTCCTTCTTCAGGGAGAGGGTCATAGGTGAGAAGGGCCCTAGGAGATGGCCTGTAAGGACTGAGGAATGCAATGGGGCCAACAGTGCAGCTGACCTGGGAGGAGCCCACAGCAGCCGAGGCCTCAGCAGGTCACATGGGATGAGAGGATGTCTGGAGCTGAGATAGGGCCTCTCAGAACTGTCCTGAACTGAGACAAGGGGGCCGGGCCTTTGCACCCCTGCATCAGCCAGTCACTGGCTCAGCCTGTCCCATCCCAGCCCAGCCCTGCCCGGGGAGGGGCCTAGCCCAGGGCCCAGGGTGGCTGCCAAGAGCAGACTCTGCCAGCAGCTGAGACTGGGTCCTCAGGCTAGACGGGGGTATGGTGGGCCCCCAGAGCATCCCAGCAGAGCCCTGAAAAGTTCAGAGCCAGCCAGGGACAGGGGTGGCCTCTATCCTGCCCAGAGAAGGCCAAGAGATCCAGGCAAGACCCCCCGGAGCTCCCATCTGCTAAGAGGCATGAGATGAGCCACTTCTGGTTCCTGGTGTCCTGAAGGAGCCTTCCCCATGGGCCCTCGGGGTTGCGGCCGCTGCACCCACAGGATACTGCATGGGCTTTGGTGCCTCCTTCCTTGGGGGCCCGGAGCTGTGGAGGAATGTGATGCAGGCACCATGGGAGGAGCCTGGGAGTCCCTCGCCCACTCCCCCAGAGCAGGCATCTACTGGGAGGAGTCCCTTGACCTCTGCACCCCTTCCTGGCTCACAGCCCCATGTAGGCACCGGGACCTGTTTTCACAGGGCAAAGGTGCTATTTTTTTTTTTAAGACACATTTTCACTCTATCACTCAGGCTTGAGTGCAGTGGTGCGATCTCGTCCCCTTTACCTCCACCTCCCGGGTTCAGGCGATTCTCGTGTCTCACCCTCCTGAGTAGCTGGGATTACAAACACGTGCCACCACGCCCAGCTAAGTTTTGTATTATTAATAAAGATGGGGTTTCGCCATATTGGTCAAGCTGGTCTCGAACTCCTGACCTCATGTGATCCACCCACCTCGGCCTCCCAATGTGCTGGGATTACGAGAGTGAGCCACCACGCCCGGCCACTTTGCATTTTTAAAAGTAGTGCTTTTTCTCTTTATGACTATCTTAAAGCTCACTGTGGGGAACCCAAACAAGTCCATTCCCTCACTTCCCGTCACTTCCTGGATGTCCTCCATTCGTTTCATCCAGGAAGTGAAAGGCTCTCCAAATCCCCCACCCAGAGAAAAGTTCAAGAAGCCTTGGGGCCCTCCCTCCCCGGCCTGCAGATAGTGTTTACAAATACAGAGTGCTGTGCTGGTGTGGATGGGATTTTTTGTGCTGGCCCGAGTCTGCTTGTTTCACTCAGCAATACGCTGTCCGTGGATGCAGATGTGCGTTCGACCTTTCCTTCCCCATCACGATTGTCAAAATTTTGTGCCAAAACCTCTGTGCATCAGGACAGGTCCTCTCCCTGACCGCAGCGGAAGGACCCAGCCAGGTGGGCGGCCGGCAGAGCACACAGGAGCCCCCACACAAGTGCTTCAACCCCACCAAGCCTGGGAGGTGGGGCTGCGGGGGGCTCTGCCGAGTTTACAGCGTCGAGGACGTCTGCTAAGCGAGAAAGCCCTCGGGAGCCTTCGACGGTGGGAGGGAGATCAGAGCCCGGGAACTGGAGATGGCCCAGCTGCCGTAACTTCTCACCTCAATCAATAGCTATTTCTCTGCTCCAAATTACTTTCTTTTCCCCCAGAAACCATCAGAGGCACCTGCTGACAATCAGCTATGACACTTTAAAGAAATGCTGTTGAAATTCCCAGACACGGGAGGGTTGTCTGGGTCCGCTATTTGCTCAGATGTCTCCGGCAATGCCAACAGAGACAGGAAGAGACAGGAGAGTGGGGCTAATGGTCTGCACTCAGCAGCTGGGCCCCGGCCACAGAGGGGCTGCCACAGGGTATGCGGGGCACAGGGTGCCTGGGCAGCCCTGGAGGGGTCTCCACACAGTGGAGAAATGCGGCCTCATTTGCTTTGGCACTGACCTTGGCCATCGCTTTGTGGACTCAACATAATTGGCCCCCGACCATGTTCAGGTCCTGTACCAGGTATGGGTCTGCAGAGGCAAAAGGGAACAAGCATCCTGCCCTCTGGGAACAGGTCAGGGGAGGAGGAGGGGACAGGAGGCCACACAGAAGTAACTCACGGGGGCTAAAATAAAACACAGACGTTCCTCGATTTATGACAGGCGCACGCCCCAGTAACCCCGTCGTTAGCTGAAAATACCCTAAGGCAAAACGCACCTCACCCACTGGGCACCTGAGCTCAGCCTCGCCTGCCTTAAACGTGCTCAGAACACGTAGCTTACCCTACAGCTGGGCAGCAGCATCGGACACAAAGCCTCTTTTATGATAAAGTGTTGAATAGCTCATACAGTATACTGAATACTGTACTGATGGTGAAAAACGGAATGGTCATAGGGGAAGGGTGATTTCCACTGGAGGTGCATCCCTTTGGCATCATCGTAAAGTCAGAAAGTTGTAAGTGGAACCATCGTAAGCCAGGGACCGTCTGTAAAACCATGCTAGGGACAGGGTGCTCACGGGCCCCAGGGAGGCCGCCAGCTGCAGGGGCACCGGGGTCTCTAGTCCTCTGAGCAGGGACAAGGAGCCTCAGGCAGGATTTTCCTGGAAGTATGTTCCACCTGTTCCCAACTGTAGAAGGTTAAACGGTGGCCCCAGCAGACAGGGCCGCGTCCTAACCCTGGAACTTGTGAATGGGACCTTATGGGAAAAGGGGCTTTTGTGAATGTAATAAATTAAGAATCGCTAGATGAGGTCACCCTGAATTACCTGGTTGTGCCCTAAATCCAATGACAAGTGTCCTCATAAGAGACACACAGAGGAGGGCCGGGCGCGGTGGCTCAAGCCTGTAATCCCAGCACTTTGGGAGGCCGAGACGGGCGGATCACGAGGTCAGGAGTTTGAGACTAACCTGGGCAATATGGTGAAACCCC
>NW_012117821.1:3085259-3090714 GCF_000951035.1 Colobus angolensis palliatus | reverse complement strand
TAGCCAGGATGGTCTCGATCTCCTGACCTCGTGATCCGCCCATCTCGGCCTCCCAAAGTGCTGGGATTACAGGCTTGAGCCACCGCTCCCGGCCATCTACATCTTAAAATGAGAACAGCACTGGAACTTTCTGGGGGTCAGGGTGATCATATGAGATGACAGGTAGGTGGGGGGTTTAGTGTTCCCAGGCGCCCTCCACAGAGCTTCCATCCATGCCCCATAGTGTCAGGCAGGGAGTGGCGGGGGCCATTTTTCCCAGGCTGGGCCCACACACTATCTCTTAAGGTGTCCCTGGGCTCCAGGATCAAGCCTGTGAGTCAGAGGTCTGGGTTCTCAATTCTGTCCTGATACACACCTGCATGTGCAGAGTGCAGTTTGCAAAGCACTTCTGCATGTGATCTTTCACTGTGGCCCACCAGACCCCAGATCGGCTCCTGAGCAGCACTCATCAGGGAGCATCAGCTGTGGCTCTCAGGGCAGAGCCTCCCCTTCCCAGGATCCCACAGGCAGTAAATAGGGGGGCTGAGAACTAAACAGACTGTCTTCCCCCAAGGGTAGGGCTCTTTCACCAGCCATGCAGTGGCACAGAGGGAAGAACAAGGAGCCATGAAAATGTGGATTTGATTCTCGTCCTCACCAATCACCAGCTGGGTGACCTTGGGCAGGCCACTCTCCACAAAGTGTGATATGGTTTAGCTGTGCTCCTACCCACATGTCATCTTGAATTGTAGCTCCCATAATCCCCATGAGTCGTGGGAGAGGCCCGGTGGGAGGTCACTGAATCATGGGGGTGGGTTTTTTCCAGGCTGTTCTCGTGGTAGTGGATAAGTCTCACAAGATCTGATGGTTTCATAAAGGGCAGTTCCCCTGCACACGCTCTCTTGCCTGCCGCCATGTAAGAGGTGCCTCTGCTCCTCCTTTGCCTCCGGCCACGATTGTGAGGCTTCCGCAGCCATGTGGAATCGTGTGTCCATTAAACCTCTTTTTCTTTATAAATTACTCAATCTCAGGTATGTCTTCTTAGCAGAGTGAGAACAGACTAATACAAAGTCTAAAGAATGATGCTGACTTTTAGGGTCCTTGGAAGGACAGGTGTGAATGCAAGGACGACATCAACACCTTCTGGGGTCTTAATCATGATCAACAATGTTACAGAATCCGGAGATCCTGCTTCACACATTACCATGTCCCAGAGAGGCCCAAGGCTTGTTCCAGGAAGCATCACACCTTGGTGGCTCAGGGCGAGGATCCCAGTTTGCAAACAGGATCAATCACCAAGAGGCACAAAAGCCACTTCTGAGGCTCAGCAGGCCATGACCCTGGCCAGGGGATCCACAGCCACAGCCAGAAGGCTCATCACTCAGGTGGCTGTGAGGTGCCTGACCACACTCCCTCATTAGTGCAGCTTTCTGGGTAGGCGCGTGCAGCCCACAGCCTGCCAGGCATGGGCCAGCCGTGTCACATAGCAACAATCACGGTGCAAATCCCCTCTGCTTGGGCCCGCAGGCCTCCCTCTTTCTCTTCCGAGTGGATACACATCCCTAGGGGCCAGGAGATTCTCCCTGGCTGCAGCTGCCACAGCCTCACCCAAATGTAATTAAGAGAAGAAACACGATAACGACCTTCTAATTGCCGAGAGGCTCTTGTGGGCAGTGCCTGCTCTCTCCTGCTAATTGGAGGGAACTGCTGCCAGACACTCCAAGTCAAGACTGCCACCATCCTGGTCCCTGGCGGAGCTGACCATTGCTCACCTCCAGCTTCCTCCAGCAGGACTTTGGAGCGGATGAGGAGACGTCCCCCAAATGCCCTCCAAGTGAGCAAAACAGGACATCAGGGATGCCGGGGTGAACGAGTTGCTTCGCTTGTTCTGTTGCAAATTCAGTCCAAGCACCAGCTGCTTCCAGGAGACAGTGCAGACTGCACACCCAGCCCTGGGTGCCGAACCATTGATCCTGCAGAGCCTCAGGGTTCTCACCTGTAAAATGGAGAAAATCTTCCCTGCCTCCCTGGAAACAGCGAGAACAAGAGGAGGCAATAAGCAGAGTGTTCAGTGAGTGCTGAAGGAAAGTGGTCCATTCCCCTCCCAACACTTCTGGTTTTTACAGAAAAAAAGAGGGAGGAAGGGAGGGGTCCAAGGCACATGGCAGGTGGGGTGGCAGAGCTGGCGTTGGAACACCTGCCAGGGGCTGATGGGGGCTATGGTGAGGCTGGCGCCCTGGGTCCCCCACACGGCCATACTCAGGAGAGGCCCGAGCCCAGCCCTCCATGGCCCATGAATGTCTGGAGCGGGAGACTCCAGCTGGGCTGAGAACCACACTGTTTGGACTGGGTGCTCTTAACCTTAAAAAAGAACTTAAAAATAAATGAAAATGGCCAGGCACAGTGACTCATGCCTGTAATCCTAGCACTTTGGGAGGACGAGGCAGGTGGATCGCTTGAGCTCAGGAGTTTGAGACCTGCCTAGGTAACATGAGGAAACCCTGTTTGTATTCAAAATACAAAAATTAGCCGGGCGTGGTGGCGCACGACTGTAGTCCCAGCTGCTTTTGAGGCTGAGGCGGGAGGATCGCTTGAACCCAGGAGGTTTAGGCTGCAGTGAGCTAAGATGGCGCCACTGCACACCAGCCTGAGTGACAAAGCAAGACCCTGTCAAAAAATAAAAATAATAAATAAAAATAAAAATAAAAAAATATAGAAAAAAAGAAAAAGGAAAGGAAAGGAAAAAAAAAGCGTAGAAATTAAAGCCTGGAGGACCCCAGTGGAGCCAGCGTGCCTGAACCCAGGCAGGTGCCCAGAGCTGAATACCCGGTGGCCCTCAGGAGTGGGACTCCAGGCTGCTACAGCTGAACAGGCCCTCAGTGAGCATTTCTCCCTCCAACTCCCAGAAGCCAAACATCTGTGTGGCCTCGGTTCCAGGGTTTCCAGAGGCCTAGGCCTCGGTCTCCACCCCTGAATAAAGCAGGTTTCTGACTCCTCTGAGCATGCGCAGCTCTGACCAACTCCAGCCCACAGGGGCTTCCCGCTGCCCGCCAGCTCCTCAGCTTGTGACTCAGACCCTCCCTGGAGCCACAGCCCTGCCCTTGTGCCCTCCCGTTAGCAGGAATTGTCTCACAGCGCACCAGCCTCAGACAAGGCCACACTGGGGCAGTGAAGGGAAGGACAGAACTCAGCCCCCCAGAATGTCATCGGAGCAGAGGCAAAAGCCAGGTCTCTGGGCCCATCAGAAAAGCTTCAAAACCCCCCTCTCCCCGCTGGTCTGAGCCCTGCCGCCTCTTTATGGATCACGGCTGCAGCCTCGCCCTCCTCCCCTCTTCCCGCAGATAAGGTTTATTGAGATGCTTGGCCACGGGGTCAGCTTGCATCCTGACAGCACCAACCCAGAGCAAACCCCACTTTCTCAAATCCCCCCAAAAATCACTCAACACAAGCCACATTCTATCATGAGCCCTTTATAAGCCCCTCTCACAGAGACACCCCATGGGTCCCCAGGGTATCTGTTGCCTGTTGCTGCCATGAACGGTAAACCAACTTGCCCTGGCACAGGTTGTCCCTGGTGGTCCTTGGCAAGAGGACATGGGCAGCACCTTCTCACACGAGCCCTTGATGGCCTCTCTTCCAGGAATGCCCCAAACGCTCCCTGGGTGCCCCTTCCTTCACCCAGACTCACAGCTGATTCTTCCTTCTCCTGCAAACCTCCATACGGCTGACCTTCCTCCAGGAAGCCTTCCCAAGCCTGCAGACTGGCTTCGCTGTCCACATCTGTGCCCCCCACACCCCTCCGGTCTCCCCAGTGCCTGGGACTGGCCTCTACAACAGGAAATGCAAAGGAAAGTTGGAGAATGGCCTAATCTTCAGACTGTCCTGACCCCAAAAGCCAGCTTCATCAGCCTACGGGTCTGTCCACCCCACTGAACCCACTGCCTGGATGGCAGCAGGAATAAAGAAAGGGTGGCATGAAAGCATTTGATGTGTGTGTGTGTCACTGTTCCCAACACTGTGTGAATGGGTGATGCTGAGGAGGAGTGATGGAGCTGACTTCCCGGGCAATCCTCTTGGGGGCCAGAGGCCTCTTGAGGGGCAGACACCAGACACCCTGCAGCAGGTACATCCACATGGAAAGCTCCAGAAAGAAGAGAGGTTCCAGGATCCGATTTCCAGACCCTTCAGAGAATCCTCTGGGCCTGGGCTTATTTGGGCAGTGAGGGTCTTTTGAAAACAGTTTTTGTCAAAACCAGGGGGCATTTCTTCCAAGAAATAAAGAAGCCAGAGGGTGGCATTCAGGCAGCAGGAGGGCGGTCTGCATGGTCTTTGCGGCAGGAGGAGGACCCCCTGCTGAAGGCCGGTCCACTGAGCTGGTGCCTGCAGAGGGGGGGCCTGAGGAGTATTTGCATCCAAGCAGCCTCCAGCCAGGGCTGTAGGAGGGCAGGAAGACCTGGAGCACATTGAGGGTCATCAATGGTCAGCCTGACCTTGAGCCCTGAGCTGATGACCTCCAGCTCACTCAGACCAAGTCCTCTTCAGAGCCATGCCTTCGCTGGAAACCTTGTCCTCCCAAGGCCACTGCCTGAGGACAGCGGGGGAAGGTCGTCTGGTGCCCGAGGTGTCTGGCCACACCCCTGCCCCATGCCCCCTTACCCAGCGGAGGATACAGCCAGGACTCCTCTGCATCCCAAGCTTGGCTGGTGGCACCAGTGGGCACAAAAACTGCTCCATCCAGGACCTTTTGTGTTTCAGAAGAGGGGCCAGCCCTGAATATCAACATGAGAAATAATGACTCCAGACACAGACCTCACATCCTTCACAAAAATTACCTCAAAGTGGATCATCCACCTAAATGCAAAACTTGAAACTAGAAGATAACTTAGGAAAAAAAAAAAACAGGGGCCCTTGGGTTTGGCGATGACTTCTTAGATACAACACCAAAGGCACCATCTATGAAAGAAAAAAACAGATCTGCTGGACTTCATTAAAAATGAAACTTCTGGCTGGGCACGATGGCGCATGCCTGTAATCCCAGTACTTTGGGAGTCCGAGGCAGGCAGATCATTTGAGCTCAGGTCAAGGCTGCAGCGAGCCATGATCACATTACTGCACTCCAGCCTGGGTCACAGAGCAAGACGACTTCTTTAAAAAAAAATTTTGGGGACCAGGCATGGTGGCTCATGCCTGTAATCCCATCAGTTTGAGAGACCAAGGCGGGTGGATCACCTGAGGTCAGGAGTTCGAGACCAACCTGGGCAACATGGCAAAACCCCGTCTCTACTATAAATACAAAAAGTTAGCCCAGTGTGGTGGCAGGTGCCTGTAATTCCAGCTACTTGGGAGGCTAAGGAGTGAGTATCACTTGAACCTGGAAAGTGGAGGTTGCAGTGAGGTGAGATCGCACCACTGCACTCCAGCCTGGGTGACAGAGTGAGACTCTGTCTCAAAAAAAATAAAAATAAAAATGAAACTT
>NW_012117821.1:3066290-3084584 GCF_000951035.1 Colobus angolensis palliatus | reverse complement strand
CCTGTAGTCCCAGCTACTCGGGAGGCTGAGGCAGGAGAATGGCGTGAACCCGGGAGGCGGAGCTTGCAGTGAGCCGAGATCGCGCCACTGCAGTCCAGCCTGGGCGACAGCGTGAGACTCCGTCTCAAAAAAAAAAAAACATTTTTAAAAAAGTGGACAAAACGTGGTACATCCATTCAGTGGAATTTTGTTCAGCACTGAAAAGAAGTTTACTATCAAGCCATGAAAAAGTCATGGAGGAAACTTCACTGCCTATTGTAAGTGAAGGGAAGCCAGTGTGGAAAGCCCGCATGCCGTGTGACATGACATTCTGGAAAAGGCAACAGTAAGACACAGTGAAAACTTCGCTGGCCGCCAGGAGTTGGGGACAGGGAGGTTGACCCCGAAAATAGTGAGGCTTCCGGGTCGCGAGGTCACACCAGCATCCGTGATGTCAGCAGGTCAGCAGCAGCCCTCAGCCATGGAGGTTCAGACTGTGTGGGCTGTGGGTCCCACAGTCCCAGCGTCAGCCGGGCGCCCTCTGGCTCGGCCTCAGGATGCCCAGTGCCACGCACGGTGCAGCTGAGGCAGAAATTGACCCTTCTGGTCTTAAAGCTTGAAACTTACATTCATTTTATTTGAGTTCCTTCCTCAGGAAAGAGCCCCCAGGCCTCTCAAAAGGTATCGAAGAACTGAAACTCACCAGGTAACCACCTCCGGACAGCAAGACCAGACCTGTCATTCGTTCTGATTCCTTCTTTCCCTTTCTGAGTTCCTATTGTCCTACCCGTGGTTACATTTCTTCCTTGCTAGATAAACCCCTAGTTTTAGTCAGTCAGGGAGACGGATTTGAGATGGAGCTCCCCTCTCGTCAGCTGCGACACCTGATTACAGCTTTCTTCCTCGGCAATACTTGTTGTCTTTGGCTTTCTGTGCAGGGAGCCACAGGATCCTGGTTGAACGCCTGGTGTTTCCATAACAGATATATGGGGCATGTAGGATTCTTAGGGCAGTGAAACAATTCTATATGATGCAATAACAGTGGGTACAAGTCATCATACAGTTGTCGAAACCCACAGAATATACACCAGGAGTAAACTCCATTCAATTCCACTTAATCTTTCTGGAAACCCAAAACTGCTTTTTTTTCCTTTTTTTTTTTTTTTTTTGAGACAGAGTCTCACTCTGTCACCCAGGCTGGAGTGCAGTGGCACAATCTTGGCTCACTGCAACCTCTGACTCCCAGGTTCAAGTGATTCTCCTGCCTCCACCACCCGAGTAGCTGGGATTACAGGTATGCGTCACCATGCCCGGCTCATTTTCCTCTTTTACTAGAGATGGGATTTCACCACGTTGGCCAGGCTGGTCTCGAACTCCTGGCCTCAAGCATTTTGCCCGTCTCAGTCTTCCAAAGTGCTGGGATTACAGGCATGAGCCACCACGGCCCACCATCAAAATTGCTTTTTAAAAGTGTGTTAAATTCAAAAAAAGAAGCCAGAAGAAAGAAGGCAGACGGTGGCATTCAGGCAGCAGGAGGGCTGTCCTCATGGTCCTTGTGGTGGGGGGATGACGTCCTGCTGAAGGCCAGTCCACTGAGCTGGCACCCACAGAGCGAGGCCTGGAGTGTTTGCAGCTGAACAGCCTCCAGCCAGGGCTGTCAGAAGGCAGGGAGACCTAGAGTGCGTTGAAAGTCACCACACAGGTTTCCAGGGACCTTCCGTCCCTTCCCTGAGTCAGCATTCATGCATACATTCCTTCCCTTATTCATTCAAAATGTTTCTGGCCAGCCTACCAGGCGCCCAGCACATCAGACCTCTGTTCATTTGCTCATAGACTCATTCATTCGTTCACTTAATCACTGTCTCTGTCTAGGCAGAAAGCAAATATCTACTCCTGCCAGCCCCAGACAGAATGATTTCAAACCCTAATTAGTACCGTGGGGTTTAATGAGGTTTCTGGGGGATCCTCATTATCAGGAAAATCATTTCAGAAAAGCTGTCCATGATACAGTATGCAGGGGCACCTCATGGCGGTGAGGAGCCTCTTCCTGAGACGAGCAACCGAGGAAACACCAATTAAGCAAGAAGGCTGTGGAAGGGGATGCCCCTGGCTTCCCAGGATGCAGAGCATGGATGCTTAGCTGAGGGATGGGACTGGAACCTGGCTGCCAAAGCAGCTCTAGCAGCAGGAGCAGGGATGGCCAGGCAGCACCACGCGTGGTCAGCATGCATCCCAGATTTCAGCTTGCATGTACTGATGACTTCTACCTACCAAAGACATAGTGACGCTCGGTTGTTCATTTGTGCATTTTACTTAACTAATTCCTATTCACACACTCATTTAGCCATTCATGCAGTTTTCAGATGTTTAATGAGCATGTACTATGTGCCAAGCAGCTTCATAATAAACACACGTGTATTCATAAATCCATGCATCTGCAGACTTCAAATGTTCAACCCCATAGATGGCTTGGGGCTTGTAGGGACTGATCTTCCAGTGTCACCAGGAGCCTCTGGGAAGGTAGGAAATGCTTCCTACAGAGGTGGGTATTTGAGCTCCATGTGAGGAAGGCCCAGGGCAGCTCTAAGCTGAGTGCAGAGTCCCAGGTCCCGAAAATAGTGAGGTTTCCGGGTCGCGAGGTCACACCAGCATCCGTGATGTCAGCAGGTCGGCAGCAGCCCTCAGCCATGGAGGTTCAGACTGTGTGGGCTGTGGGTCCCATGGTCCCAGCGTCAGCCGGACGCCCTCTGGTTCGGCCTCAGGATGCCCAGCGCCATGCACGGTGCAGCTGAGGCAGCAGGAGCTCACTCTACCATGAAATATTCATGACTGCTGGCAAAGCCCGGCCCTGAAATATAGTTTGCAGAAGAAAAAGAGCCATCAGGCATTTAATCGTTGTGTTAATGATGCTTTATTTGGAAGCAAACTCCATCTGACGGCATCCCAGCCAGCAAGAGTCAGGGCCTGGCCAACCTGTGCTGCCGGCTGCAGGGCAGCCTCATCCCTGAGACACCAATGGGACACACGCCCGGGCAAGGCACAGGCCTGGCTGGAGGTCATGGCCAGTGGCCCTCCACTTCAGGGGAGCCCATGAGATTATAACGGAGGCCTGAGATTTGCCAAAAAGCATCCTTTTAAGCAGAAAGCAAGCAACGGCCCTGCATGGAGGCCCCACAGATCCAGTCTGGCTGAGCAGGGGCTAGACAAACTCGTTTTCCCTAAGCAGCTTCCTTGCGGGGAAACCCTGCACCTCCTGCCTCCAGCCCCCCCTGCTGCCCAAGCCACCACAGGTCAGTGTCCTCCAAGGTGGGCAGCACCGCAAGGACCTCCCCACAGGAGCTTCCCAAGGTGACTTCCTGGGCTACCCTAGCTCAGCCCTGGATCGGGTTTTGTTCTCCTACGGGCCCCTGTCTGGGGCAAAGGTGTCACAGCTCCACCAATGTCAGGCTTTTCCTGCCAAGGACGTCCACCTGCTTCTCAACCGAGCCTTCCCGGGCTGGGTCCACTCTTGGCCAATGGCCGGTGCCCCTCTGGAAAGGGCTGTCTTGCGCCTACCTGCCCCTCTGAGTTGCTTTTCAGAAGTAATTTCCATGTAATGAGAACACAGGGAAATCTCATTATTTCAGACACCGCTAATTAGGGGTTTGTGATCAGCCTGCCCAGGGCCAGCAGAAGCTGACATTTGCTTTCTCCACAGACATTGCAAATTAACAGCCAGACAAGATTGCCAGGACCTTTATAAAGCCGGAAGCAGCTCCTGCAGCCACTGTCAGCGTCAGCAGCCACCCTTTCCGCCAGGTGTGCTGATTCTAGGTCTCTCCCTGCGGCAGGAGGGGAGGTCTCCAAAGGGTGGGCATCCAGCGGCAGCACCACAGGCCTGTGGGTGTTCCATCTTCAGAGGCCCCAGAGCAGCCCATGGAGGGCCATGCTAGTATTACTCCCACGTCACAGGGGAAGAAACGAGGCTGGGAGGGGTCAGAGCTCTTCCCAGACAGCACAGTGAGTACATCACAGGGATGTGCCCCAGGCCACCAGGCCCCACTGCCTCCAGGGTCCTGGCAACTCCCCCCAGGGACGGTGGGTAGAGAGGAGGGGTTGCTGGCAAAAATCAGGGCCCCTGGAGAGCAATCCCCACCCAGGAATGGAGTCAGTGCATCCCAAGCTCCCTTCTCCAGCTCTGCCAAATTCCATCCCACCAGGGAGACGTGGGGTCCGAGCAAAGGGACCCTTCTCCTTTGTGAACTTAGAGGTCCATAAAGGACAACAGTCCGGGGCAGCGAGGCACGTGGCGGTGGAGAGTGACGAGGGAGACGAGCCCCAGCCATTCCGCTGTGGGGGAGGTGCTCCAAGGGGTGCGCAGTGAGGCCTGGGCAGTAGGAGCCCCGGAAGCTGCAGAGCAGGAGCCACTGCGGGACTGTTGACGTTTATGGACCTCTGGATGTCCAGAACCAGGCTTTCCATTCCCACGCTGCCCACGATGACAGAGCAGAGGACACAGAGGGAGGAGAAAACGCCCCCTGAGAAGGGGGGCAGGGACCACGGAGCCCTGGAGGGAGTTCGGACAGGAAGGAATGCCCACTGAGCGCATTTCCTGAAACTTCCAGCTACCCCTCCCCCAAGTCTTTCCCAGGGCCGAGGTCATCCCTGGTCATGGAGCCCGCACCGCCACCTCCCTGCAGGGCCAGGCCCACTCTGCCATCCTTACCCACTCCTCCTGTCCGGCGCTGGAGAGACATGGCGTCTGGAAACTCTGTCCCACCCAGGGTCGGTCCACGGCGAAGGGGCCGTGTCGGCGGGAGGCAGGGGATCTGGGGAAAGTGGTGCTGCCCTAGGAGGGGCTGCTGGGAGAAGAGGCAGGGGCGAGGCCCTGTACAGAGCCTTCCCCCACCACGGGAGTCCCAGAGGGGCACGGCCACGCCCTCCAATGCCGTGCCTGTACCCACAGAAGCCCCGCCTTCCTCCCGGCCGCAGGCGAGTCTGCATCCTGTGTCCCATGGTGAGGCCCCAAGAGGCTGTGGAGGCCACTGTGGTTGACCCCGGGGGAGCCCCATAGCCACCTTGCCCAGAGGCCTTCAGCAACTCCTCGGGGAGGGGAGGTGGGGGCGGGGATGACCTTGGTGCCCTGGAGTCCCTGGTTCTTTCTTCCTCAGTTATTTCATGTCACCTGGTGCACCTGTCTAGGTCTCAGGGCCCATCGGTGTCCAGCAGCGCCCAGGGGCACACCCAGACGTGTGGAAGCAGCAGGGCCTGGGTGGAGGACCGGGTTCCACCAGGACTGGGGTCTTTCCGGAAGGGCGCAGGGAAGGAGAGAGGGAGGTGCGGTGCAGACAAGGAAATGGTGGAAGGGTGGGTCTGGGGGAGAATGGGCACTGGAGATGGAGGTGGGCTCTGCTGGCCACAAGGGCGGGGAAGGTGGAGCGGAGTCCGCGTCCTCTGCCAGGGCCTGGAATCCTGCACCCTGGGGGCAGCCTTGCGATGAGCCCTGCTACAGGCCTGTGGACGTGAGCCCCACCGCTTCAGGGCCGCCCCGCTCCCTCTGTTAGAGTCTGGCCTGAGTCCATGTGTACTGGCAGCTTCCACAACCCTCACTGAGATCCACGCCAATGCGCCCCTGCCACGAGAACCCAGGTCACTCTCACTTGGTGACTACGGACGAACTTTCCGGGTGTCACGTTGGTCCAGTCCCAGGTATAGCCCAGGGCCTGTGTCTGGGAGTCAGCGGGCTTGCACCCCACGGGGTGTGCACCCCAAACCGCCACAGCTTGTCACCAGTTGGGGGGATCCTGGGGTCTCCTCTGTCTCTCCCCCACTCCCCAGGCTGTCCTTCTTTCAACTAGGAGGCTTCCATCTGGATTCCGGCCCACCCCCATGCACCAGACGCAGGAGCCCTGGGTGCTGGCCACTGCACGAAGGCTGATTGTGGTGCTGCATTTGACCTTGTGACAGCAATTTAATGAAATCTGGAAATCTAGGCAGGCACCTGGTTCAGGACTCATCCCCTGTTGCTAGGAAACCCAGCTCCTGTGGATCCCACCCTGCTCCACCTGGAGACAGTGGAACAGACCCTCCTGCAGCTGAAGCCAGGGCTGGGGACGGCTGGAGACGGATGGGGACAGCAGAGGCCTTTGCACTGGCTGACTTCACAGCAGAGCTCCCACGGGTGCCAGGAAACAGCGTGGGGGGTGGGCGCTGCCCTCCCTACGAGCCCTCTCAGGCACTGCAGGTCCACCGCCAGCCCTCCCTCCAATTCCCCCTCCGCTTCTCATACCCCCTCTACCCACCCTTTCCCTCCCCCTTCTCCACAAACTTCCACAGACTCCAATCTGTCTCTCCTGCTCCAGGTCACTTAGAAGCTTGTGGCGCATCCTTTGGTACCTCTCTCTGCCCGCACACCGTAAACACCCAGACTGCAGGGCCATACCTGTCTCCTCCTGGTCTTCCCAGCACCCTGCAGATTAGTGGCCCTTCAGACACCTTGCACCCCAGTGGAGGGTGTGGAGGTTGGTGGAAGGTGAGCCCTGCGGTTCCTGGAGAAATGGCGAGCATCGGGCAGTGTTCCACAGGGTCCCCCCACCCAGCTGATCTCGCCAGGTCATTCATGCAAGAATGTGGGGCCAATGGGTTTCTGCCAGGCGTGCCAGGGCTGAGAGCACCCCTGGGTCCTCACAGCCCCCACTGTCCAGGGACAGGAGAGTCCTCCTTCTCTTTGCCATTTCCATGTTTCTCATTTCAATCATTCTTGCAGCCTATGTTGTGTAAATAAAATTATTCTTCCCCAAAAAATCATTAGCAGGGCCCGACATTAATTCTCCTGCAATCTGTGTAATTAACTGCATGTAACATAGGGCACTGAAGGACCGGTTTGCTAATCACCACTCCTCCGCTCCACGCACCTAATTAAATCTCCTTCCTGTTTATCCACTTACAGGATCCTCTGCAAAGATACCAGGTACCGGGAACACTGCTGTAATAAATCTTCGTGTAATTTTAGAGGGTGCAGTCCCGCTCCGTGTGTTTGCGTTTCATTCCCACTGCTGAGCCGCTCCTCCCTGCAGCCACGTCTCCCCGTGAGTCGGCTGAGCCATGGCTCTGTGGAAAGCACTCTGTGGCCCCCTCCAGGGTGGGAAGGTGGGATGCTGTAGCACCGGGCTAGGTGGGCTCGGGAAGGGGCGATCACAGGAGCCCATCTCCAGCATCCTGCGGCAGCACAGCCCTCTCGGGTTCTGGCACCTTCCCCACTGCAGCCACTTACACTAAAGCCTTTTACACTGTCCCATTCCCGTGCCTGCCTTCATGAGGGGGGCTGGGTCCCTGGGCCATTCCTCAGACTCCTGGCTGTCCAGTCCCATTACACGGGGGCCGGCGAGGACACAGGGAGTGATGGTGCCCTGCCACTAACGGGCCGGCCGGGGCCCCCACATGCCATTACAGGTGTCCCTGGAAGAGGGGAAGCGGGAGCTTTGACACCAGAGAGACCATGTGAAGACAGAACAGAGACTGAAGGGGCACCTGCAGCTGCCAGGAGCTGGAAGAGGCCGGAAAGATCCTCCCACAGAGCCTTCGAAGGGGAGGGTGTCCCGCCACACCTTGATTTGGGACTTCTGGCTGGCAGAATGCGGAGAGCATGGATTTCTGCTATTTTGAGCCCCCAGTCTGTGGCATTTTGTAACTGCAGCCCCAGGACACAAGTATAGCTACTAAATCAGAATCTGAATTGGGATGAGACCCCCAGGTAACGTGACGCGTGACATTTGGGAAGCTCTGGACTCAATGCTGTCTGGAGCCTGAGTCATCTCTTGGCCCAGCAAGACCTGAGTCTGAACTCAATACTGATGAGCACACAGACCCCTTCATGTAAAACTGGCCGCGTGGTTGATCCTCTCCCTGCATCGGTCCTTTTCATCCTCCCACCCCACGGGAGCGGTCATACCATCACCCAGGCTGGGAAACTGAGGCTGAAAATGAAGTTACTTGTCCAAGAGCACCTCTTTAGCCAGTAGCTGAGTTGGGATTAGAGCCTGGGGACTCTGGCTTATGGAATCTCTTATCCGATGGGCCAGGCCCGCTCTCCCATCTGGGGCCTCTTGTTCACGGCTGTGAGGATGATGATGCCACCCATCTCGGCCCCGTGCTGTCTGCTCCAAGCATGCAGGTGGGGTGGGGAAGCTGAACTTGGACAGCCAGGCTGAACTTGCTAGAAGAGACTGGGGTTCACTGTGTGAGAGCATGGGTGGACCTGGTGGACCAGAGGCCATCTTTGCACCATGATCATTGGATGGGATGCAGGTGGCCTGGGCACCAGAGGTGGCTGAGGGGAGGCAGCAGCATCACAGACACCCATGGCCTGGGCCTGTTTGGGGCCCTGGGAACATGTGGTCTGAGCTGGCGCTGGGGTCCTCAGCTCTCCCCACCTCTGCTTCCCTCAGCTGCCTCCTGCAGCACTGCCCAGACACCTGCCCACCTGAGGCCCAGGAGGGCTTGATTCCCGTGTCGAGGGTCAGGTCCCCCGAAGCCATGCCGGAGACAGAAACAGTTGTGCAGGGGGTCTCCCAGGAGCCCTCTCAAATAGACCCGTGTAAAAGAGCACAGGAAGCTGGGCTGGACGGCGGAGACGCTGAGCTCTGGTGCAGTCGAAAGAACAGTCCTCGGCTCATCTCCCAAGTGCGCAGAGCTACCCTGCGTCAGGGCGAGGGGCCCAAGACTTCCCAAGCCACACATCCTCCAGTCATGAGTCAACTTGGGCCAGGCTATTCTCTCCGGCCAAGGGCAGGTCTGGAGAGGGTTGGTCTGAGAGCCACCGTTGGCTGCCAGCACTCCCAGCAGCGGGAAAACGCATGCTTCGGTACTGCAAGGGGAGTCTGGGCACTGTGGCCCCAGGCCCACCCCACACCCAGCCCTGCTGCCGGCCCCGCTGGGATACCCCCACCACATACTCCCTCCTTCGTCTCTGAGCCCCTCTCCCCAGCCTCCTCCCTTCTAGCTGCTGCTGATCTGCCCACGTGCTGGGAGATCCCGGTTCCTGGTCAGCAGAGAGGGCCTCGAATCCCCAGGTCAGAGTCTCAGGGTCACAACTACTTCTCTGCCTGGATTTGGGGGTCAGTTAATCACCACCGGCCCCCAAGGCCCTCCACGTGCATGTCTAACCGGGCGTCTTTCCAAGCCTGTCTCTGGCAATTTCCTCCTGTTAATAACACTTCCATTCACCCCGTGCAGCAAATCTGTCACCACCAGCCCCCTTCTGGCCCATATTTTTTACTTTTAATTATGATCAAATGTGGAATATTGAGTAGTTTGATGCATTTTAGATGTCTACAGAGACTTCTTTTTAATAATGCAATTGCAGGGCTCTGATGGCTCGTAGCTGGAGTCATTACTTAAATATGTGTGCAGCCAGGGCCCCCGAGTTGGACACTTACCCCCAGCAAAGGGTGCTGTGTGGGGATTGAGGGGTCGGAGGTGGCACGGGAGTAATTACAAAGGGGAAAGTGTTCTCAGATCCCAGGGGTGAGCTCCGTCCTCCACTAGCATGAGAAGACTGCAGGTGGGCACTTTCTGGCACATTGCACCTGGATATCAAGCGACCCGCAGAGGCCACTGCACATTCCCACCCTCATCAGAGGGTCTCTTCCCAGGAGGAAGTGACTGGCAGCACACAGCTCCATAAACTCACCTTCTCTGACCAGCACACAGCCAGGGCGGAGGGCACTCAGGGTCAGGTGCGGGTCTGAGCCTCACCCTGTCCTCCCTGAGATGAGGCGTCCTGTGGTCAGTGAGGAGTTGAACTGGATAGGCCCCACATTGGCGGCAGTCTTCAGCCCGCCGGCTGCAGGTGCACTGTTCTGACGACCAGGACAAGGGGGTTTGTCCAGAACATGGACTGGGATGGTTAATCTGGGGTTGGGGGTCTTTCTAGCTCTGGAGGAGACTCTTGGGGGATGCAGAAGTCAGAAGGTAATGTGGGGGTGCGAGGGGGCGAGGGTGTGACCTGTCAGAGCGTCACCTCTGCTGAGATGACCCAGCCTCAGTAGGTCCCTTGTTCACTCCATGGATGTGGCGCGGCCATGGGAGAGGCGGGTTCCTGCAGCTGAGGGGGATCCTGATGGGCTGGGAGCCCTCATCCTCCCTCAAGGGAGGGTCTAAGCTTCCTACAGACCACCCATCACTCACTGGGGTCCAGTCAAAGAGCAGCTCTCCAGGATCCCCAAGGGCCTCCTCCGGGAAGCTTATGAGGATGCTGGGGGCCTCCGTGGCCCCTGCCCACATCTGTCCTTAGGGTCTCCCCGTCCACCCTCCAGGCTCCATTCTCCCATCCCTAGCCAGCCTCTCTGCTGATGGATGGCTCAGACCCTCATCCCTGAGGGACCCTCTGGGTGGGGGTTACTGTCGCCATCCAGTTATGATCACAGTCAGGCAAGGAAGCTGCAGGAGGTGCCCAGGGGGGTCAACTGGCTCTGCATGCATGCCCCGCCCCCATGTGTGCCAGCAGCACCTTCCGATGGCTAGCGTCAGTCTCCCCAGCAAGATGCCGGCCCCCTTCTTGCCTGCTGGTGTCCAGAAAAAGGAGCCCAAAGGGCCCCAGTGACAACCATGGCTCAAAGCTGAACAGGACACTGGCTGTGTCCCTGTGAGAGCTCAGCCGCTCTGGAGACCAGGATTCAACCCTGTGGAACCCGAGCTGTGGGGGATGGAAGCACAGGTCCCACAGGGGGTCACTGGGAGTGAAGGGAGGTGCAGCCATTCCTGACTCCATCCACTGGGCCCAAGCCCATGGGTCCTTCCCACTGGGGACACGGCACCACATCAAGGTCTTCGTGGGGAGGCACCACCTCTCACAGACGTTGGTGTGCCCACCACTCTCCCAGGCAGAGAGCTCCAATAGGCCATATGCGCTGGGAGCAGTGGCCCTGGGCAAGCGGTACCCAGTCCAGGTCTGACGTGGTATTACATAGAGTCCCACGCCAAGTGAGCCAGCCACTCTGCATGGCCCCAGATAGCACTGCTGGCAGAGGCCCAGCAGCAGGAAAGGCAAACCCAGACGTGGGATCCGCACCTGTCCCAGGAGAACACACCTCTGTCCTTCCAGGAGGAGAGCCCAGTGTAGTCATACAGGAGCCAAGCAGCAGCGAGGCTTTGCCCGGCAGGCTTCTCAGAGGCGGCCTCCTAGGGACGTGTGGCTGCATCTCTGGACAGAGCTGCAGAGCTTCACAGACTCGGGGCCCAGCCGGCCAAGACTTCACGCAGTCCACACATCCTTAGCCCAGGAGCCTCCACTCAGAGGCCTCTTTACCTCCTTTGGGGGAGGCAGAGGGAGAGGAGCTGAGGGCACTCAGCACCCAGGGCTTTTGCACCACTAGCCCTTGTCCCTCTCTGTCTCCCATCCCAAGTTCATACAGTGGCAGGAGCCTTTAGCTTGTGGCTCCCTTGGAAGCAAGGCAACCCCCACATCTGTGCTGATCCCCTGAACATGGGCTATTCCAGGTAGGAAAGTGGAATGGGAGAGAAGAGGTCCAGGCTTTCTTTGCTCTGGCCTCTTGCTTATCCAATCACAGTCTGAGAGTGCTATGGGCTAAACTGTGTTCTCTTAAATTCATAGGTTGATGCCCTGCCCATGTAACTATTTGGGGATAAGACCTTTAGAGGGGTAATTAAGATGAAACGAAGTCCTAAGGGTGGGCCCTAATCCAATAGGACTGGGGTCCCCATGCGAAGAGGAAGAGACATCTCAGATACACAGGAGAAAGGCCATGTGACGACACAGCAAGAAGGCGGCTGTCTGCAAGCCAGACAGAGAGCCCTCCCCAGAAACCACATCAGCCAACGCCTTGACCTTGGACTTCCAGCCTCGAGAACTGTGAGAAAATAAATGTCTGTTGCTTATGCCGCCAGCCTGTGGTCTTGTGTCACCGCAGCCCCAGCAGACACCTGCAGTGATTAAAGCCTGGGCCATGACTCTCACCAGGGCCTAGTGCCTTCATTATCTACTCCAGTGAGCTGACCCTCTCCAGCTCAGCCCAGCTCCTGGCAGTTCACTTGCCACCAAGTGGGCAGTTGTTCCCCCAAGGAATGGAGCCATTTCCCGGACTTAGTGTGGTCTTTTTTGCTGGCAGGTTGGACACCTGGTGGCCACAGGAGCTGGGTCAGCCTGGCAGGAGGGAGCCCTCCTGTGGGGACGTGTGTAGTCTCCAACTCAGCCACCATGGCCCCTCCATCCTCATGCCCACGTGTCAGTGCTGGGTGGCAGGTGACCGAAGCCGATGATGTCAACCAGCTGAGTCAGTTTGTCTCTGGCCGTTCAGTGGCCCCCTGTGGCTTTAACATGTGATAAAGGATCTTCACTGCCTACGTCCGCCCACGCGTCACTGTGCCAGACTCCTAAACTCCTCAGGGTACTCTGGAGAAACACAAGGAATAGGCAGTATAGACAGAGAGAGATTTATTATGAGGAATTTGCTCACACGATTATGGAGACTGAGAAGCGCAGCCATCAGCCATCGGCAAACTGGTGGCCTGGAAGAGCCCACGGTGCAGTCCCAGCCCCAGTGCAAAGGCCAAGAACCAGGGAAGTGGATGGTGTGGGCTCCAGTCAGAGTCAGAGTCCAAAGGCAGGAGAAGGCCAGAGTCCCAGCTGGAAGGCATCAGGCCCCGGCCTTCCCTGGTGCTGCCTTTTATTCTGTTCTGGCTCTCCATGGCCTCAGTGAGGCCACCCATGCTGGGGAGGTGTCTTCATCTGTTTGGAACGCTATGACAAAAATACCACAAACTGGGTGGCTTCTAGCCACAGTTGTCACTGACAGTCCCGGAGGCTGGGGAGCCAAGCCTCAAAGCCCCCGCAGCCCCCAGGCCCTGGCCTCTCCCCACTGAGCTTTTGCCCTCCGTGCTGTCTTCCAAGGTGTCTGTCTCTCCTAGGGCCCACTGGCATAGTAGGGGTTGTTTTCAGAGGCATTTATTTCCCTGCAGTCGTAGGATGAGAACCCACATGTTCTCCCCCAGGCCTGGCTGTAAACTCCGCCCTGCATCCTTTCCCACCGCTGACACCTCCAACTCCACGGTGTCCGCCTGATCCCAGGGTCTGAGCAGCAGGGCTCCTGGCACTACACTACAGAGCTTGACATGGTTTGGCCATGTCCCCACCCAAATCTTATCTCGAATTACACAAATCTCATCTCGAATTATAGCCCCCATAATTCCCACGTGTCACGGGAGGCACCCAGTGGGAGCCTCCCGTGAACTGAATCATGGGGGCGGGTCTTTCCCGTGCTGTTCTCATGATAGTGAATAAATCTCACGAGATCTGATGGTTTGATAATGGGGAGTTCCCCTGCACACGCTCGCTCTCTCTTGCCTGCCACCGTGGAAGATGTGACTTTGCTTCTCCTTTGCCTTCTGCCATGATTGTGAGGCCTCCCCAGCCATGTGGAACTGTGGGTCCGTTAAACCTCTTTCCTTTATAAATTACCCAGTCTTGGGAATGTCTTTATTAGCAACGTGAGAATGGACTTAATACAGAGCCATTTCCTGCCCCAGTCAAATCTGACAGCGTCGGTGTCGTCCCCTCCGTGGAAGAAGCTCCGTCCCTGCCCATTGAATCTGCTGCTTCCAGAACCGGAAAACGCCCACCAGACACTGTGCTTCTTTTGTGGCAGGAGGTGCCGATGCAGGAGGTGCCGATGCAGGAGGTGCCGATGCAGGAGGTGCCGATGACGCAATCATTCATCTGTGACTTTGGAGGACAACTCCCAGCACACATTTGACCACCAGACCCCTAAACATTTTCTAGATGTGGCAGGTTCCCCTTTCTACAAAGGGGCATCTCCCACCCTTGGGAGTGCGACCAGACCCCTGAACATTTTCTAGTTGTGGCAGGTTCCCGACCTGCAAAGGGATGTCCTCCACCCTTGGGAGCCCATATGTCACACCAGGGCCTCCACCATGCATGCTGACTCTTGCTCGTCTGACCCAATTGACATGATGTCAGCCATGCTCTAGATCAATACGACACTCTGTGGGACGTGTATTATGTCAGAGGGCAGGAGAGTTAACATAGTTCCAGGAGAAAACGTAAATCTATACTGTTGTCTGCTCCTGTGGAAGTGAACGTGTATCTGAGAGTGCCTCAGCAGGGGGTGCTGGCGGGCAGGCTCTGCCGGGCACCTGTCCTCCTCCATCTGCCACAGGGGCCCCTCTCCCTGGTCCCTACAGCAGTGCAGTTAGGCTTCTTGCAGGACTTCCAGAGCAAGAATTCCAAGAGGCCCGGGCAGAAGCACCGGGTTCCAGCAGACCTGGCCTCGGAAGCCAGGCAGCCACACTTCCACCATATTGTAGTCATATGCTCACGGCAAGGAAGCCATGAGCATGAAGCCGAGGAAGGCAGGTGGGGCTGAGTCCACCTCTCCATGGGAAGACAGAGAATGTGCAGCCCTCACTAGATGACCGCAGGTAGCACAGCCAGGCCAGGGTCAGTGCATCTGTCCAGGTCATCGCTGAGTTAGGAAACCCCTCCCAAATCACAAGAGGCAGCCTGACCGGTGGGCCTCCAGGCTGAGCCCCTCTCCGCCCTGGCTGCCTGGACATGTGGCCCTCTCTTCCTGCAGGTTCATCAGTGTCTACGCATGGCTGGGTGCCTCAGGGGTCTTAAGAGCAGTCAGTCTGTGTGGGGGGGGGTCTCAGGGTGGGTCAGAGTATGGCTCTGTGGACATCTCTGGGTCTGAGCTCCACACAGAAGCAGGAGGACCCCCAGCCACTCTGCAGGAACCGTGCGGAGTTCCTTCTTTCCTTTAAGGCTTGTGCTCAGGGCCATGCACATGCCTGCTGGCGTCAGCAGCGCTGCCATTCACGGCGTGGCCCGGCCTCAGCTCTCAGCACCCACATGTCTACTAGCACAGCAAGTTACGCACTAACAGCCCTAAACTACGTCTCTGACTGATGACTCTTTCCTTGCACAAAATCTGCCAGGTTCCCTGAAGAGTCCTAACTTCCCTCTGCAGATCCAGCCATCACCCGCTGCTAAGCGCAGCATGCAGGCGTGGGGGGCTGCCGAGCCCACTTCTTGATCAGGGCTGGCAGCAGCAAAAGGTCCCAAGCCCCTCCCACTCTTGAGTGCCCCCGATCTCCAACAACTTTAAAAAATAGGCTACTGACACCAGATGCAGAGCCCCAGCCAGGGTCCTCGTGGCCACAGCCACCAGCGATTTGTGGACCCTGGAGAGGTTGGGCCTTTGCTGTCCCTGAAATATTCACCATGGTTCTCCTTCCTCTTCTGGGAGATTGCTCTCCGGTCCTCTCTGTCTTCTAAACTTGGAGGTCCCCTGGCCCCCAGGAGAGCTGCCCATTCTTTGGTCCCATGTGCCCCCTTTTTTTTTTTTTTGAGACAGAGTCTCACTCTGTCACCCAAGCTGGAGTGCAGTGGTGCCATCTTGGCTCACTGCAACCTCCGCCTCCCAATTTCAAGCAATTCTCCAGCCTCAGCCTCCCGAGTAGCTGGGATAACAGGTGCCCGCCACCACACCCAGTTAATTTTTGTATTTTTAGTAGAGACAGTGTTTCACCATGTTGGTCAGGCTGGTCTCGAACTCTTGACCTCAAGTCATCTGCTTGCCTCAGCCTCCCAAAGTGCTGGGATTGCAGGCGTGAACCACCATGCCCGGGCCCATGTCCTTCTGCACCAGATGTGACCTCTTTGAGGCCGGTGGCTCGATGTGCCCCGGAGATGGGAATCTCCATTTCAGCGTTTCCTCTGAGACCCACCAAGAGCAGTTTCCACGTGACCTGCACATCTAGAGCCAGGATAGCCCACCCAATGGCCCACCTGTATGGGGCTGCCTGGGGCAGGGATACTGGCCCTGCCCACACCTGTCCCCTGCACCTCCACACCTTGGCAGAGGACTTGAAGAGTCTGCTGGGAGTTTGGGAAAGCAGCATGAGTTTTCCCTAAAAAAAAGTCGCTCCCACGGCCGAGAGCAGGGAAGCAGTGCACCTCCTGCCACTGCAGGCCAAGTGAGGGGACCCCAGGGCTGGGGGCTCCCACCAGAGAGAGGGCAACCCAAGGCAAGGGGCTGAGGCGGGAAGGTTTGGGACAGGGACACAAGCCAGCTCCTCCAGAGGGGGGCTGGGCTCTGGTCATCTTGAAAGAGATGCCTCCCATGAGGTCCACTTGGAGTGACCAGGTGATCCATGAGAAGGGCTGTGGCAGGTGACCAGCCAGGAGGCTTCCCCCCATCCAGGAAGCCACAGGGTGAGAAAGCCTCAGAGATGGGGTCTCCCACACCTGCATGAGGACCCTGCCTCAGTCCTTCTGTGTGGCTCTAACACAATGCCTGAGGCCGGGTAATTTACAAAGCAAAGGCGTGTTTCTCCCAGTTCTGGGGGCTGGGAGGCCAAAGTCCAGCCACCAGCAGGCTCGGCATGCAGTGAGGGTGCTGTCCCTCTCCACACTTGCCCTGCGGATGATGTTTCCAGCACACGGATGTAGGGGGACACACTTGGGCATGGCAACCCCCCCAGGAGCTAGCCATGCCCAGCAGCACCCGCACAGACGCCTAGGCTCCCTCCCCAGGGCCCCTTCTGCCCCTGCCTCTCCCTGAATCTACTGGGGCGGGGGCAGGGTGGACATGGTGAGGGGGACTGGAGAACAAGCTGACCAGGCCCACCAGCCCCTTTTCACCTGAAGGGGCCTCCTGTGGAAAGGTAGGACTTGACCTGGGCAAGTATGTGCAGATGGCCCCAGGGTTGGGAGGAGGACAGGGAGTGTGCGTTGAATGGGGACAGAGCATCAGTTTGGGAAGGTGGAGAAGTTCTGGAGAAGGAGGGCAGTCATGGCTGCACAGCCACGTGAATGTGCTTCTGAGCTGTGCACTTAGAAATGGTTAGGTGTGCCTGTGGTCCCAGCTGCTCAGGAGGCCAAGGCAGGGGGATCATGTGAGCCCAGAAGGTCAAGGCCGCAGTGAGCCAAGATCCTGCCACTGCACTCCAGCCTGGGGGGCAGAGCGAGACCTTGCCTCAAAAAAAAGAAATGGTTAGGATGGTGAATTATGTTGTGCCTTTTGCCACAGTAACATGTGTTTATTTTTATCAAAACTTCTCTGCAGAGTGTGCAGTCAGCGAGAGCAGTGTTCCTCTGCGAAGGCCAGCACTGGCCATCGTGCACCCTCGTTCCATTTGTTTGCTCCCACGGTTTCCACGTGAACTGGAGCCACAGGCGTTATAAACCAGCAGAGGCACATTGGCCAGGGCGTTCCATGGAACGGGAAGGGGTACAGGTGACCGGATGGCTCAATGGACTCAGAGCTGGACATTGGGAGTGGGGTGGGGGCTGACCCCACTCTGGCCCACAGGTCAGCATCAGGCCGGGGTCAAGTTTACCATGTGCGACCCGGTGTGTGACTAAGCACTTGGAGAAGAAGCCAAAAAGATGATTACTGGGGTCAGAGAGGATGGCAAGGGGCAATGAACGGGCAGAGTCCCAAGCTCTCCGTGTGGCCCTCCACCCTCACCGTGCCCACTCTGCGCCTGTGGGCTGAGCTGCAGTTAGATGCAGCAGGACCAGCAAATCACTCTTGGTTGGTTGAGCCAGTGGGCTCCCAGGCCATTCATAAATGATGAGTGGTTGCCACAGCAACAGCCCCGGCCCATATTTCATCTCCTGGCAAGCTCTAGCAATGCTGCAGAAAACCAGGCTGAAAAGGAAGGGGCCTCATCCTCCCCACTCCATGGTGGTAAGACCCACAGGGCTCTGAGTGTGGGGCCCACATGGCCCAGGTGAGACCAGGGTTTGGTGGGAAGAGAGCTGGTTTGGGACAAGAAGAGTGGCTGCCAGCACAGTGTGGGTATGGAAGGTGGCCAAATTCCACTCTGGGCTTTGACCTCGTACATGGGTTCCATTGTCCGTGTCCTGTGACCCCCTCCAAGTCTCAGTTTCTTCATCTATAAAATGGACAGAGAATTGTACCTGCCCCAACGGGCTTTTTGAAAATGGAAAGTGATTAAGGCTGGACGTGGTGGTTCATGCCTGTAATCCCAGCACTTTGGGGGGCTGAGGCGGGCAGATCACGGGGTCAGGAGATTGAGACCACCCTGGCCAACATGGTGAAACGCCGTCTCTACTAAAAATACAAAAAATTAGCCAAGCGTGGTGGTGGGCACCTGTAGTCCCAGCTACTCAGGAGGCTGAGGCAGGAGAATGGTGTGAACCCGGGAGGCGAAGCTTGCAGTGAGCCAAGATCACGCCACTAAACTCCAGCCTGGATGACAGAGCAAGACGCCATCTCGGAAGGAAGGAAGGAAGGAAGGAAGGAAGGAAGGAAGGAAGGAAGGAAGGAA
>NW_012117821.1:3050652-3065620 GCF_000951035.1 Colobus angolensis palliatus | reverse complement strand
CCATGCCCGACTAATTTTTGTATTTTT
Source organism: Colobus angolensis palliatus (assembly GCF_000951035.1). Lineage (NCBI taxonomy): Eukaryota > Metazoa > Chordata > Mammalia > Primates > Cercopithecidae > Colobus > Colobus angolensis. Next base: position 3,065,593 of record NW_012117821.1, on the reverse strand, counting down.
AGTAGACACGGGTTTTGCAATATTGGCCAGGCTGGTCTCGAACTCCCAACCTCAAGTGATCCACCCACCTCGGCCTCCTAAAGTGCTGGGATAACAGGTGTGAGGCCACTGCACTCAGCCAAGAATAGGTCTTAAATATAAGAATACAAGAATATTTTCCACCTTCTCAAACAACATCATTTAATATTTCTTGCTGTTCATGTGGCTGGCGATTAATAGTTTCAGTTTTGAATGTCTGAGAAGTCTATTTCCCCTTCAGTTTTGAAAGGTGTTTGGGGCCAGGTGCGGTGGCTCACGCCTGTAATGCCAGCTTTTTGGGAGGCCAAGGGGGGTGAATCACCTGAGGTCAGGAGTTCTAGACCAGCCTGGCCAACATGGTGAAATCCCATCTCTACTAAAAACACAAAAATTAGCTGGGAGTGGTGGTGTGCCCCTGTAATCCCAGCTGCTCAGGAGGATGAGACGGGAGAATCGCTTGAACACGAGAGGCAGAGGTTGCAGTGAGTCAAGATCGGGCCTCTGCACTCCAGCCTGGGCAACAGAGTGAGACTCCACCTCAAACAATAATAATAATAATAATTTTAAAAAGAAAGGCGTTTTGATGGGGCATGGACTCTAGATTGGCAGTTCTGTTTTGTGTTTCTTTCTGTGTGTCGAAGATCCTGTCCCTCGGTCCCCTCACCTGGCTTGGCTGGGAAACCTGCTGCTGTCCTTGTCCCTCGGAATGTCACGTGTCCTTTTCCTCTGACTCTTCTTAAAGCTTTCTCTGTATCATTGGTGTTGGCAATTTGATGATCACGTCTTTTTGCAGATTTTTTTCATGCTTCTTGTGCTCGGGGTTCGCTGAGCTTCCCAGATCCCTGGGTCTGTGGTTTTTATCAAACTGGAAAATTCACCAGCCATTATTTCTGCAGATGTTTTATGTGCTCCTCTCTTCCCTCTCAGGGAACGCAGTGGAGCAGATCTTCAGCTGCTCCAACTCTGATGCACACCGTTCAAATGTTTGAGGGGTTTTTTCCTCCACGTTTCATTTGTAAGCCAAAAATAACATTATAAGGCCCCCCAACTGTCTGAATGGACTGCCTCCTCAGCCAGGACACTCTAAAATTCAACCTGAAAGACTGGTTCAGGCCGTGACCCTGGACGGGAAGTAGTGGTCGGGCTTGCCTCATTACAACCTCCAGCACAATCAACACAGACGTTAAGTCTGATAAAAAGCATTTAGGAGGCCAGGTGAGGTGGCTCACACCTATTATCCCAGCACTTTGGGAGGCTGAGACGTGTGGATCACCTGAGGTCCGGAGTTCAAGTCCAGCCTGGTCAACGTGATGAAACCCCATCTCTACTAAAAAAAAATACAAAAATTAGCTGGGCGTGGTGGTGTGCCCCTGTAATCCCAGCTGCTTGGGAGGCTGAGGCAGGAGAATCACTTGAACACGGGAGACAGAGGTTGCAGTGAGCCAAGATCGCACCATTGCACTCCAGCCTGGGCAACAAGAGTGAAACTCAATCTCAAAAAAAAAAAAAAGAGCCTTTCTTTTTTAGGATCTATTCCCTCTGAAGCCTGCTACCTGGAGGCCTCATCTGCAAGATCAAACTTTGGTCTCTGCAACCTCTTATCATAGCCCAGATAGCCCATTCCTCTCTATAGCTAATAACTCTTCCAGCCAATTGCCAGTCAGAAAATGTTTTAATCTACCTATCACTTACAAGCGCCGCCCTTTGAGTTGTCCCACCTTTCTGGACCGAACCAATGTGTTACCTCAGGACCTCCTGAGACCTGTGTCACGGGACATGGTCACTCACATTTGGCTCAGAATAAATATCTTCAAATATTTTTCAGAGTTTGACTCTATTCATCAACATATTTCAGGTATCTTTTTGACACAGGGATTTTTTCTCGGTCACTTTGCAAGCTGGGGACCTCTGGTTGGTGATGCCCCACCCAGGCCTCACTCAGCCACACTACCTGCTATAGGAGGTAGCCCACCCACTCAGCCCACCCGGGCCAGGTTTGGTTTGAGCACCAGTTCCCAGGTTCTTGTCCCACGCCCAAGAAGAATGAGGATGCACTGACAGTCGAAGGGTGAGCAAGGCAGGGAGTTTCACTGAGAGATGAAACAGCTTTCAGCAGAAAGAGGATGCAGGGGTGGTCTCCCTACCTGAAGGCAGGAAAGTCCTCCGTGTGGCTGGATCCAGGACCTTTTATGGATTCAGAATGGGGAATGCATGCAGACTGGTTTGTGAGTATGCAAAAAGGGTTAAAGCAAAGACACCACTCAAAGGTGGGCACAACAGCATAGAAAGCCAACTGGGAAAGAGTAAGTATATGTAAAATAGGAGAAGGGTGGGGACCAATCAGAAGAAAGCACATCAAATGGGAAAATAAGCTCTTAATCCAGTCCAAGGGTTTAATTCATACATAGCTTGGCTTTCAGACTCTAAACTGTCTTTGACTTGGAGGTGGGGCTTCACCAGGACCCGCCCCATCTGCCTGGGCATTTAGCTGCCTCCTGTCATTATCGCTTTTTGCTATCTTCACATTCACTCATCTTTTCTTCTGCAACATTTAATACCACCCATTGTGTTTTTCATCTCTGACACTGTAATTCTTATCTCAGACACTGTAGTTCTCATCTCAGACACTGTAGTTCTCATCTCTACAAGCTTGATTTTTGTGTCTTTTATACTTTCCATACCTCTACTTAATGTGTTTGGCCCTTCCTCCAGCTCTCCAGACAGATAGAATACAGTTCTAACAACTGTTTCAATATCTTTGCTGATTTTAACATCTGTGTGAGTTCTCAATTGGTTGATTTCTCTTCTCCTTGTGTGTTACATTTTCCTGGTTGTTTGTTGAATTTTTTAATCAAATGCCCAACACTGTAAAGTCCACGAGTGCTGAATATGTTTGTATTCATGTAAATACACTTGAGATCAGAGATGAGTTTATTTTGAAAGAGTTTAATCCTCTCAGGTCTTGCTTTTAAGCTTTATCACGAGGGACCAGAATCACGTTTAATCTAGGTTTCACAACTCCTTGGCACTGAGGCAAGACCCTTCTGAGAACGCTACTCAGACACTCATGAGTCATCGGGTTTTCCCATCTGGCCAGAGGGAACAAACACTGCTCCCAGCTTGGTCAGCCCTGAGCACATGAGCACAGCTTCACCTACCACCCTCAGAGGATCCCTTCCTCCCTCCCTAAGCCTCCCCCGTGTGGATGCCCCCTCTTCCCTGCAGCTCTCTCCCCTCCAGCACTCTGCCTTATGAACTCCCAATGTCCTGATCTCCCCAGACCTCAGGTCCACTTCTTTGTTGACGAAAAGAGTCAAACTTTGTAAGATATTTTAAGAGATTGATTCTGAGTCAAATAGGAGCGGCCATGACCCATGACATAGCCCTCAGGAGGTCCTGAGAAGGTGTGCCCAAGGCGATCGGGGCACAGCTTTTGCTTTCATACATTTTAGGGAGACACAAGACATCAATCAAATACGTTTAAGATATACATTGGTTGGGTCCAGAAAGGTGGGACAACTCAAAGGGGGAACATGGGGGGTCGGAGGGTGCTTTCAGGTTATAGGTAGATTTCAAATTTTTCTAATTGGCCATTGGTTGAAAGACTTATCAATAGAAAGGAATGTCTGGGTTGCGATAAGTGGCTGTGGAGACCAGGCCTCCAGGCAGTAGGCTTGGAAGAGAATAGATTGTAAATGCTTCTTATCAGACTAGAGGTCTGCGTTGATGTAACGATGTGGAATGAGGCGTGTCGGACCCCTGCTTCCCATCATGGCCTGAGCCAGTCTTTCAGGTTAAGCTGTAGAGCACCCTGGCCGAGGAGGAAGTCCATGCAGATGCTTGGGGGATGCCTTCGCATTTCATTTTCGGTTGACATCCTCAACTCAGGGCATCTGCAGGCCCTTCCTCGGTTTCCCCTCTCTGTGCCACTGCCTGGAAACTCCCCCAAAGCAGCCCTCAGGAGTCCCTGTCCCCTGTGGCCCAATGTCGGTGTCTTTAAGAGCTGTGTCTCACATATTGAGTCTGGATTTGGGAGACGAGGGGGTCATGGACACTTTGGGGCAGGTTCTCACCGAGACCATCATGGCTCTGAGTTCGACGTATGGGAACACGTAGCCGCCAGAGCCGGCCCAAGCCCACGTCACCCCAGCAGCATCCTCGTCTCCATTCTAAGGGGAGATGAGGATAACATGAAAACAGGATGCGTCTCATGTCTCACACCCACCGGGTCTCGCCTTTCAGCCTTGGTCTTGTTGCTCACCACAGGACGGGCTGGTCCTCGCCTCCTGGTGCTCCTCAGAGTGTGGGTGCTGCAGGCCTGCAGAGGCTCTTTGTGAGCTGGGGAAGGAGCAGTGGTCAGGCAAGCCCAGAGCTTGGGGGTTCCGGACCCATCAGAAGGATGGAGCCCCACAGAGGAGCTGGAAATGCCTCCTGAGCTCCCGCCGTCCTGCCAATCAGAGGCCAGGAGGCAGGTGTGGAAGCCCCAGAAAGAAGGAAGGGGAAAGTCTCCCCAAGACCCGGGGCTTTGCAATTTGACCTACTTCCTTCTCACTGTCATGACTGTGTACAGACAGGGACTGGAGACCTGGAAGGATTAGGCCCAGCCTGGACTCTCCCCGGGTCCCCTCTGGCTCTACCTTCCTGGTAGGCCCATGGCACTGGGCACCATAGTGCCACTTCTGGACAAGGGGCCTGGCAGCCTCTCCCCAGTTCTGACCCTCTCTTATCTCCTAGGCTTCCCTGAGACCCAGGAGAGACAAACCAAGCCACCGATCCACAGCCAATGGGCCTTTGTAATAAAAAAGGTACCGATAGTCCATGAAATGTTTAACACCGCGTTTTACTACTGAGTGAGGCAGAAGCCAGCACCTTCTGAGAAAGGATTTTCCAGGCATTTTACAGATCAAAGTCATAGAATAAAATAAATATGACCAGAGAGGGTTGTGAGGAGCAAGGAGTTCTGTCAAAGAAAGAGCTTATACAAAGAAGGAGGGGGGAAGAGCTGGAGGGGCTGCCAGGAGCACGGCCCTCCCTGTGCCATTTGCAGACTCTGCCCATAGCTCATGCAATCTTGAAGGGCGGAAAGGCCCCTGGGGACCTCTTCTCCCCCACAGCTGGTCGTAACCATGTCCCGCTACTGACAGACAGGTCTGTTCACGTCTTCAATGTCCAAATAAAAACACTGAGGCCCTGAGAGCTGCAATGATGGGTCCGAGGTCCCACAGGGTGGTGGAGACAGGTCTGAGCCTGTGTGACTCCCAGCCCTGCTCCCCACTCAGCCCCGGGAGTCTCCAGGGCGGTGGCCTCATCCTCCCTCAGTGGATTCAACCAAACACTGTCACCTCTGTCCATCCAAATTTGTGGCCCCTGGGTTTCTAGAAAAGCGGAGCACACAGTCGGTCTGATGCTGCCCCCCTTCTCCAGGAAGAAGCCGCAGAGGTGAGCTACTGACAGCCGTCCCCTGGAATCATGGCTCCCAGGCAGGGCTGGTGTCCTGGCTGCTGCCTCCAGCCCCGGCAGCCACACAGCCTGCTGTTGTCTTCCCGAAGTTCTTAGCCTTTGGATGATGGGCCCACGTTTCCACTGGGCACTGGACCCTGCTGGTTGTGCAGCTAGCCCTGGTCCCAGGAAAGGAAAGGTTTTTCCTGAGCCCCCGACACCACTCCACACCCAGCGAGGATCCCAACACCACCCCACACCAACGAGGAAACTGGCACCACCCCACACCAACGAGGAACCTGGCACCACCCCACACCCAACAAGGTGTCTCGTGGAAGGCTTTTTGCATCCTATTCTCACCACAAGGGCAGGACAAGAAATGAGGGAGGAGGTGGGCAGAGAGGTGGTGGCCCATGGAGGGACTCGGTGGGGGAGAAACCAGGCAGTGCCTTGCTCTAGGGAAGGAGGGGGAGCCACCAATCTGGGGGGCAGGAGATACAGAAGATGGATCCAGACCACAGCTTATGCAGGGGGTTCTCTCCGCTCCCACCCCTGGGACCCCTAAGGTCCTCCCAGCTTCTACCCTGGACAGCTCAACCTCCAGAGTGGGACTGGAGTCACGTCCCCAGCCTAGAGGGCAGGGGTCTCTCAGGACTGCCACCTGCTTCTGAGATGGACCCAGGCCTGCTCAGGCAGCCTGCCTGCTCTCTGCAGAGGCTCTGACCAGCCCAGACGGCACCAGGGCCTCTGGGACTAAGCTCAGCAGTAGGGACCGGAGGACAGCATGCAGGTGCCCCTCACTAAGCTAGTGTGCACCAGATGTGGTGCTGGGTGCAGGGGATGTGGAGAGGAGCCAAAGGAGGGGGCAGGGTGGTGGTTCTCCAGGCAGGTGGACCCCGGCTGTGCCCTAAAGGAAGGCAGGTGAGGGCACTAGGGCACAGCCTGGCCAGAGGCGGCCACACCCAGCATGCTCCATGGATGGCGTAGCTGGAGCAGGTGTCTTGGAGGGTTGGGGGTCCCAAGAGGCAAGACCAAAAGCCCAGAGTCTCAAATACCAGCCTAAGCCATGGGGAATGTTCCAGCTTTGTGGCCACCATCAGCAGCTTTAGGCTAGAGAGGATGAAGGCAGGATGCTAGGGGCTTCAGTGAGGCAGTCAGGAGGGTGGGAATGTGGGGATAGAGCCAGGGGTCCTGCAGGGTGTCAGGATCTCGTGCAGAGGGTGAGGGAGAAGGTGGCAGCCCCGGGGGCCCATCGGACTCACCCACTCTCCAGCACTATAGCGTGAACAAGTAACTTCCTTGTTGATGCCATGAAGTGCTCTGCCCAGTGTGGTGTGATCCAGAGGTAAGGGGACCCCTGTCCCTCAAAGAACCCCGTCAAAGTGGCTCAACCTCGATTCTGAGTTCCCAGGAAGCCTCAGGCCTTGTGGGTGTCTGAGCCCCACTTCTGTATGTGCCACGGGCGCCGTACACAACATCGCACCCCAAGAGACAGACATCCACGAGGCGCCCACTCCACACCACGAAGAGCATCGCCACGGACACCTGCGCCAGCTCCTCTCCTCCGGGCGGCTGCACCGAGGCTTCCCAAAGCAGGCACTCCTTCCTCGGGGCACCAGGGCAGATCGTGGGATGCCCGTGCTCTCCTTTCCCCAAGACTTCTTTACGCAACCTGAATCTATCCCAGGGTCTGCCAAGGTCCAGTTCAAAGACCCACAGTCCAACCACCGAAACGCTCTAATAAAAGAAATTCTGGTCTTTATTTAGCCTTCTTTAAAAAGATTGAATCCACTTGATTCATGGAGCACAGAGACTCCACAAAGTCCTTGGACTTTTCCGTTTCTTCTCTCACACCCCAGATATGTTCCAGAGCCCCCTGCCCTCTGAAGCCCCCAAAATCTCCCTCCCCGAACCCGAGTCCCCACCGCCTGCTCTCTCAGCCCCTTGGGCGTTCAGCCTTGTGTGGTTTCATGGCCTCTGTGCCCACACCCAGGTGCTTCGTGACACCAGGAGTCCGGGAGACCAGCCCCACGCCAGCCTCTAGCCTCCCGCCTCCTCCCCATCTCTCCTGCTCTCTCTCTCCCCATACCCCCTCACCCACCAGGAGCCAGATTGCCAAGCCCCAAACTCCCCAGAGAGGGCAGAGCCCATGGGCCATCCTGGGAGAGAAGGTTGTCTGTGCATGTGTTAGGAAATCTTGTCTCCAACACACTGGAGGGTGTTGATTTTCTGTTGTCGCCCAGGGTCCCACTGTTAATGGCCAGTTCTCTGGCCCTGCCCTATCTCCTCTCAGGCAGCCCCTAGAAATGGGACGATTCCATCCCGGAACAGCAGGACCGCACGGGCCAGGAGTTCCAGCCTGGGAACAAGAGGAGAAAGTGGAGGGGCCAGGAAGTGTCCCTCAGGGAGGACCTGTGGCCAACACAGCCTCCCTCCACATCCCTCCACAAGGAAGGGGAGAGCGGGACGCCGCCTCCACTCCAGAAGCTCTTCAGTAGGAAGGAGGGAGGCGTCAATGTGTTGGTGAAGCCTGGCTGGCCCCACTGCCCCAGCCCCAGTGGGGTGAGCCTGCCCCACTGCCCACCCACAGAGGCAGCATCCACAAGTTGGAGTCAGATGGACACAGCCAGGTCCTTGCCCAGGTCAACCAGACCCGGCCAGGGCACTCAGGCCGGTGACTAATGGCCTTCCCTGCTGAGGCCCTTTGGGCTTCCTAGCTTTTCTAATGCAGCTGTGAGCCTGAGCCTCTAATTATCGCCTTCAGTGATCTGCCAGGTCAGGCTGCCCTCCACAGAAGCTCCCGACTGCTCTGCTCTCGTCCTACCGGAGGCCAGAGCAGGTGCTTCCAAGAGCACAGACCTCGAGCGGTCAGGGGAAGTGAGGAAAACAAGTGAGACAGCTGAGTCAGGGGTCACCAGGTGCCCTGGGCATGGCCTGCCTTGCCGGACACCCTAGCTCCCCAGCTCGGCAAAGGACCCTTCTCCTCCCACATGCCCGAGACCCTGTCTCCTGGCCCTCCTTCCCACCCAGTCCCTCATCAGCCAGAACAGGGGCCAGACCACAAAGGGGCCTCCCATGGCCCCTGCTGCCCACTGCTCTGGGAATGGCTGGGCCCCCTCCCGGCCCCCACACCCAGCCCGGCCCTCGGCTGGTGCTCACCTTGCCTGCCTCTTGGCCTTGGGATGCCTGCTCCCCTGTCTCTTCATCTGAATGTCTCCTGTGGAGCCTCTGATTTCAGCTGAGAAGCTGCCTCCCCCCATGACTCGCCTGTACCCCAAGGGTACCCCACAGCCTCCAGGGCCCCCCTGTCTTTGAAGGGATCACCCAGGAGTGCAACTGTCCCATTTCTTCTCTGTCCCCCACCCGCTGTGAGCACCAGGAGGGCAGCAGAGGGTCTGCCATGTTCATGGCTATAGAGGGCCCCCTCTACAGCCCCCAGTGCCTGGGATACTTGGGTTGCCACAGCGGACGGGGAGCTGCTGCATCGAGGGGGCAGAGGCTGGGGATGCTGCTCAACCCCCAACAACGCACAGGCCGGCCCCTCGCAACCAAGGATGGCCCAGCCCCAAAGGGCAAGAGTGCCTCCAAAGACAGACCCGAGACTGACTCCCCACAGGCACAGGGCCCGGCCCGCGGTGGGAGCTCAAGGGTGTGTACAGCGACCAACTGAGCCTCCAGCTCATTAGCAGGTGCTCGGCTCAATGCCTTCCCAAGGCCGGGAGGGATGACATGTATCTTAAGAACACACACACACACACACACACACACGAGCACTGTTTGCCAAAGTAAACGGCCTGGCAGGAGACACCATCGCTGCATCCAGGGCGCTGCCCTCCACCATTCTGCCCATGCCCACCCTCCATGTGCTTAACCTGGCCCAGTGTGGGTGAAAACCACACCCACGGGACACCAATGCTTTCAACTCTGGAGCCCTGTGCCCTCCCACTGCACCATCCCTGCTCCCTCGGAAGAGGGGTTAAAGCACACAGAACTCGAGGCCCCGTCCCAGCCCTGCCCCTGCAGGCTCTGCCATACATGCTCACTGACACCTGGGCCCCAGTCTTCACTTCTAGGAGGCAGCAAGGGGCCCTGCCTTGCCCCTCCCAGGATGGACGGTCACGGGAACTGAACAAAACACTGAAGACAGAAGCACCTCCCGAACTGTAAGGTGTTGTGCCCCCGGGAGGAGCGTCCCAGGTCCCACTGACCTCACCAGGCCGCCCCTTCATAAGGATACCAGCCCGCTGGGCGCCTCGTGGGACAGGAGCCCAAGGCCCACATGTGCATCTGCCCACGATGCAGGGAGCAAGGCAGCCCACAGGCTCCAGCACGCTCAGGGAAGGGAAGGAACCAGGCAGATGGCTCGTGGGCAGGTTGGCAGCACCACCCCCATGTGGGCGGTCAACAGGGACACTTGTGCTGTCTCCTCCTCATCATATCAAAAGACACCATGGGCAGAGCTAGTTTCACCCAGGAGACAAGGCCTCCAGTATCTTGGCTTTGTTCTCCAGGAAGCCCCACCCCTCCACATGACACAACCTCCCTGACCCTCTTAGCACTCGGTGCTGCTGGCAGCCAACCCTTCTCCACCTGGACGGGTGCAGCCACTTTGCTTGTCTGTCACCCCAGGAGACTGTGGCTCTGTGAGGGCAGAAACTGGACCTGGCTCTTTCCCTTTCAGTCTTTTCCTCCCAACCCCCAGCTCTAGACTGACGTGTTTGAGTTATTCAAGGAAAACGTGTAGAGTGAGGGGATGCAAGTGTGGATGGGTGGGTGGGTGGATGGATGGATGAGTGGGTAGATGGGTGGTGGATGGGTGGGTGGATGGATGGATGGATGGATGGATGAGTGGGTGGATGGAAGGGTGGATGGATGAGTGGGTAGATGGGTGGTGGATGGGTGGGTGGATGGATGGATGGATGGATGGAAGGGTGGATGGATGAGCAGTAGATGGATGGATAGAAAGGTGGGTGGATGCGTGTACGCATGCACAAGTGAATGGATGGATGCAAGGACGGGTGTGTGGATGGATGGATGCATGGATGGATGGATGGATGGATGGCATGGAGAAAGAGTGAATGGACAGGTGGATGGTTTCTCAGCACATAAGTAGAGGGACTGTGTACTGTGCAGAGGAGCAGGAGGTACACAGAGGCAAGACCTGGGCCTGGAGCCAAGACGGGAGGCCTAAGGACAACGAGCCCAGACAAGCAAGACATGTGCCAAGCAGAGCCAAAAGCCAGGAGTAATTAAGCCTGCGTGCACAGCCCTGGAGCCCCAGCAGCCCTGTCTTCATTAAGGTGCTGACCAGGGAAATCTCATCAGAGATAGAAATTCTGGCTTGGGCTGCTTCCAGCCCTGGCCCTGTCACCTTCCCCATAGAGTGTCTCCTAATTTGGCCAGAGCCCTGGGGCAACCCTGCCTGCAAAAAATCTCCAGGGTTGAAAAAACCCCTGAGCCCAGAGCAGGGTGCTATCCTTGACTCACTTGACCCTCCACTTGTCCTCTCCCTTCACCAAGTAAAATTCAAGGACCCAAATGCCATTAATTCCAAAAATGTCCATCTCAGGGCTGCTCAGAGCCGCCCTTGGCAGGCTTGGCCGTCACCATAGCCCTGGTCTCCTGGAGTTGACAGGCTCCAGGACGCTTCACATGCCCCCACAAACCCCACTCACTGAGCCCCACACAAGGCTGTTTGTTAGGCCTCCATCTCCTCAATTAAATGGATGGAGAAACTGAAGCTCAATGAGATAAAGGAAATCGCCTTGGCCAAGAGTGCACGGCCCAGAGTGGCTGAGCCAACCCCAGACTCGGGCCTGCTGCAGGGAGCTGGGCAAGGTCCCTTTCACAAACACAGTGACCTTGGGGTTACCTGCTGAGGCTTGACACGCTGACCTGGGGGGACTTGAGTGTCCACCTGTTGAAACTAGACATTCCCAGTCTTGAACCCTGAGTGGACCTGGGATTTGGGAGGTGGGAGAGAATCTGGGAGGTGAGAGAGAGTCTGGGAGGTGGGAGAAAATCTGGGAGGTGGGAGAGAACATTGAGGACGTACCAGCACTCTGAGCCCACCCCCAGAAGCCTGTGGACACCTGGGACACATGGACTCCCCTAACACAGGGGTCCCCAAACTCCAGGCCACAGACAGGTACTGCTCCATGGCCTGTTAGGAACCGGGCCACACAGCAGGAGGTGAGCGGCGGCCGAACGAGCATGACTGCCTGAGCTCCACCTCCTGTCAGATCAGTGGCGGCATTAGATTCTTGTAGGAGCAAGAACCCTATTGTGAACTGCGCATACGAGGGATCTAGGTTGCACGCTCCTGATGAGAATCTCATGCCTGATGATCTGAGGTGAAACAGGTTCATCCAAAAACCACCCTCACCCTCTCCATGGAAAAATTGTCTTCCACAAAACCCGTCCCTGGTGCCATAAAGGTTGGGGGTAGCCGCCTTAACAGGCACACACCTGGAAAGTAGGTGTGATCATCACATTTTACAGGAAGGGTGCCACCAGAGACGTGTCAGCGCCCGGCAGAGAGTGAGACAGAGACAGTGTCCGCAGGACTGAGGCTGGGGCACGAGCCACCCCTTCCAACGCTCACCGCACTAGGAGTCAGAGAGGCTTCACACCTGTCTCAGCTTGGATGCACTGTGTGACCCTAGGCAAGTCCCTTCCCCTCTCTGGACCACATCCTCACCTTCTCAAAGCAGGTGGAATGGAGACCAGCCTCCCCAAGGCCGCTTAGAGCAGAGAGTGGCTCAGCTGCCCTTGGACACAAGATGTTTTGTGGGTTTTGTAAACTGACACTGATGCCACTGATCCCGGGCCCGGAGCTACACTAAGCTCTTCCAGTGCCAATGTGCTTTCATCCCTTGTGATGACCCTGTGGGGTGGCAACGGCTGCTACCCCATTCTACAGACAAGGAAACAGAGAGTGGAGAAACTCATCCCAGGTCACACAGCCTGTGAGTGGCAGGGCCAGGATTTGAGCCCAGAGAGTTCAGTCCCAGGGTTCACACCCTGAGCCATCAGACTCCGCATGGATGTCCACCTGGTCTTGGCCAGAGGAAGGAGAAGACCCCAGACAGCAACTTGAGAGGGTCCATTAATAAAAGTGATGAGGCCAGGCGTGGTGGCTCATGCCTGTAATCCCAGCACTTTGGGAGGCCGAGGCGGACGGATCATCCGAGGTCAGGAGTTCAAGACCAGCCTGGCCAACATGGTGAAATCCCGTCTCTACTGAAAATTCAAAAACTTACCCAAGCGTGGTGGTGCATGCCTATAATCCCAGCTACTCGGGAGGCTGAGGCAGGAGAATTGCTTGAACCCGGAAGGCGGAGGCTGCAGTGAGCCGAGATGGTGCCCCTGCCCTCCAGCCTGGGTAACAAGAGTAAAACCCCATCTCATAAAATGCTGCAACAGCTCCACACTGAGCTCAAGGGTGCAAAGCCCCCCTCTGACGACCCCTAACCATGATCTGCCCTACCCCTCCCCCGCCTGATCTCACCCCAGGACCTTTGCACTGCCGTGGCCTCAGCCTGGGCCACTGGGCCCAGATCTTCATGTGGCTGATCCCCATGGCCATGACAGTGCCCTCCCAGGGGACATGTGCCCAGCTGGCATGGCCAGCTCCCCCTTCCCTCCTGGAGTACTCTGCCTGATGTCTTCTCCGGGTTGCGGTAAGTTCCCTTTGCCCACCCTGGCTGCAGTTAGACGGTAAACTGTGCGGCAGGGTTCAGGTCTGTCTTGTTCTCCACGGTCCCTAGAGCCTAGAACGGGGTTGAATAAATGAGCCATTGATCAGTCCATCTGTCAACTTCAGTGCCTCTGGAAACAGGTACTGGAGGCTGACCCCAGCACGCGGGCTGGGGATGGGAGAATACAGTGAATTCTGGAAGAGGGGGCCGCACAGTCAAGAAAACAGAGGAGGTTAGATCCTGGAGAGGCCACGTGTCCTCCCTTCGGATCTACCCAGGGGGCCTCGGGCCACATCTACAGCCTGTCAAGTGCTGTCCATGGCAGGGCCACGCCTTTCCCGTCTCCTCCTGTGGCTGGTGCACCTGCCGCTGTTCCACCCCCTGCACCTCTGTCTTTTCCCACCTTCGTACTTAAACTGAAATGTTGGCTTCTCCTGAATCTCGAGCCTGCTAGCCTTCAGATTCAGGCTGAAAATACACATCAGCTCTCCTGGGCCTCCTGCCTGCCGTCTGCAAACATTAGGACTGGCCAGCCGCCGTCATCGCAGGAGCCAGCTCCCTCTCGGAAGTCTCTTTCTCTGTGTGTCCACATCCTTCTGGTTGTGTTTGTCTGGGGAGCCTGACGCACGCGATAAGGAAATCTCGTTATCCCCCAGAGGGGTCTGACTCTGCCCTGGGCTCAGGCCACAGGCCACACCTGACCACAAGTCCTGCCACCTCCAAAGGCCACCATCCCAGAGGCTGCTGGGCAGTGTCCTGACCCATGGGCAGCTGGATGGGTTCCAGGGTCTGGCCCAGAAGCCCAGAGGCCACCAGCCCTTGCCAGGATTCACACAGGTAGCCAAGATTGGCCTTTGCCCGGGATGGGCCAATATCCAGGTTCCAGTTCCCTGGTAGCCAGAAAAACCACGTCCAGATGTCAGCTCCAGCTGCTCCACGCAGCCCCCAGGGAGCTCCCACTCCATGTCCAACTGCCTTGCTAACTGATAAAGGCAGAAACAAATCCAATTCCATGCTTGGCCAAACGCCAGGTGTGTCTGTCCAAGCTCCAGGAGCCCCAGACCACAGGGCTGTCCAACGTGGCAGCCTCAAAGCCAGCGCCAGGAACCACCTGCCCGGAAGCTAGTTCACACAGAGCAGGCAGACCCCCAGCACATCTCCACTCCCTGGGGATTTGTGTCCTCAAGAGTTTCCCTTCTGCAGGGTTGGTCCTGTCCAACTCCAAAATCCATGCTATGTGGCCGCGGATTCCACTTCTCCCAGCCTGGCCCCAGCCGAAGCCCAGGCCCGGACCTGTGAGTCCCCATCTCAAACTCAGGCCAGCGAGGGCTGAGATGTGACCTCTGACTCATGGCAACTTCTCAAAAACCTGTGGAAGAGGGTGATGGCGGCATAGACTCAGAAGACAGTGATTGGCCGAGGGACGGGAGGGGCACCGGGCAGGAAGCACGCTAGGACCCGCCTCTGGGAACACTCGCCACTCCTCCTACCCCTTGGCCCCCAGGAAGGCGAGCTCGTCCACCACACGCCGGGAGTGGGGGCCTGCCATGATGGATAAACATCCCCCAGAGACGCAGAGTGGGTGGGACACCAGGTGGCATTTCCGGAAGGGCCCCTTCAGGTGTCTGCCCACAGAATATCCCCCAGACCAAGTGAATCCGAGGACCACCCCACCTTCAGTCCCTCTTAGCATCTCCCAGTGCTCAGGAAGGCACAGTGCATGGGAAGCCTCCCTCCAAGAAGGGTGATAAACGCCATCTGAAATCGGAGTTCCCGGCCGGGCG
>NW_012117821.1:3037902-3044357 GCF_000951035.1 Colobus angolensis palliatus | reverse complement strand
AAAGAAAGAAAGAAAGAGAGAAAGAAAGAAAGAAAGAAAGAAAGAAAGAAAGAAAGAGAGAAGGAGGGAGGGAGGGAGGGAGAGAAAGAAAAGAAATCAGGGCTCCCAACATTACTTGACTGGAATTCCTTTTCCTCACATCACAAGTATCAGCATCCCACAGAGTAAGTGTTCCAAGGGGTACATCCAGGAAATTCTGCCAAAATCCAAGCCAGTCACAGACCTGACCCTTGCATGCTGAGATGTTCTGTGACATCCCTCCCTGCGCCCCCACCCCACGTTCAGCCCAGGAAATAACCAAATTCTGACACCTCCAACTCAGAATCTACTTTCTCCTGCAGCCTCTTCGGGTCAGGAAATCGTTAAACCAACGAAGCTGCTTGCACTCTGTCCACAAACAGGTCAAAACCAGAGAACCTACAAGTTGGACTTTCCATAACACCAGTGCCTGGCAGCCTCCCATCGAGCTAGCGCCGGGAGGGAGAAACTGTGAACCACTGTCTCTTAGATTGAATGGGGCCTGAGAAATTCCATGAAAACCATTTTAAACTTGAACTTCACCCAAAACTTCCTGCATGGTCATTCCTGTCGCATAAGCTGGTGCTTAGAAAACGCCGGAGCTAAGGCCGGGCGCGGTGGCTCAAGCCTGTAATCCCAGCACTTTGGGAGGCCAAGACGGGTGGATCACAAGGTCAGGAGATCGAGACCATCCTGGCTAATACGGTGAAACCCCGTCTTTACTAAAAAATACAAAAAAAACTAGCCGGGCGACCAGGCGGACGCCTGTAGTCCCAGCTACTCGGGAGGCTGAGGCAGGAGAATGGCATAAACCCGGGAGGCGGAGCTTGCAGTGAGCTGAGATCCGGCCACTGCACTCCAGCCTGGGCGGCAGAGCGAGACTCCGTCTCAAAAAAAAAAAAAAAAAAGAAAATGCCGGAGCTGGAGGAAGCAGGCAGGGATCACCAGCTCACGTGCGGCCGCAGCCAGCCCTGTCCCCGCATCCAGCATGCACAGCTGTGGGTCCTGAGTTACACCCTGGGAGTGCCCGGGAAGGAAGGACATCACGGGGCAACCAAATGGTGGGACAGTCGTCATTTCCTTCTGTATTGCCCTGTGCCAAATTCTTCTCCCTAAGCAGGTGTTAGGTTTGCCAGGGATGGAGTCAGGGGTCTCCATTTGCCATCTGGACTTAGGAGCTGCGAAGCACATGAAGCAGACCCCGGGACCCGTGACACACCCCCATCACTCCTTCACACGTGGCTGCTTGATTGTATTTATGAATTTGTCTGTGGACTCATTTGTGTATCGTTAATAAAATGAACCGGGCACACAGGCTCAAGCCCTGTAATCCCAACACTTTAGGAAGCCAAGGAGGGAGGATCCCTTGAGCCTAGGAGTTCAAGACCAACCTGGATAACATAGCAAGATTCCATCTCTATAAAACATTAAAAATTAAAAATTAGCCAGGCATGGTGGTGCGTGTCTGTTGTCCCAGCTACTTGGGAGGCTGAAGTGGGAGAATCTTTTGACCCCAGAAGGTCAAGGCTACGGTAAGCAGTGATTGTACCACCATACTCCATCCTGGGCAACAGAGCAAGACCCTGTCTCAAATAGTAATTAATAATAATAATAATAACAATAATTAGTAATAAAGTGAATACCCCTATGCCCCAAACCCAAGAATGAAAGCATTAACTGTGCATTCTCTCCTATCCCATCCTCCTGCCTTCCCCACCATCCCAGAGCAAACATAAGCCTGAATTCCATGCTTATTGGATTCCTTTGACTTTCATTTTATTGCATTTAAATGTGTACTTAAGTCCCACATTGTTTCATTTCAGTTGTTTTTCTACTGATCCTGCTGTATGTTGCATTTGGAGCTTGACTTTTCTGCTGTCACAGACTTGAGCTCCAGGGCATCTGTGCCCACTGCCGTGTACTACTCTGCAACGTGAACACACCTGCCCACCTTCTACCGGTGTACTTTGCAGCATCTCTGGCATTTGTACAGTCTGTGTCCTGGGGCACGTATTCAAGAGCTTTTGGGGCTTTGAAGCCTGTGGATGTTGAACTTCACAAATGAGCCCAAATTTTTCCAAAACAACCACTCAAATTTACCCTTCATACATAACAGGAGGTCCTAAAGACTCCAGTCCCATCCATCACTTGGCATGACTGTGGGATCTAAGATGAAGTTGCCCTGCGCCTGGAGACCCAGGTGAACTTTACAAATGAGCCCAAATTTTTCCAAAGTAACTGCTCAAATTTACCCTTCATACAGAACAGGAAGTCCTAAAGACCCCACTCCCGTCCATCACTCGGTGTAACTGTCAGATCTAAGATGGAGTTGCCCTGCACCTGGAGACCCACAATAGGGTCTCCTCATTTGACTTCCTGATCCCTGCCAAGGCTGAGCCCCTCTGGGGTGCTATCGGGCATCCAGCTTCTCTCTCATGTGAGATGCCTGCTCATTTATTTCGCCATTTGCTACTCGGTTGTATGTCATTTTCTCACTGATCTGCAAATGCTCCTTATATATGCAGGCTACTAATCCTTTGTCAATTATTAATATTTTTGATGAGAATACTTTCTCTCAGTTCATAGCTTGTCTTTTTGTTCTATTGAATTTGCCTCCAGTGAATAGAACTTCTTAACTTCAATAGCTCCACATTGAAACATCTCTCCTTTTATAGTTAGAGATTATGCATTTTATTTTTAAAATCTTACCCACCCTCACCCAGCAGTTCAGTAGAGGCTGGGATACTAAGAGAGAAGAGCAAGAATCCTACAGACCATGAGCATCATGGCAGGGAGTGGGCTGGGGAGATCCTGAGATGCTCCAGAGTCAAGTGAGGGTGCTGAGCACAGAGGCAGCTTGTACCTCGTCCTCTGGGCTAAGAGCAGGTGGCTCAGGAGAAGTTCAC
Organism: Colobus angolensis palliatus; assembly: GCF_000951035.1. NCBI lineage: Eukaryota > Metazoa > Chordata > Mammalia > Primates > Cercopithecidae > Colobus > Colobus angolensis. The sequence goes on along the minus strand of NW_012117821.1, from coordinate 3,041,433 downwards.
ATAAAGCAAGGTGTCCAATGCCCCAGCAGAAGAACAGTGTCAGGGAGTAGGTCCTTCCTACTCATTGCAAAAAAAAAAAAAAAAAAAAAACCCACTGAAAGCAAAAGGATCTTTTGCTTCTGAGAATCACGAAAGGCCCCAGCCGGTGCAATCGGCTGCCTGGCCACTTCCACCTCTGTCCTCCTGGCCATTCTGGGGTTCAGGCTGACGCTCCTCGAGGCTACAAAACAACTACCACAGCCCCAGGAATCCCACCCAGACCCAGCAATGCCCAGCAAAAGAAGGGCAGTCTCTTCCTGGAATCTCTTTGAAAAACAAGAAAGCCTTTCCTAGAAGCTGCTATTGTCGACTGGTTTCAGACCCCTCCAGCAAAACCGCCCCAGGTGTCGTGCCTAAACCAGCTCCAGGCTGGGAACCTAAGATTCCAAGGTGTGCTGGATTCACCCTGTTGGGGGCCACTAACCCTGGGAATGAAGATCCACTCACACCCGAAGTTTGTTACCAAGGAAGAAGGGCGGTGGTGACTGAGTGTAGGTGCCACCCATGTCTGCCACCAGAAGCTGAGCTGAGTGAATGCCTGGGTCTGGTGGCTTTCTCCACCACCACTGCTGAGTCCCATATGTCCTGTGCAACACAGGGAGGAGGAAGGATAATAGTTCACAGGCACTTGCACTTTTACATGTGTTCATTCATTTCACCATTCCCCATCTGAGGAAACTGTGGCCCAGAGAGGCTGAGCAACTTAGTCAAAGTCACACAGCTGATAAGTCGTAGAAGTGATATTGAAGACCCAGTTCTGCAGCCCCAGCCATTGTGCTACGCCACCTAAACCAACCAGAAAAGCATCCTGGGAAGGGTGCAAAGGAAGCTGGGGGTGGGCCAGCAGGTGTGAAGGAGCCCGGGGCTGGGAGGAAGATGGAGACACAAAGTGATCTGAGTGGGGCTGCTACCCCAGGGCCCTCCGCCTTCTCTAGCATGTGGGGCGATGGATAAGTAATATCTCAGCAGAGGCCCTGAGGACTAAGGACTGACCTGCCCCTCTGTCAAGACCTGAAGTCACCAGAGGCTCCCAGCATCTGCCCACCCCAAGAGAAGGGGGAAGGGAGACAGGGGAAGAATCCATGTCTCCCAAAAGTGGGCCAAGAAACGTCCTAAAGTGACTGAATCATCATGAATGGGCAAGATGACGTTTTCCACCATCCATGGACATGGCGGCTTGAGAGTCTGGACCATCCACAGGGAGACGAAAGGGCCTCCCTTGACCCCTTGATGTCCACACCTGCTCCCTGCATGGGGCCCAGCGCCTGCCGAGGGCGCTCGTGCCCCCATGGGGATTCCAGCTGCCACGGCTATTGCTCCTGGGGCTGCGGGTGGAACAGGCGGGTTCGTGGAGACACCTGGGGAGGGCTTTGCAGGGTTTGAGCTCCTCACCACTGAGCCCGAGGGGCAGGCGTCCAGCTCTCGCTCCCTCCCGGGCCCACTTCCCCACCTGTGGCAGGAAGGGCCCTGACAGAGGGGTGCAGCCGGTCTATGTCTCCCACGTCTGGTGGGAGCAGGGCATGCTGGTACAGGTCAGGGCTGACAGACAGAGCCAGAGTAGCATGGTTCTGAGCAAAGCAAGAGGCCCAGGACTGAGCCAAGCACAGACACCCACCCTTAGACCCCATGACCGTCCAGTCCTGCCCTAGCTGTATAGGTTGAGTGGCCACCCCGAGGCCCACCACCCACAAGTAAGTCTCTGCCCCTGCCAGACTGACCGACCAAGTCCCACACTGCAAGGCACGAGGCCTGGCTTCCTGGGGAGCTGCCAAAGCAGGGAGTCAATTCCCGTGGGGCGAGTTCTGACCCACAGGACACAGGACCGAGCAGAGGGCAGACTGCCCCACCTCTCTGGGATGGATGGTTCCAGGGGCTCCAGGCTGTGTGGGGACACCTGCTGAGCCATGACCTCTATGCCCCATAACACGGGCCTCCCCGCCCCGCTGCTTCACTCCCTTCCCCCTCACTCTCACTTTCCTGGGACCACACTTCTGATTCTGGGCTGAATCTGGGTTGGCACCGTGTCCCCCAGCAGCTCAGAATGTGGCTGCATTTGGAGACAAGGTTTTTACAGAGGTCATTAAGGTTACAATAAGGTGATTGGGTGGGCCCTAATCCCACAGGACTGGGGTCCTCATAACAAGAGGAGATGAAGGTACAGACACTCAGAGGAATGATCTTGCGAGGACACAGGAGGAAGACAGCCTTTGCAGGCCAAGGAGAGGAGCCTGCAGAGAAGCCAGTCCTGCCCACCAGCACCTCGATTCATGACTTCCAGCCTCTAGGACTGCAAGAATAAACGTGTGTTGTTTGAACCCCAGCCTGGGGTATTTTAGTGCAGCTGCCCAAGCTGACTCACACCTCCCAGTTAGGCCCCAACTCCAGCTGTTCCCTAAGAAACCCGGGTTCCCTGAGTGGCACCTACAAAGCCCCAGGCATTGCCCTCCTTGATGCAACAGTTCTGGAAAAGCCCTGTGGATCCAGGAAGAGGCAGGCCCTTCAGAGCCCGGTGTCCCCCTTCCCTTCCCTGAAGAGCATCAGGCCCCCAGGGTCCCGAAATCCAGCTTCTCAGGTGACAGAGGACTGAAAGGGATGATGTGGTGAAGGCTGCGCCCAGGTCTGGCGCATCTTAAGTGGGCAATAGATTCTAGCTAAAATGATTCTATTATTCTCATTATTAATATATCTCTGTTCCTCACCTGGGCCTTCTGCTAGACTGAAAGCCTATCTAGGGCAGGGCTGAGCCTCGGGCACCTTGTAAGTCCAGAGCCCACTGCTGGTCTGTCCAGAGCCAAGCTCACTGGGTGCACCACAGCCTGGGCTGCAGCTCCAGCAGGTCCCGCCTGCAGCCCTCTGTGGCCTCTACGGACAGACGGCCCTCGTGACCCCCACCTGCAAACCAGACTCAGACCTGGAGGAGGGGCTGCCCGGGGCGCTGAGCTCAAGGAGCAGTTCCGGAGTCCGCCTCTGGGGCTGCCCGGGGCCCCAAGTTCGAGGAACGGTTCCGGTGTCAGCCACTGGTCACCAGAGGTTGGTGCGTTCCTTCCTTCCCCGAGGCACCCATGTGGGAGGTCAGGGTGGTAGTCAGGGAATCAGGGAAACATTGTGGGACCCCAAGCCAGCTGAGCCCTGGGAGCACCAACGGGAAACGCCAAGGAGTGCTGAGCGCTCCCGGCACCATCCAGGAAATCCTCCCAGCTCCACTAGGCAATGAAACACCAGCTCTGCAAATCTGTGTTCCGGGGCCTGGGGCTGTCCAACGGAAACACAGCTCAGCGACATTTAAGGAGGAAAAAAAAAGAAAAAGAAAAACAGCAGGGGAAATTCATCCTGGTAATATATTTTTTTTAAACCCAATATACCCAAATATAAAGAATGATTATGAGATTTTTTTGCTTTTTTTTTTTACTAAGTCTTCAAAATAGGACCTGGACTTTACACCAGAATAGCACATCCCAGTGCAGACCAACCCCATTTCCAGGGCTCAGGGGT
>NW_012117821.1:3035686-3036162 GCF_000951035.1 Colobus angolensis palliatus | reverse complement strand
CTGTCAGATCGGGGCCCACCCTTACGGCCTCACTGACCTGTGTCACCTCCAAAGGCCCTGTCTCCAAATAGCTACACGGGGGGCTGAGAGCCAACATCTGAACCTGGGGACACAATTCACTCCACAGCACAGGGACCTAAATACGTGAAGCCACTGGTGCAGACCTGGTGGTGCGGTCGCTGGAGAGGCGGCTGGTTCCCCAGAGCCCGCCGGGGAGCTGCCCAGCAGCCTCCAACCCCGCACAGGTCGGGAGGTCTGCCGCCCGGCTCCCACGCTGTACTGGGACTGCCTGCGTGATCTGAGAGGCCCCTGTGGCACACACCAGGCTTTGCTGCCTCTCTTAGGGGACAGACCACAAGGCCACCCAGCGTGGCCACCTCCGGCCCATAGGGTCCAGCCGGATTCGGGGATGACAGTGACCCCTCCCCACGGAGGATCTTCTGCTTCCAGAAGAAGGGTCCTTGCAGGGGCTTTAA
>NW_012117821.1:3029843-3030691 GCF_000951035.1 Colobus angolensis palliatus | reverse complement strand
TATCGATCCGCCCTGTGTGGGTGGGGGTATTGCCACCCCTGAGCCCTGGAAATGGGGTTGGTCTGCACTGGGATGTGCTATTCTGGTGTAAAGTCCAGGTCCTATTTTGAAGACTTAGTAAAAAAAAATGCAAAAAAATCTCATTAATAACATTCTTTATATTTGGGTATATTGTGTTTAAAAAACATGTGGTGTGATTCCTTTCCTGTGACATGTCGGGAGTGAACAAATCCACGAAGACAGAGGGAGCAGAGCTTTCCCGGGGCTGTGGGGTCGAGGAGCGGGGAGCCACTGCCTCCCAGGGATGGGGATTCCACCTGGAGGCTGAAAACGTCCTGAAACTAGATGGAGGTGGTGGTTACGCAACGTCGTGAATGTCTAAACACCCCCAAGCTGTGCACCTGAAAATGATTCATCCAATCATCCACATTAAATACGTGCGGTTCTTAGACACCTATTCTACCTCAATAAAGCAGTTTGCACAAATGGTTAATTTTATGTTATGTGAACTTTACCCCATTAAAATAGTGCTTCCATCCCTTGCAGGACTCTGTCTAGCAAGGACCCTGCTGTGAAGTGGCTTTTAGGGAAGCTCCAGGTTACCTGGGGGTCTTTGAATCCCGACACCCATCCTAGTGTCCACAGCTGGTCCCTCTCACCACCCAGACACAAAGGAAAGAGGGTGTGCGAAGCCGGGTGTGGTGGCTCACGCCTGTAATCCTGGCTACTCAGGAGGCTGAGGCAGGAGGATCGCTTGAGCCCAGGCATTCAAATTCAGCCTGGGAAGGCCAGGTGCAGCAGCTCACTCCCGTAATCCTAACACTGTGGGAAGAAGTCAAGGCAGGTGG
>NW_012117821.1:3022006-3023348 GCF_000951035.1 Colobus angolensis palliatus | reverse complement strand
ACAAGCACAATAAAATAGTAGCTGCCTCATCTTAGCCAATTCAGCTTGGGGTGGTTTGTTACACAGAAGCCAATAACCAGATCAACAGATTTCTTCATTTGACTGATGGCTGTCCAAAAGCTTACAATTTGAACAGCCCGATATGGATGCTGTTTTCTGCCCAAAAACTCATATTTTGCACACTACTGAGTGCGAGTTAACTTTAAAGACCTGTGAGCTTGACCGTGTAAAGACCTGCTGAAAGCCAGCCATGCTATCAGAAGTATGGAGCCAGTTTTCAAGCTCTTGTATTGTTCAGAACTCTTTCAGTGGTAAGGGGCAGAGATGGGACCCACACTAGCTACCAGTAGGAAGGAAGCTACTGGCAGGGTGGTATCTCAGGCTGGCTCCAGAGACACATGCACACACGCACACACACGCGCACACACACATGCACACACACGCGCACACACACACACGTGTGCACACACATGCACACAGGCACACACACGTGCGCACGCACATGCACACACGCACACACATACACACGTGCGCACACATGCGTGTGCACACAGGCACTCACGCATGCACACAGGCACATACATGCACACCTACATGTACACACGTGCACACGCACACACGAACACATACACGCACACGCGAACACATGCACACACACGCACGCACAAATGTGCACATGCACACACACGCAGACATGCACACACACAGACATGCACACACATGGGAAGCACTCCATCTCTAAACAGTGAAACTTGTGGTCATTTTATTTCCTCACGAGCTGTAATCATAAGCGAGTTTATCAGACGTTTCTGCCACTTTCCTTCTCTCTCTCTCTCTCTCCCCCCCTCTGCTATCATTTGAATAAACGTATCGCTCCAGAATTCATATATTGAAATGTAATGGATAATGTGATAGTATTCAGAGATGGGGCCTTGGGCAGGTGATTGTGTCATGAGGGCCTCCCTCATGGATGGCATTAGCGCCCTTAAAAAAGGGCTGCAGGAAACTAGCTAGGCCACTTTTCCCTTCCCCCACTTCCACCAAGTAAGGACAGAACGTAGCAACCAGGCACCATCTTGGAAGCAGAGAGCATCCTCATCAGTTGCCAAACCTGCTGGTGCTGTGATCTTGAACTTCCAGCCTCCAGAACTGTAAGCAATGTATTTGTGCCTGTTCATAAATTACCCAGTCTAAGGAATTTTGTTAGCATCATGAACAGACCAAGACACTCTCTCTTTTTCTTGACCCTCTCTCTGTTGGCCTCATTTTCTCCTGCAAATGAACCTCGTCCATGTGGCCAGCAAGAGGGAGGATGTGGCTGCAGGGAACCAGGCTAACAGCC
>NW_012117821.1:3017746-3020814 GCF_000951035.1 Colobus angolensis palliatus | reverse complement strand
CAGACGGGCTTTTGTCCTGGCATCCCCTTGACATTGGCCAAAGCTTGGTCTCTGACAAACACTGGCCTCTGGTGGCCTCTGCTCAGACGGGCTTTCGTCCTGGCATCCCCTTGACATTGGCCAAAGCTGGTCTCTGACCAAGCCCAGCAATGGGGTCTTGGCATGTGCCTCCAGGAAGAACTGCAAACTGAATGTCGATGATTCGAATGCATAACCCCTGTGGGGCTACAGGACGCACAAATGCACACAGTCCACCGCAGACCTTCTTAGGGGCCACCTGGACCAGCCGTGTTCGGAAGGACGCTGTTGGAAAGGCTCCTTCCTGGGCTGTAGTCCGAGCCTCTCTGAGGTGTCTCCCGCTCTCTCCAGAATGGAATGGAAGGGAGGTGGCTCTCAGATTTCTGAAGAGCAGCTGCCTAAGCCTGGAGTTTCAGGTTGATTGTGAGTTTGTTGGCGGGTGGGGGGTAGTGAGGAAAGCAAAGGAAAGAAACCAGCTCTCTTGGCTTGGACTTGAAGGGCTGCTTGGTGCTCTCCTGCTTCGTGGCTGAAGGGAAGAGCTGAGGCAGGTGAAGGCCGTGGTGGCCCCGGTCCCACTAGAACCCAACAGCTCTCCGTGGCATCACCCACCCCAGCCAGACCATGAGCCTTGGCTGAGACCTTGCTTCTGGGAACAGGGTCAGGCCTTGCTATTCAGGGAGGTCCCCAAGGCTGCTCCTGCCTCCCGCCTAATTCAGCCCTATTTCTTAGAGGGCTCACCATAACTTGAACACCCCAGCAAGCAAGACACACACGTTCCCTCCTTCCTCGACCTGCGCTGGCGGCCTCTCTCAAGAGAAATGGCTGCCAGTGGATACAGGGTCCCCAGGGTGTTTGTTTCTGGAAACTTCTGTGGTGGCGAGGCTTCTAAATATGACGTCAAGATGCTACCTGTCCTGGTCTCGTCTCTGATTGCATTTCCCTGTGTATGAAGCAACCTCCTTTTGATCCAGAGCACAGAAATGCATAGAATATTCTGCAAGGACCACAGGGAGACTTTTAGTTTCCAAATGTCAGCTGGAAAATAATAATTTGTGAAGTAGAACGAAAAATCCATTGCCGGCGGGGCGTGGCGGCTCACGTTTGTAATGCCAGCACTTTGGGAGGCTGAGGCGGGCGAATCACTGGAGGTCAGGGGTTTGAGACCAGCCTGGCCAACATAAAAAAATTAGCTGGATGTGCTGGTGCGAGCCTGTAGTCCCAGCTACTCGGGAGGCTGGAGCAGGAGAATCTATTGAACCTAGGAGGCAGAGATTGCAGTGAGCTGAGATTGGGCCATTGCACTCCAGCCTGGGTGACAGGAGCAAAACTCCATCTCAAAAGAAAAAAGAAAAGAAAGAGAAAGAAAGAAAATCCATCGCCCAGACGGGGCATCAGATTGCTGGCGAAGCAAGATCATCAGACACCCGGGAGCACCACACCTTCCATTCCTTCCTCCCTAAGATGAACGAGCCTTCAGAGCTGCTCCCCACGAGGGGCCTGGAGCTAGCCAGCCACTCCTGGGAGGGGTCACACACCACCACCGTGGGGGATGGGCTGAAAACACGGCAAGGACCACCCACCACTGCCCTCTCCCTCCTTCTGAGCTCATCACGCCCTCCTGGAGACTCGGGTGCCCTCAGGGTCACTCCAAGCCAAGGTGTTGGGGAGCAGGTTACAGAACCCCCCAGCCCTCACCACCTTCCACTGCACAGCGTAGCAAGACCAAACCCAGCCTGGGGAGCCACACTCTCCATCCCTCCCTTCCCCAGCAGGGAGCACAACTCGAATCTAACTCAGACGAGGAGGGGCTGTCCAGGGCAAGAACATGCTTCCAAAGGAAACCTCCCTGGTGCACAGAGACACACACCAGTGCACACACATGCACACACCCACACGCACACACACGCACACTCCACACACACGGCTTGTGACCTTCCACACTACCTGCCCAGCTGCCTTCCTCTCTCCTCTCCCCACCTCAGCCCTGGCTCCCTGCTGGCCATCAAGAAGTTTGACAACCCAGGCAGACAGGCTGACAACTCCTCTGTCGCCTTCTAAGACACTTCCTGTGAGGAAGGCAGGGGCCTTTGTTTTTCGTTAGCTTGGTTTTTTTGTTTGTTTTTGTTTGTTTGTTTGTTTGTTTTGAGATGGAGTCACTCTGTCGCCAGACTGGAGTACAGTGGTGCGATCTCTGCTCACTGCAACCTCCGCCTCCCGGGTTCAAGTGATTCTCCTGCCTCAGCCTCCTGAGTAGCTGGGACTACAGGTGCCCACCAACCACCACACCTGGTTAATTTTTTGTATTTTTAGTAGAGACAGGGTTTCACCATGTTGGCCAGGAGGGTCTCCATCTCTTGACCTTGTGATCCACCTGCCTTGGCCTCCCAAAGTGCTGGGATGACAGACATGAGCCACCGCGCCTGGCCAGCAGGTGGGTTTCTTTAAAAAGATGTCGAATAAGGGAAAATATTTGCAGTGAAATGTAAAAATTGCTACTCCAAAGAGCATTTGTAATTATTGCTTTGAAGCTGGGAAGTGTCTTGGGAGGATGTGAAATTTGGAAGATCCGTTTCCTTTATTTCTTGGCACGGTTATTGGACACCCCCTCATCCTCGGCTTGCTCTGGCTGGATCCCCCAGGCTGATCCTCGGGCTTTCTGGGGCACCCTGGCTGAAAACAACATGAACCCTCAAGCGCCAAGTCGTCTCCAGCTGGGAAAAGAAAAAGATGCCATAGCTCAGCTGGGACACTGCTGCTAAGCTCCCCACTCTCTCCCCAAAGCCAGTGTTCCTTCCTGTATTTATTCCACAAATGTTTATTGAGCGTCTTCTATGTGCCAGACACACACATCCACCAACCGAGACTCACCTTCAGGTCGGAACGTTTAAACCAATTAATTCTCTGGCTGTCTTAAATCGATCACCACAGAAAAGGCCTCAGTTACAGGCTGTACTAATCTCAATGGGTCTGGGCGGGAGGTCTTCCCTTGATAATAAACATTTTTTTTTTTTTTTGAGACAGAGTCTTGCTCTGTCTGTCACCCAGGCTGG
>NW_012117821.1:3014008-3016500 GCF_000951035.1 Colobus angolensis palliatus | reverse complement strand
TTTTTTTTTTTTTTTTTTTTTTTTTAACAGAGTCTCACTCTGTCACCCAGGCTCAAATAGAGTGGTACGATCTCAGCTCACCTCCAGTTGGTACGACCTCCAACTCCTGGGTTCAAGTGATTCTCCCGCCTCAGCCTCCCGAGTAGCTAGGATTACAGGTGTGTACCACTACGCCCAGCTAATTTTGCATTTTTAATAGAGACGGGGTTTCACCATGTTGGCCAGGCTGGTCTCGAACTCCTGACGTCAGGTGATCCACCCGCCTCGGCCTCCCAAAGTGCTGGGATTACAGGTGTGAGCCACCGCACCTGGCCTATTCCTTTACTTTCTTAATAAACTTGCTTTCACTTTACTCTGTGGACTCTCCCCGAATTCTTTCTTGTATGAGGTCCAAGAACCCTTTCCTGCGGTCTGGATCAGGACCCCTTTCCAGTAATCAGACATTTATCCACATCGCCGGCACCCACCCACCAGATGCCAACAGCCCCTCAGGGCGACAACCACAGATGTCCCCAGCCATTGCCACCTGTGCCCTGGGGGCAAGGTCACCTCCAGTCGAGAGCCACTGATTTAGAGGGACTCATTTTCCTAGAGTTTGGCTTTCTCCTGAGCCTGCTTAGAGGAAAAAAGGGTCTCATGTACAGGCTGTGGGAGAGGTCTTTGCATATCCCTTGACCAGGACCATTTTCTTCAGGGAAAAGCCCCGTGGAAGAGGACAGTTTTACCAGGAAATTTTCCGACGGCAAATCTTGACAGTCTTCCTCCCTCCCCATTCATGCCTCGCGCTCTCCACAGTTATTAGAAATGCTATTGCAGCTTTCTGTCTTGGACTAGGCTTTGTCATTCCTGACACGTTCTCAGCAGCCTCTTCCACTAAACATGGTTGGAGTGAATTTTCTGAGGGAAATTATAAGGGAGCCTTTCATCTGGGATCTCACAGGGAAGGGACGTTCCCACCACAGAGAGTCGCAGAAATGACAAACAGCTTCCCTAATTGATTCAAAAAGAGAAGGCCCTGGAGGCTGCCTGGGAGGCGGCTTCCTCTCTGAAACGCTGCCCGGCTTGGCATTTCTTATTTCTGCGAGTTCTTCATGTCCCTAAGGGCTGGTGCCCAGTTCTGGCCTGGAGGAGTCGGCTCACACCCACCCAGGCCACAGCCAGGACCCAGGCTTCTCAGACAGTAAATGACCCTCGCAGCCTTTCCTCCTGTGAAGAAACAGAAGGCAAAAATGATTATTTTCCAGGCAAGGCTTATATACAGATAAGTATCACACCAAGCCGCAGACAATGAAAGAGTAAAGTGCCCGGTTTTTTTCTTTCAAAGGAAAATCTGGGAAAATTCATCCTATTAAAACCACCTTTGCAGGCCGGGCACAGTGGCTTAAGACCTGTCATCCCAGCACTTTGGGAGGCCGAGGCGGGCGGATCACTTGAGGTCAGGAGTTCAAGACCAGCCTAACCAACATGGCGAAATCCCATCTCTATTAAAAATACAAAAAAAATAAGCTGGGCTCATATGATGGCACGCACCTGTAGTTCCAGCTACGTGGGAGGCTGAGGCACGAGAATCCCTTGAACTGGGGAAGCGGAAGTTGCAGTGAGCCGAGATCACACTACTACACTCCAGCGTGGATGAAAGAGCCAGACTCTGTCTCAAAAAAACCCCACACACCTTTGCAAAAATTTTAACAGTGTAACCTCCAAACTGCCCTTAGTCATTCCTGGGCTTGGTCATGCTAACTTTGGGAGACATTTAGCTTACAGTGTAAATGACAATAGCCCCTCCCGCAAACTCAACCGCCTTTGTAAAGCTAATGAAAGACCACCAGGTTGGAGGACGAGAGAGGTCTGAATTCTGCTAAGGTGTAGACATAAATGATTATCAGCCACCGTCCCAGAGCTGATAAGATTTGCGACTTCCCCAATGACACCTGCAGGTAGCATCATTCCTGGGGGACTTAAGATTGGCCTTTCAAGATGTCTTTTCATGCTTCCCATCTCTGACTTTGAGTCAAGAGTCCCAGCGTTTCACTCAGCTGGTCCTGTGTCCCCACCCGGAAGTGAACTCAGCACAAAACGCTAGCCTCCAAATTTTCAGGGAGGCTGATTTGAGGTCTCCCATTTGGCTGGCTCTACATGCACTAAACTCTTTCTCTATTGCAATCCCCCTGTTGTGATAAATCAGCTGTATCTGGGCAATAGGCAAAATGAACCTGTTGAGTGATTACACTCAGTCTATTCCACCAAAGAACTTGTTTACATTATTTGAACTTAATAAATCATCATTATATGCACTTATTTTTCCCTCCAGATTTATTGAGAGATAGTTGACAAGTAAAACATGTATATATTCGGCTGGGCATCATGACTTAAGCCTGTAATCCTAATTATTTTATTTTTAATAGAGACAGGGTTTCACCATGTTAGCCAGGATGGTCTCGATCTCCTGACCTCGTGATCCGCCCGCATTAGCCTCTCAGAGTGCTGAGATT
>NW_012117821.1:3010829-3011658 GCF_000951035.1 Colobus angolensis palliatus | reverse complement strand
GAGGCTGGTCTTGAACTCCTGACCTCAGGTGATCCGCCCGCCTCAGCCTCCCAAAGTGCTGGGATTACAGGTATGAGGCACTGCACCCGGCCTGTGGAAGACATTTTTAAACAACTAAGAGAAAACAAAACATAAAAGAACATGAAAGAACCTAGAAAAGAAATATCTGTCATGTCCCTAAATGTAAATGAGCTTCCTGAAAAACATTACGCTCAGTGAGATAAGTCAGGCACAGAAAGGCAAACGCTGTATGATTACCACCTTGTACATGAAATCTCAGAAAGTCAAACTCATAGAGACTGAGAGCAGAACAGTGATTGTGGGGTCTGGGGGGTTGGAGGAACCAGGGACGCATTCATGAAGGGGGTCCAAACTTTCAGATATACGAGGAACACATTCTGGGCAATCTAATGAGAGCTTGGGGGGTGACGGAAGTATTAATTCACTTCATTATGATAATCATTACACACATGTCAAATCATGTTGTACACCTTAAATATATACATTTTCGTCAATTACATATTTTAAAAGAAAAAAGAAAGCTAAAAACGGTAATATGTGCTTAACCCATCTATTAAAAGAAACTGATTTTCAGATTATATCAACAAGCAAACTCTGACTCTGCCGTACACAAGAACTACACCGAAGAAAGTTACTTGAAAAGGTTGAAAACAGTCACTGGTCTATCAGGACATGGGAGAAAAAAGGAACTAAAATTAGATGTTAAAGGAGAGGAAGAGCGAATATGCTAATGTTATCATAGCTCATGGTTTCCTAGTAGTACATATCCTGTAAAGAAAAGAAGGACTAAATTTTTTTTTTTTTTTTT
>NW_012117821.1:3003235-3005696 GCF_000951035.1 Colobus angolensis palliatus | reverse complement strand
TTGTTGTTCGTTTGTTTTCTTAAGAGTATATTTAAATGAGAAACAGCCACATTAAAAAATGCTTAAATTCTTTGGTAATCACAGAAGTGAAAATTAAAGCTATAATGAAATAACACCTCACATCCATCAGACCAGCTGAAAATAAAAAAACTGACAATAATAAGCCTTGGCAGCAACATAGGACAGCTTGGACCCCCATTCCCAGCTGGTAGGAGCGTGAATGGCACAATCTCTGGAAAACTGGCAGTGTCTTCTAACAACAGTGAAGAAACGCCCACTCTATGACCCCGTAATTCTACTCCTATATATAATATATACTCCTGTGTATATACCCAAAACACATGTGTGCACATGTTTCCTGGGAGACAGGCATGAGAATGTTCACAGCTACCTTATTCATAATTGTCAATCAAGAACAGACAAGTTGTGATGTTCAGAAAATGGGATTTGATGAAATTCAACAACCAATCCTTCAAAGCAGAACAAAACAAAAACCTGGATAAAAAGAAGAGTTGGATATTTTAAGTCCATCTCTGTCCAAACTCCGGCATCATGCTTAATGGAAAACACTAGATAATTTTCCACTAAAGGCAGGGACAATTGTAATCCTAGTGCTTTGGGAGGCCAAGGTGGACGGATCACTTAAGCTCAGGAGTCTGAGACGAGCCTGGCCAATACTGTGAAACCCTGTTTCTACTAACAATACAAAAATTAGATGGAAATTGCTTGAACCCAGGAGGCGGAGGTTGCAGTGAGCGGAGATCATGCCACTGCACTCCAGTCTGGGCAACAGAGCAAGACTCTGTCTCAAATAAATAATAAATGGTCAGAGACAAAACGGGTTGCCTAGAGTCATAGGTTGGTTTTTCCAAAATTAGACCCTAAGATGAGGCCTGGAATGGGAGAAATGTATTTGAGTATGATCCCAGGAAGCACAAGTGAGAGAATGGAGAAAGGGGAGACAAGGGAATGGGAAAAACAAGACATGTGATGTATAAGTAGGACAGGGCTGCAGTCCACTGTTCTCTGAGCTCTGCTCTCAGAGGAGTCCTTCATTTCCATAAGGAAGGGCCCCTGTGGGCAACTGATTCGCTTTTCTCACTCTGGTTCTTCCACAACGAAAGTTAGGCACCCAGAAGCCCATGTGCAACTTGAACTATCTCAGTTTGCACTGTGCGGCTTTCACCAGTACAATTCCCTTTAAAACTCTGTGAATTACTTATGAATGTGAGGCAAGTCCTCTTCGCCCAACAGCGTCATGCCCACAGATCTTTTCTAGACAGTCCTCTCTTTGACTTGGGCAGGATATGAGGGTGCTATGGGACAACACCCTTAAGATTCTTAGAAGTTTGTTTATTTCCCTCGGAGGCTCTGCTGGCCACTGCCTGAAGTCTTTCTGAGGTTTTAACAAAGGACTTAAGCTACACATTTGATTTGATCTTTACCCTGTGACCACTTCTTGGAAACAGTTTTATTCCAGTCCAACAACCCAGCCTCCTCTTTGCTTCCTCTAGATTCCCCTTGCGAACTGGGTGGTTCTCATTTCAACTCACCTCTCTCTCTCTCTCTCTCTCTCTCTCTCTCTCTCGGGATCTCACACAGTGAAATGAAACTACCTGTCAATTTCAACATTCTACTGAGAAATCTTCTTGACCAGATCCCTCAAGTTTGGCAGGTGCATTTTCTGTCTTTTAAGTTATAGCAGATAACATTTGCCAGATGTTGGGCTACCATGTAACACCATTTTTCCAGAAGCTACAGCAATTTTTATGCCTTTCCAGACTCCATGAACAGTTTTCCACTTTCTCAGCCTTTCTCTGTATCTCAGCAGATACAGCTAATAGTTTCCTTGTCACTTTTCCATTTTCTGCCCACTGTTTGGTCCCAAACCTATGGCACATGGTTTAGGTTTTTGTACAACAGCACCCCGGTTCTGGATTCCAATTTCTGTTTCAGTCAGCTTTTGCTGCATAACAAACATCCCCAAAACTAGTGACTTAAAGCAACAGCCATTGCACTTGTCATCATTCTCTTGGTCAAGAGCTTGGGCTGTGCTCAGCTGGGCCATTCCTCTGCTGGTCTCAGCTGCTCTCCTGCATCTGTGGTCAGTTGGCGAGTTAGCTAGCGGCTAGGTGATCAAGGTGAGGACCTCCACTAGGACAGCCATCCTGGAGGTTTGTAGTCCCAGCCTGTAGTCCCAGCTGCTCCGGAGGCTGAGGCAGGAGAATGGCGTAAACTGTCATCCTGGAGGTTTGTCATTCTCAACCCATCCCACTCCCCTGAGCATAGCCGATTACAGCAGATACCTGAACCAAGGACACAAACCCACAAGTTGGTGTGTCCGTTGTGACTTGGGAGCCCAACTCAGAAAGGTGATCCCAGCCAGACTCCTTGGAACTGAGCTCGAGCATTAGACACAGAGCTGCTGTTGTGGAGGTCCCTGGAGTCAAACATCTGGGGT
>NW_012117821.1:3001273-3001885 GCF_000951035.1 Colobus angolensis palliatus | reverse complement strand
GTGTCATGGGGGATTGGTTGTAGATTATTTCATCACACAGGTATTAAGCCTAGTACCCATTCGTTATTTTTCCTGATCCTCTCCTTCCTCCCACCCTCTACCCGCTGATGGGCCCCAGTGTGTGTCTTCCTTTCTATGCGTCCAAGTGTTCTCATCATTCAGGTTCCGCTTATAAGTGAGAACATGCAGTATTTGGTTTCTGTTCCTGCATTAGTTTGCTAAGGATAATGTCCTCCAGCTCCAGCCATGTTCCTGCAAAGGACTCGGTCTCATTATTTTTTATGGCTGCATAGTATTCCATGGTGTATATGTACCACGTTTTCTTGATCCGGTCTGTCACTGATGGGCATTTAGGTTGATTCCATGTCTTTGCTATTGTGAAGAGTGCTGCAATGAACATTCACGTGCATGTGTCTTTGTTACAGCAATTTCTATTCCTTCGGGGAGATAGCCAGTAACGGGATTGCTGGGTTCAATGGTATTTCCGTCTTTAGGTCTTTGAGGAGTCACCACACTGTCTTCCACAATGGTTAAACTAATTTACACTCCCACAGACACTGTATAAGTGTCCCTTTTTCTCCACAACCTCACTAGCATCTGTTATTTTCTGAC
>NW_012117821.1:3000417-3001048 GCF_000951035.1 Colobus angolensis palliatus | reverse complement strand
GTGTCATGGGGGATTGGTTGTAGATTATTTCATCACACAGGTATTAAGCCTAGTACCCATTCGTTATTTTTCCTGATCCTCTCCTTCCTCCCACCTTCTACCCGCTGATGGGCCCCAGTGTGTGTGTCTTCCTTTCTATGCGTCCATGTGTTCTCATCATTCAGGTTCTGCTTATAAGTGAGAACATGCAGTATTTGGTTTCCGTTCCTGCATTAGTTTGCTAAGGATAATGTCCTCCAGCTACAGCCACGTTCCTGCAAAGGACACGGTCTCATTATTTTTTATGGCTGCATAGTATTCCATGGTGTATATGTACCACATTTTCTTTATCCAGTCTGTCACTGATGGGCATTTAGGCTGATTCCATGTCTTTGCTATTGTGAAGAGCGCTGCAATGAACATTCACGTGCATGTGTCTTTATGTTACAGCAACTTCTATTCCTTCAGGGAGATAGCCAGTAACGGGATTGCTGGGTTCAATGGTATTTCCATCTTTAGGTCTTTGAGGAATCACCACACTGTCTTCCACAATGGTTAAACTAATTTACACTCCCAAAGACACTGTATAAGTGTCCCTTTTTCTCCACAACCTCACTAGCATCTGTTATTTTCTGACTTTTTTTTTTTTTTT